>NC_036237.1:15145456-15222816 GCF_002742605.1 Olea europaea var. sylvestris | reverse complement strand
CTCTCTTCAAGATTTTTCCTTGTGGTTAATTGAGAATCCATTCTCTTCATCCTTCACACAAACTCCCACTTTTTTTGCTCTAAATTGTTTCTATTTATGGAGTTTCAAAATCTTGATCTTGCAAAAATGGGGTTCACAGAAAATATTCATCAAATGAATGGAATTTCATTGAGAAATCCCCTAAAGCCAATATCTACAAATCCAGTGGAGAAACTAGGGCTGCAAAAAGGTGATGATGAAGAAGAGTTTTCAACAACACCAAAATCTGCAGATTCAAGAATTCCAAGCATACTGATATGTCCACCAGCCCCAAAAAAGCGAAAAGCTTCTTCAAAATGTCATTTTGCTGGTGTTATGGAGTTCTTCAATCCAGAAGACCTGGAAACAGTTTTCATTCCTCGGGGTCGAAAGCGCTTGAAACGGTGTTGAACAGTATAATAAACAAGATTTTAACTTCATTTCTTCTTTAACCGGCGTTAATGTTTAACCCCATTCTTTTCTACTTTATAGTCTTCAGTTTCTGTCCCTTTTTTTTATCAGTAATTGGTGCCAGGAGTCTCATGCACATGGCTTTTTAGCCTAAATAAGCTGTCAGTTTTAACTTATAAGTGGCTTCCTTAATTTTCTCTTAAGGATTCAACCTATTGCTTCTTTGTTTGCTCAAACTGAAATATCTTGATACGATGTTAAAACTTATTGTCTGATTTCTTTCAATTTACCATATCCTGGTAACATTTTTCATTCTTCCAGTCAAGATTTTTACCTCTTTTTTTTCATGCACTGTTTCTTAATTCTTATTTAAATCAGATGGAAATTTTAACTTGTTGATTTCCTTTTAAAGCATTCATCCGTGTACTTTTGTCTTTGCTAAACCTGAATCTTTATTTACCATATTCGATATACTGGTGAATAGAATGGGAAAACTCTGTCGACCTTGAGTTCTTGGATGTATTCAATGTGTTCGCGTGTTTGGGGACAAAATGATCAATTAGATAATTTCGGCCAAAAATTAAATCAACACCATACAGGTCTATATACAAGTCATATAATCTACTGTTAACAGTTTTACATAATTTGTATTTAATTATCTTGTGCCTATTTACATGGTCCGATATGCACAACACATAGTATCCATTATTTATAGGGATGTCAATTGGGCCGAGCCGACTCGGCTCATCAAAGCTCGGCTCGTGGACTGCTCGGGCTCATCCTCGAGCCGAACGAGGGGTCCCGTCCAATGAGCCTAGCCCGCTCGGCGCCGGCTCGTCCAAAAATGTGGAAAAAAATAAAATTTTATCAATAAAATTTGAAAAATTTGAAAAAAAAAATTTCACGAGCTCGCGAGCCGCTCGTGGGCTCGGCTCGGCTCNGCCGAGCTCGAGCTCGGCTCGCCACGAGCCCGAGCCCAAGCCGAGCTCGTGGGTTAAGGCTCGACCCATTGCCATCCCTAATCATTTACGGATATGCACACATTTTATAATACTCACAATTCTTATTAAAATATACTAATATTCTTATTGAAATATACTAAAAATTTAATTTTTATCCAAACAAAAAGAAAGGTAAAAGAAAAATACATACACCTAAGGTCATGGACTAGGATTAGAATCCTACACTATTTGAATAGCACTACTAGATTAGCATGTACATTTCAACCTTTGGTTTCACATTATTTATTTATTTTTATTTTTTTGTACAAGTGAATAGATATGATATTTCGAGAGCAAATCATGATCGAGAATAAATATTTGATGGTTTCTTCAGAGCCTTGGTTTGGAAAATTTATGAATTATAAATAAGTGATTAAATTTTATTTCAACCACACATTTTAATAGACTCATAAATAATATTCACTTGTCCATCGTTCTTTAATTCTATCAATTTACAAGTTAAACTTTTTATAAATTTTTCCAAACGGAGGCTTAGTTAAATGCTGAAATCTAGCTACATTTTAAAAGATACGTGGCTATGAAAGAATGATAAATAATTATTAGTAAATGAGTCTCAACAATCACTTTCCAAGTCAAGCGATTGAGTAATGTCTTAGACAAATGAAATAGCAAAACTAAAAAATTGATCCAAAATAAATAAATTAAAGTGGAGCTGTGGCGATCGTCATCCCAATACGAGCGAAACAGGCAAATGAAATTGGATTATTCTTCGTATACATCACCAAGTACATAAGGATACCCATTATGGATACCCTCCTACGCCGGGTGTCGATAATGGGCACCCTTATGTACCTCTCTATACACACCAAGAATAATCCGGTGAAATTTAGTACCATCCTAACTCATTGTCATCACTAGTTTTGTCTGGATATCTATATAATTTTTTTATTCAGATTGTTGCTCTTATTAAAACTCTATATAGGGATCATTGTTATGATAAAATTATACACTCTTTTGACTCTTTAGTCTCTGATTTTATTCTTATTCTTTCTCCATTTTATAACATATAAAATAATAAACTATAATTATATGCACTAAAACATTATTGAATAAAATGATAAGACAGGGAAATACTTATGTAGGGACCTCAATCAATTGAAAGTAGCACAGATTCAATTTTGTAATACTTTGATCTCCAATAAATGGAAGGGGGCGGCTCAATGTACAACCCCTCACATGGGGGCGGAGCCTGCGTATTAATTGGGTGTGGGTCCCTCCATTCATGTGAGGGGGAGTATAGGCTCGTGTACAAGGGAAAAAATCCTAAATGGAAGCCATTTATAAGGTTTTTGCACATCACGTATTTACTTTCTTTCTTTTGTTTTGATTTTATATCTCATGAGTGTACGGATCGTAATAAGTAGAAAAGCGAATCTAAGAATCCGAATTACCTTTTTCACGAGGACTAATATCTAACCGTTGGTTTAATTATGCTCGATTTCAATTCAATCAAGAATAAAACAAAATGTATTTATCTTATTTTTACGTTTTTTTATTTTAAATATACAAAAAATAATTAATTAGGTATATGATTGTTATAGTGTTATGATTTACAAGTTCACCGTAGCTATCCCTTTAAATTTCAATCACCAATTTTTATAATAACTAATTACTTGTACTCGTTAAATTCTTATACAGTAATTGATTTACTTCTCTTGAATTCAAATCAATTCTACCCAATTAAGTCAACACAACATATCTCTATGTAAACTCGGATAAGCTTTAATCAAGTGCATTTCCAATCTCCAAAGAATTTATTTAACGATCTCGACAACAATAAAAGCATACATCTATCATTTCATCCAAATTACAGATTTTTTCTACGTGGTATAAACAAACAATTCGCCTCTTGACGTAATTATCGTCCACAAATTAATGAATTACAGGACAATTAATCCAAAACATTAAGAATGAAAATAAAAATTATTCACAAGCATCAATTAAAAATTTCAATTTTATAATTAAAATTAATGTTTAAAACTAATTTACATTAATTCATCCTAACTATTTGTTTAATTACATATCATTGGAGAATAAAAAAATGGATATCATTTGATTTTAAGGAAAATGCAAAATAGATGATGATATATTGCACCAAGAATCCACATTTTTCTCATAAGAACCTTGAAATGCTAGCTTCTTAATTGATTTCTTGATTTTTCTTTTATTTTGGGCTCTATTTTATTGCAATCGATACGACTTTTCCCCCAAGAGGCACATTTGTCTTGTATATGGGTTTAATGAATTCTCAATAGGTTTTTTTAAATAGTTGGACTATGTGTTTATAGACTAAAATTAAAATTAAAATTCTTGTCTCAATTGGGTTCAAGAGAGAGTTTGAAAAGATGAAAAAACAATTCCATTTTTTCAATTTGACCAATTTCTCATACAATTTTAATCCTTCATCTTCTAATTTTCATAATTAAGTCCCCTTCATCCTAAAATATTAATAATTGATAAGGTGCAATTTTCAAAATTTAAAATTCAGTCCCCAAACTTTTCAAATATCAAATTTGACTCTCAAAACTTAGAATTTTTATCGAATGCTTCATTAACACTTCTAACTGATCAATTGCAATTCAATTAATCTTCAATGGCTTTGAATTAACTCCAATTAAACTCCAAATAACCCTCTCCTCACCAATTGTATCTAAGTTCAAATTTTCTTTTCAGAGTTAACTTAATTTATACAAAATTATGTAGATAATCACTCAATTTGCATATAATTGAATACGAATAGAAGCTCGAATAAGTACATAAATACAATTATTAATATTAAGTTGACTAATTTTCACTGTTAAACACTTACCTTTATTTTAAAAAACAAATAAATGAAAAAAGAAAAAAATAAAAATAATCCTTCTAAACCATCCCCGCAAAATGATACTATGACACAATGCCAAAAAGTGTTGAAAAATACTGAATAGAAATGGCATTGGAGATAGAAAATACATAAAAACTAGTAATTCTAATTACAATAATGCTATCCCATTTTCAAATTTTGCATAGAAATAGCACAGGACATCAAGGAAAGGTTTGAATATTTACGCTTTCATACAATTTTTTGTTTAACGTCTTAGTGGAGGAGATATTGACAAATATTGTTGCTATGGCAAGAGAGGCAAATAAAATCAACAAGATTTCACTCATCCGAAACTTAGGAATTGGCAACGGAGAGGGACGGCCAGGGACAACCTTCCTTGCTCCCGTCTTCTTCCCTAATTAATTTTCCCGTCTTCAACTCGGAGCAAATTTCTTTGTCCATACCCAACTTCTATAACTCAGTTAAACTCGAAATTCCCATCGTGTTTAGACAACATACCCATGTGAGATCAGGCTTGCCTTGCTCCGCTGCCATTTCTAGACTATGTCCTTGTTTAAAAATCACTATTTAAAAATATATATTTTCCCCAAAATGGGGCTCAAAAAAGCGGCTTAAAGATTATAAACTGTCCATATGGTAAATAAATGGAGGACCCAAAATGTAATTTTCTCTGCAAATAAATATACGGATAAAACAATATTCTAGAACAAATATCACTTGCAAGTTGCACCCTGATGACATCGGTGCACATACACCACGCACAAAATGTGATACGTCATGACATTATTATTTTTGTTGATACGTTTCAAATTGATCATCCCCACCGCCGCCACCGTCGCGCAGCAGCACCCGTTCCACCACCATGAAGCAAAAGACATGGCCATACAAATCCTGCAGCCATCAATTCACCGGCCTCCCTTTCATCAATAAACCCAACAAAAAATCCACCAAAGATCGTCAAACCCGTCAGCTCAATTTCACTTCAAAATCATCTTCTTCATCGTCGTCCTCGTTTTTGTCGTCGTCGAAGTGTAAGGAACCGGATTTCTCTTCGCTCCCTTACGATGTTTTAGCTAGAATCGCCTCGTCATTCTCGCTGCCTAACTTGCAGTCGGCGTCGCTGGTATGCAGAGGATGGAGGGATGCACTCCGGCCGTTGAGGGAGGCAATGCTGTTCTTGAAGTGGGGCAAGCGGTTCAAGCATGGCCGTGGGGGAGTGAAGCCCAATTTGAAGAAGGCCTTGGATTCCTTCTTAAAGGGGGCGGCGCGTGGGTCCACGATGGCCATGGTGGACGCCGGATTGATTTATTGGGAAATGGGGAAAAAGGAAGAGGGTATTGCTTGGTATAGAAAGGCAGCTGAGCTTGGTAACCCTGCTGGCCAGTGCAATTTGGGTATTTCGTATTTGCAAGGTAATTGCTTTTTTATAGTTTAGCTTTTACTTATTTTCGAATTGTTTGTTGAACTTGTGTTTTATATGCAGTATAGGAATCTCGATTTGTTGAACTTGTGTTTTATATGCAATATAGGCATTTCGATTTTGAATTGATTTGAAGTGGGCGAGTCTAGATTGTGATGAAACTTTAGTTCTTTGAATGTAATTCTGTTGTTTCTGATAAAAAGAGCCACCAAAGTTTAGTCCATTCAAAACTATTTTTAGATTTATTCTTTTTCATGTTTTCCTCTGTGACGTGGTTATGCTGCATTTGATTAAAATCTGGCATGTACATAATAATATCATAAAGTTTTGAGCAGTTTTCAGTCGGAGAAGTCCGTCGGGAGCCGTTACTAATAGAAGTCCGTCGGAGAAGTCTTTGCTAACATTCTTTTATCTATGATACCTTAATAGATATTTCAGTGTAAGCAACTAATAACATCATTTATGTGCCTTGATTCATAAGCCCATCTCCAACGCTGCATCAAAATTTGCACCATTTTGCACCAAATTAAAATTCGTCTCCAATTATTACACCAAAACTTACACCAAATGAACAGTTATTAACCATTTTCTTTCATTTTTTTATTTTTTATAATTTATTTATTTGAAATATTATTTATTTCATTATTTTATAAATACATAAATTACTAAATAAATAATTACGTTAAATTAAGGAAAAGATTAAAATAATAATAATTATTATTATTATTTATTGTATTAAAAAATATATAACACAAATGAGACAAATACCATTAATCAATTTATTTGGGAAAGGAAAATGAAGGGTAAAAATGACTTTTGGACACTTTGCACCAAAATAGTGCAAAGTTTGGTGTTGCATTGAAGGTGTTTTACACCATTTTTTGGTGCAGCCGTGTCCCTGCCCATTTGCACAGGGCCTATATAGGGGCTGTCACATGAGGGGGGTGTCAAATGGACCTGTGCAGGGAGCTTTTTTCTTTTTGGTGTTTTGGGGTAAGCATTGGAGATGACCTAAACGTTTGCTGGGATAATATCTTTTATTGCTGATTCATTGCCTGTCTGCCATGAACATTGAGAATAACTATCGTTGAATGACGAACTGTTGTGTTTTCCTTTGGACAAAATTTCAGTCAAGTGCTCAGCAGCAAAGCTTGTATACGGAATTAAAAAACAACTAAAGAAAAGTGATGAATCTGTCTGTCTCGATGGCTCCTTTGATATATGTTTAAAGAGAATGTATTTAATATATTTCTATTTTGTGTAGGGCATTCATTTGAGTAAGTGCCCTGTTTTTGGATTTGCCAACAGAACGTGGTTTATAAAATAAAAGAGATTTTTTTTTTTTTTTTTTTTTTTTTTGTGTCCTTTGTGATATCCATCAGCAGATTCCAAAAAATTATGTTACTTCTGACCATTGTCAATGTCTAATATTCCATTTTGGGCTACTGGGGAACGAGAGGCCTTTGAAGATTAGCATGTATATTGAGATTTGAGCATTTTTGAGAAGTGTTTATGAATGATTTAAATTATAAATATATAGAAATGAGTGTGAATAAGTGGGTAGTACTTGTGGGGTCTCTCGAAATGTGTGGATAAAAATGGTGTGATTATTTATAAACAATTTATAAACATGAGCCAAACATATAGTTAAAAATGGTAATTTTGTTGAACTGATAGATTGATTTTGGATATCTGTTTCTTGCATCCTGTACCAGATATGCTAACGTGTTTTCTCCTCAATAAGACACAGCTCTTAAAGATTGACGGTGAAAATGAGATAGAGTTAACCGATAATTATGAACTCAAATAAGGACGAACATTCATGGCTAATAAAAATAATGTCTTTTTTCAGGGTAAAAAATGGAGTTGCATTTGTAATGAACAGTAATAATAATGTGTAGTACTTTTAGTAGTACCCTTTCTGTTATGTTGTCCTGAGCTATGTAATCGTGCAGCTGATCCTTCTAATGCCAAAGAGGCAATTGATTGGTTATATCAAGCTTCAGTTGCTGGTAGCGTTCGAGCTCAGTACCAACTCGCTCTTTGTTGGCATCAAGGTCGTGTGCTCCACCAAAACCTCCAAGAAGCGGTATAATGTTGTTACAAAACTTTCTTACTCTCGATAATTAATATATGCAGTTGTAGAATAAATCTTGAAATCTGATCTTCAATTTGTTTTGCTAATTAGATACTGCTGGTTCATATTAATTTTCTTCTTCTTTCCAAGAAGCTGCTAAATTTCCTTTTATACTTTGCACTTATCAGATTTTGTTAATCTAGACGTAAAACTGCTAACTTTTCTGAAATTACTTTTTTCCAGCTAATGAATACAGACACATCCTTGTTTGGCTAAGTATGTCGAGTTTTTTTTCTGTTTAACAAACTCTTGATTAAAGTTGAATAGTGCACGAGGAATATCTGATATTCCCACGTAGTCGAGATGAATAAGGCCTTCCATTTTGTAATAACTTTTGATAGCATATTGTTTTTTCGATATGGATTCTTATAATAACTTCGACACTTACGAATTTCTAAATTCCAATCTTGACAGGCTCGATGGTATCTACGAGCTGCAGAAGGGGGGTATGTGCGTGCTATGTATAATACCTCCTTGTGCTACGCTTCTGGCCAGGGGCTGGTCCAGTCGCACAGATTAGCAAGGAAATGGATGAAGAAGGCAGCTGATCGTGGTCATAGCAAAGCACAGTTTGAGCATGGTTTGGGTCTTTTTTCCGTAAGTTACCAATACATCCCATTCTTTCATAGTAAAGTTCTTTAAGTGATGTTGGTGACATCGATAGATGATTTTGTGTCCATATTTTTGCTCCAGACTTATAGAAATAACAGAGTTGTGAAAAAGGGGTTTTCCGTTTTTTGTATTCAAGATTTTACTCCGTAATATTGTGTATATATCTTCAATGTATTTTAAGGAGTAGCGTGGAAAACTGATGGAAGTCTTTGGTGCTACAACTTGGAACATGTTTGGCTAAGCTTAAAGTAACTTATCCCAAACATGTTTCAAAGTTACTTTTTTTGGAACAGAAACTTACTTTTGTAGAAACCGTACTTTTCTTTTTAGATAGAAAGTACCTGGACATAATTTCAATCTTAGCCAAACATGTTCTCACCAGGGAGGGGAGATGATGAAGGCCGTGGTATACTTGGAGCTTGCAACGCGAGCTGGTGAGACTGCTGCTGCTCATGTCAAAGATGTTATCATTCAACAGCTATCAGCAACTTCTCGTGATAGAGCAATTCATCTGGCTGACAATTGGCGTGCTTTGCCTTCAACTCGTTGAACTTTACGGGCTTGTGCTCCTTGTTTTGCCGATAAACCTTCCGACAATTATCTTCTGTTGTTATGGTTTTACTGTTAGAGCTTCTCTGTCATAGAAATATTGATTTTAGAAAGAAAATAAAGTAAGATGTGATATGGTTTTATACCTTTTTCTGTATTGAGTTTTGTTTCGTTGCAGATTTTGTAAAATAATTGCGTGATGTAATTCAGTCTTGCAAGTTCTCTTCGATCATGGTGTCTGCATAACAAAGTTATGGTTATTCTGTCCAATTCATCGTATCAACTGTGTTATCAATGTGTAAATTTTGATGGATAAACAACTTAAAAGTGCAAACCCACATCAATGCAAGCCAAACAACACCATAATATCAAATCTGCAGTCAAATAGATGTACATTATTTGCAGTACAACTAATAGACAATGGCTATACAAGAATGAATCAAACCGTTGTGTTGATAAATAGGAAATTCTCGAGAATACTACGCAAAAATTCAACTGGGATTTCATTAGTCGGAACCCATCCTGTCCTCCTCCCTCCGAGCAAGCACATATTATCTATTTCTGGAAATTTTTATCTATTTCTCGATTTGTCCATAAGATTCTTGTTTAGAAAATTTATTTAGAAACAAGAAAACATAAAATAGATGGAGAGAAGAAAATAGAGATATTCTACTATATGAAAAATCAATACAATTATTTAGAATCTCGTGCACACCCTGTTGACCCCGAAAATTGGTCCTTCCACGTGACCAACTGAAAGCTATCCCACGTGTTCCTCCCTGCGCACAATTAGCGAATAGTTAGGTGCACACGGACGGAACTAGTGGGGGTGGTGACGACCGTATACACTCCGACGATCAAGTCAGGTTTAAGTGATCGGAACAGTATCTAGGGGCTATGCAAATCAATGATAAAGGGGGAGGAGAAAATATATAAACTTGCTATGGAGTGCTATGTAGTGAAAGTTTCATTACCTTTGCCTCTTGCGAAACCTTGGGTATTTATAGGTGGTATGAACCGTTGGATGTGGGACGCGTGTATATATCTGACGGTATGAAGCGTCCGCTCATAGGCGTCAATCAGCCGCGTTTGTACAGTGGACGGACAGTTTGTTTCTTCTGACTTGAATTGACATAAAATTGATAAGTCACATCATCTAACCTCATAAAAACGTCAAATCAATTTAAACCTTAGGTGCAGAAAAGATCTTGGCACAAATCTCAAATTGGCGATGGATCTTCTAACCGGGGTCCACTTGACCTCGACCTCGGAGGCGAGATGTTTCGGCAGGTCAGTGATAGGAATTTCTATATCACTTCAGAGACACTTCGAAAGGGTCGTTTTCAGGTCGGAATATGTGGTGCTGCGAGTCCGAGGCGTGTAAGATCGGAGCGTAACACACTCCCAACCACAATTACACACAAGAATCTACATACTAAGAGAACCCACTTATTACGTACTAGATGACACTGCAAACGATATCAAGTCTCACCCCAAATTAGCTCATAACTATCTCACAAATTGGGATAAATGAAACACCAAAGAAAAACCTCTATTTATAAGGACACAAAAGGATAGCCTTTTGATTTGTATTCCGTATGGAATTCATAACAAGTCTATTAAAAGTAGGAAACCAAAAATTCTATTCTATTTGAATAGAATAGTGCTATTTGCAGTTGCTTACTAAAATTGTCGTCCTACGTGACATTAGGGATATCAATCGGGTTCGTCAACTCGACCCCAAAAAGCCCAAGCTAGCTTGACTCGGGGCTCGATGTCGGGTCGAGCCCGAGCTGGCTCGAGCTCATGGGCCTATATTTAAAAATAAATAAATCTAACTACAGATGCAGCAGCTTGCTGCCTTATTGAAATTTAAGGTAGTAGATTGCTGCCTTAAAAATGGCAGCACGGTGCTACCGTTATTAAAAAAAGAAAAAAAATCGACCCTATCTGGCTTGGCTCGGCTCTGCTCGGTAAGGCCCGAGCCTTGATTTCTTGGCCAAACAAAAGCTTGGTTTGTCTCGGGCTCGCGAAAAAGCTCAGACCATTTTACTCGAGTCGAACCCGAGCCTCGAGTTTCTACTTGCAAGCCAACTCGACTCGTTAACACCACTACGTGACATACACATGACAGATGATTATTTAATGTATGAGCGAATAACAAACTATCACATTAATGCATCTAATAATTACCTGTCATGTGCATGTTACGTAGGACAACTGTCATAATGAACGACTACAAATAGTATTACTCTTTGAAATATAGACAAAAAACAACCATATTTTATTGAGACAATACCTTACCAAAAATCCTAACAAAATTAACACATGGGTTTACTGAGGATATATTTGATTGAATACTTTATTACATATTTCAACTAATCAAACAAAACGGTGTAAAGATATTCACATACCCACTTTAAATTTGTTGTAGTGTTAAGAAATAAATCTTACGTCGAATAAATATAACAAACATATATGGACTTGGGTTGCTAAATGATATTCACTTGCTTCAAATTTATTATAAACAAGACTTGGTTTTTTAAAACATATTAAGGGGAGGATAAATCCCACGCCGAATAAATATAATATAGGGAAATTTTAATAACTAGGCCCTTTTCAGATAACAATTTTAGAAGTACTGCGACATTTTCTAAATATCAAAAATACTATATGTCACATTATAAAATTCCAAACCTACTTTGATATTAAAGTGGCGATATATTAGCTTATTCCCTGAATTCCTCTATTGTCTATTGCTGTCTATTGCTGTTTAATCAATATTGTGCAATAAATGATATTATTAGGATAGCTCAATTGGCTAATTTTTGTGATGTGACATTTGAGTCATATGTTGTATGCTATGAAATGTATGCTATAGACAATGTTATGTAATTAATGTTTTCGATGTGTATTATTCGATT
The DNA here is from genome assembly GCF_002742605.1 of Olea europaea var. sylvestris. NCBI lineage: Eukaryota > Viridiplantae > Streptophyta > Magnoliopsida > Lamiales > Oleaceae > Olea > Olea europaea. The sequence goes on along the minus strand of NC_036237.1, from coordinate 15,210,899 downwards.
GGTTATGTTATATATAATTTCATTGATATTGAGCGACGAATTTTATAATAGTTGGACGAGTTCTACTTTATTTGCACTACATATATGGACGATGTCAATGGGTTTGCCTCGTGTTCTGGTAAAACTCTAGGCTTAATTCTACCGACAGGAACTACATACATTATGCTCGTAGACTTAGTACTTTCAGAGTAAAGGGTTGAACGAATGAAGAAAGCTTCTTCTATAAACTATGAGGTTGATCTACATATGGCACTAGTTAAGATTGCGAATGACACATCTATGATGTTTTATATGGAATTCAAAAGAAAGATGTCATTTTACAATGCTTGGGTGTTCCTTCAAGTTCACTTGTAATTAGATCAATGTGTGTGTAAAGTGCAACTTAGCCTAAATATGGAGGGATCACGAGTCAATAACAATGTTAACAATGATTGATTGGATACATACTTTATTTTATGTGACTCAAATAAAATATATATATATATACACGTAAAAATATATCCAAGTCTATACACATATACAAGCAGAAGTAAAAGCACTATGTTCTTGGAATCGCGTTTCGTTCGATAATGAGACACAATTAGGAAAAACGAAACCAGAGTGTGCAAGACCGCATGAAAAAGGATTTCTGCTGCAGTTACTTGTTTTCTCACAACATGAAAAACATATATAACATGATACAAAGAAACGTGACAATGCTATGAAATTGTGTTCACCAAATAGAGTGTTGTCCGGCCTTTTTATTTTTTATTTTTTAAAAGGTGTTATTTGTCTACTGGCTACTATTAGCGAGTTAAACATGAATATATGTTAATTCAATGAATCAAATATAAAATCAAAATTTTTGAATTGGTTGCAAGCTCCAACTAATCAGTTTTGGTTACCTAAAATTTGAACATATAATTTAAATAAATAATTGCATGATAGGGTTAAGTTTTACAAAATACAAAATTTTACTTAAAACAAAAAAAAAAAAAAAAGGGTGATTCATGTAAGGGTAATTCTTTATAAATCGTTAATACCCGAAACTCTAAAAAAAAAGATTGGATTTTACCACACACAAAAATTTATTTAGGCAAAAATAAAAAATAAAAAAATAAAAAAATGCGATTTATGTATGATTAATTCTTTAGAAATGGTAAAAATTGAAAACCCTAAAAAATAATGGATTATATACACTACAAACATGTCTTCTTCAAAAAATAACCAAGAACATGTGGAACATAGTAGTGTATCGCCTTCTTCTTCTTCATGGTAGATGTAAGATCGACAACCTCAACTACGCTCCTCCCATTTTTGCGATGCTAAGTGCATTTCTTGTTCGATTTTATATTTAGTCGACCACCGAACTCAAGGAGTCTTCAATCACGATTTTCTTCAACGACAACCATTGTTACCTCTACGGTAGGATGTTGAGGGATGATCAATTTGGATAGGCAAAATAACCTCAGGAGATGTGTTCCCCACTGGCAAATCCTCAATAATCACAGCATGAGAGTTGCAAATTCTGGTCATACACATTTTGTGGCGATACTTTTCGTATTTGTGAGAAATGGTGTATTGATTTGCTGACGAATGTGATGGGTAGAAGTTGTGATAGAATATCACTTTTTCACTCAAATAAACAAACTTTCATAAATCTTACAACATATATTTCATACAATAGAGCTATTTTCTCTCAACAACTCTCTTGTACAAACCTTACAATTTTTCTTCTACCCGAAGTTTACAATACATGCCAACACACCTATTTATAGAAAAAAAACTAAGAAGTGTTCAAGATGATCAAGTAACTTCCTAACCTCCTTTAGTAGAAGAAGTCAATTGGAACAAGTAACCTTATCCCATATCCTTTTATAGAAGGAGAGTTCACGATACTTAAATAACTTCCACCTTCTTTAGAGAAGAAGAGTTCAAGATGATTACGTAACTTCTTTAAAATCTCTCGACCAATGACAAGCTTTTCCTTCATCATATAAAATTCTTCTATCCAATAAAAACTTTTGCTTAATCAAGTTGAATTTGACTAAGTCATCAACTTGATATCTTTGAACTTCCTTTTATTTCTAGAGTTCTCTTGGTTAAGTTTACATTACTTTCAATAGAATGGTGAACTCTGTGATTAATAGAGTTAAGAGTTTCCTTTCCTACTGTAATTTTCGTATTGTATGATCTATGGATAGTCCCATCCAAATAAAAGATCTTGGGTGATATTGAGAATCTTAATTTGCGTGAAATATGGATATGTTATATAAATTTGGTTATAATGCGTAATCTGTGCTTATTAAAATATGATTATTTTTACTATAAGCTAAAAGTATTCGTGGAATAAAAAAAAGAACCGTAATAAAAGGAGAATTTAGTTTTAATTTCCACTATAATATACAAAGTATTAGTGCTTATGCTATTCCATTATTATGTCTATTCAATGTGTATTTCATCCCCTTAACATTACATTATATGTTCCTTCATGTTCAACTTGCAATTTTCATAAATATCATATTGACTGATTTGATACCATATTAACTTAGACTCAAAGATAATTTATTTATTAATATTTTAGCTCAATCTGACTTAAAGTGTTGATTTTCAAGGCAACTGTGCTACTTGCACAGACCCATTTGCACAGGGTCTGTACATGTGCACACACATGGGGGGTGAGACCCAATACAAAGGGTCTAAGCAGGGGGCTTAATTCTTTTTAAGGTATGGCAGCATGGACAATATTACAAACAGTTTCCTCTTCTGGATAGTTTACAAAACTATTTGGAATAAAGAGGTATATACAAGAGCCGTTGAGTACTACAAGTTAAAGCATAATTACTGTAACCAAAACCTTCCATTAATTCACCCATAACTGAAAAAGAAAGTACACGGTATAAATGGATGGATTTAATTGAGAGTACTGAATACATGGATTTCAAATTCAAATCATGAAATTGATGATGCTAATCCAATGTTCATCTTCATTTCAATCGCAATTTAAAAAGATCGCGAGAAATTTTTCATCTACTTTAGAATAAAGACAATCTATAAGCTACTTGACGTAGCGGAAGATTATAGGAAAGATGAACAATCACAAAATGAGAAAACTCTCAAGAAATTTTTTATTGAATTCAAGAACTACAACTCGAAAGGGCTTACAACACCTTAAATAGAAAAAAAAACCTAGCAAAATTCGAAAATAGAATAAAAAAGATATTTTTTCAAAAATAGAAAAATATGAGATAACTATTAAGATGGAAAATCCTTATCTTCAGGTCTCAGGATCATCCTCAAACAAACGGAATACAAATCCGAATTTTATGGAAAGAGATATTGCAAAAACAAAAATTACCATAAATAGCAAAAATGCCTAAACGAGGGCTTAAACGATGGATTTTGCCCAAAATTGCCTTGTGTTTTATTCATTGGCTCGATTCCAATCGAATTAGACTAGCAATTCGTAAAAAACGAACAAACCCAAAGTTATCATGAAATCAAAAACCATTATTTTGCCTTGCGACGATCTCATTTCATCATAAACTCTAATACCTTATACACTTCATCACTACTTCATCTTCAACAAGGACTGGTCAGAATTTCTTTAGTTACCAACTTTGGTTGGCTAGTTATGTACAATAAAGACGTAATTAAATAATGGATTCCCATCTTCACCACGTCTTCATCTACCGTGTCTTGTGACAGTCTCAAGAAAACTCATTCAAATCTTTCCTGACTACGTTCTTGACTTGCTGAAAAACTTATCTTTTTGTCTACAGTTTCCCATCTTCCATTTGTTTGTGCTGTTTCCATACATTTTTAAACCAAGCAAAATTTCTCAACCCAAAACCTTATAAATCTACTTGAAAATATTGAACCACATTTCCTCATTTGCTGATTGTCTAACCTCCAATATCAGCATTATGTGGATGAGCTGATGTTATAAGCAAATATCCCTCATGTCCAGGAAGTGTTTGAAGCATAATCGCCTAAACAACTCCCGCTGCACATTAACTTTGCGATTAAGAGTGGCTATGAGGTCAAATTTGTATCATATGTTTTGATGCTTCCCCCAAAATCTGTTAGCATGGATGTTGTAAAATTTCAATTCTTGTTGATAAATTTAATCAATAGCGTCAGATAACTATATAACACAATAGAAAAGGAAATTTCATATTCTTGCGATTTCATTCAATACATATGTATGTTGGAATAGAGAAATGAAAGAATATTATGTGATGACATGCAACTTAACGATGACATATTGTATTGTGGTATCCGATGACATAATGTGGATGGGGTTTTAGTTATTAAAGGAAACAATACTACATATGATTGTACATTCTTGGAAAGTTAAATGGTTAGCGGTGTCATTCCTCTTCTAATGTACTTCACAGTTCTATGATAAATATACATACATAAAAAGTTACAGCTGGGAATCGCATGCCTATGAAATCTAACTTAACTAAATGAATTTGTACGACTAGGTAAAGTTTGACTTTTTTTTGATGCAATAAGGATTAGACCTGAAGATTTTATATTACACTACACGTTACATGTAGCGAAAGGAAAATAAACAAAGCAATACAATAACGTTGAGCTGCGTTGCTCTATCATCTTAAATCCATAGTCATAATGTGCATACAAATGCAAAAGCTAAAGTCAGGCCTACAACCTTTTGTAAGGTTTCCTAAAGAACTCTAGTTGTTTGGCTAAGTGAGAACTTGGCCACTTGTCACTCGTATTCAGGTACTGTGCACACTAGCTCTCATATTTACCATGTTGTGTGATATATTGTTCATGAAAAAATAAAAGAGTGATATGTATTGTCGAAAACAAACAGAATCACATGAAATAAAACAAAAATTAAAAAAACTTATTCAACAGGATAAACAATTATTTTATTTTGTTGAAAAACTAACTTCAATACATGTCTATTACCTGTGATTGATGTTTCTGAACTAACTTCTTAGAATTAGATTCAAGATTCCTCTTAGCCTCATTGGTTTTTCGGGAAGTCTTCATATCTGTATGAAGATTTCTTGGAATCAATTCTTGATTTTTTTTCTTGATATCTCGACAATGGAAAAAATGAATGTTGGGGAATTTGGGGTGGGGTCAGGGTTGCGTGGCATATGTGTAGTGTTGATATGTTATGTTTGGTGAAGTGATTGTAACTTTCTCTTATTAGTGATATGACGTAGTGGAAGCTTATAGGAAATATGAACAAATCTCACAAAGATTAAAAACTCATGAAAATTTTACTCATGTCAATCATTGCTACCTCAAATGGCTTACAATGCTTTATATCTTGAAAAACCTAGAGAAATTCGTAAAAAAAAAAAATTAAATAATAATCAAAAAAGATTTTTTCAATAATAAACAAAATTCCAATTCGAATTTATTGATTGAGATATAACCAAAACAAAAATTATCAAAAAAGGAGAAAACTCATAAATGAATGTCTAAAAGAAGAAATTTGGCCGAGATTAGCCTTGCATCAGGGGCAATGCCACAAAATCTTGTTTATTAGTCTATTTCCAATTAAATTTGACTAAAAGTTCGCCAAAAATGGACAACCCCAAAATTTCTCAAAAAATCGACAAATTGCCTATTTATGCTTGTGCCAGTCTCACTTTGGCATAATGTCTGATTCCTTTCGTACCACATCATGATGGGAGTAAATATATTTATTGGTTATCGTTTTACAATAGATACTGTAGTAATTTTGGAATTAAAAAGTTAAAATGTAAAATTTGAATATTAATTTAAATTGTAGTGATGGTTGTAATTTCCACTTGTACTAGCATTATATTTTCTTTATCTTCGTGTCCTGGTTAAACTCAATCCGAGCTCCTTTATATAGCCTTTTAGGTACCCTAGTACACTTGAGCAATGCTAGGTGTACAGGTAGGGGTTCTGTGAGAACCTTTGTCGACGCCTCACAAAAGATGGGTGGGTTACTTTTTGGCCATTTTTTATTTAGGTGGGCCCCACATCATTGAGTTTTCAGGCAGGCTTTTATGAACATTGTTTCTATACAAATGGAAAAATTCATATTTTAATTATTCCAATTGTGCAAATTTAGTTTTAATTTAAATTGGTTGACATGTGTATCTTCTAGGTTTGAATTTTAAAATTAGATTTTTTTTTATTGGCTACTAATTTAAATTAAGTTCTTGTTTGATGAAGTTACATTTGCTAAAAAACTGATTTAGTCTATATATAATTTACCAACTTTTATCAACATATTGTCTAAAAATCTACAATAAATAAAAACAATGTAAAGTAACTTAAATATCTAAGGTGTAATTATTCCAAGTATTATTCTACATGTACATTAAAATTTACACCCTAATGTACATAATATCCAAGTTACATTTAGGGTGTTTGATACCCATTTTTATGAAAAATGAATTTTAGAATTGTAGATTGATGGAGGATGTGTGGATGAAAAATAAGGAAAAATTGTTGATTACGTGTAATATCATTTTAATAAAAAATATGTGGTTGAAAAAAAAGAGAAAAAAATGTATTTTGACAAAAATGAGAATCAAACGAGATATTAATTAGGTAAGAGTTCACAAATCAGACTTTAAGTACGCATAATTCAAAATTCAGGTTACAAGTTTTATTAGTGCAAAAATATGATTTAACTAATTAATTGAAAATATTTATTAAATGATGATAATAAAGTGACAGTTATATGATTAATGGTCACATATTCACAATTATAGGTCACCGATTTATTTACTAGTCGCATATCACAAAATTAATTGGTCATAGATTTGTTCAAGGTCAAAAATAAAAATTTTGTAGGTCACAATTTATGTCATTGGTCACAAATTCAAAAAATTATAGGTCACATATTAGATATTTTCAAATTTGATGGTCACGGATTACTTTTAAGTCATAAATGATCGAATTTTAAGATCATAGTTAACGGTCACAGTCACAGAGAGGACCAAATAATTGGTCACAAACATCCAACACTAGATCTCGATCCACCCTCACCCTGCACCACCACCAAAACAACACCAACACCAACACCATCACCAACAAAATCGCCACCCTCACTCGTTATCGTCGTTGTCGTCACCACGAGATCAAATCAAAAGCCAACAAAAATTAGGACAATCGTAGCCACCACCAACCACCTCCGTCAATAGGAACCACCACGATTACCACCACCAAACACACCAACAATATCCAACTCATACCTCACCAACACCACCCACATCACAACTGCCAACACGAACATCTTTACCGCCGCCAGAAACCATAAGAACACCTCCACCACCACCAGAAGCCACCACCAAACACAACAACAACATATAACCAACGTCTCCACCACCAACATGACTATAGCCGGAAACAATCATAGCCACTAGGACCATAACCAACACACAAGACAATAAACCATCTCTTTGACAGATCACAACCCAACCACATCGATCGTGGCTGCAGATCACAAATGGCTATGGTTCTAGAACAGATCAAAGGTCACGACAACAGATCGCAAACCCCCTTACCTTCATTGTCGTCATCGCCGTCATGATCAGTGAAGTGACTCTCACACCCCTACCCGTCGCCTTATCGTATGTCGCTACAAGATGTATTACGTCACACGATGCCATTGCATGGTGCCAATCGATCGGTTGAAATAGAAAGGGATGGGTAGGAAGATGGATCAAAATATAAAAAATCGCCCCGACTGGTCAAAATAGAGAGGTGTGGTTCAAGTCTGACGATAACACCGTCACACCAGAAATTCTCTTCCACGGCGGCGCCACTACTGTTGAGAGAGGAGAGAGGTTTCGGCTGCTGAGAAAGGAGAGAACCAAGAGAAGACATTAGAGACAAGGATGGGGAATTTAGGTTTTGTAATGGGTACCTGATTTTTGCATAAAGTTTCTTCATCCCTGAATTATTAATTTAAAAGTTTAAGTACTTGGTTTTATGTAATTTTTCCTATTAATTATTAGCTACTGTAGCAAAACCCCTATCCCAATCCATTAACCCAAGGCCGGGGAGAGCCCAATGAAAATGGCCCATTGATTCTCTCTTTTCCAGTACTCCCGGCTGAAATTTCTCACACACTACACACAGTACAGAGCTAACCGTTGTATAGCGGAAATTAATAAATGGCGTTAAGGGTACCGACGCTAAAATGCGCCTTCTCGACCAAGGGGTGTACTTTAGTAAGTCTCTGCCGGTGGACCCATACAATAGCCCAGCCACCGCCGCTTGATACCACTGTTGCCCACTCGATCGACGCATCACCGACGTTGTTTTTGCGAGAACATCAAAACAACAACGGCATCGGAGATGCATTTCCGAATTGTTCAATTTTCGGTGGCCCAATGGAGCTTATGGCTGTCCCCAAAAGAAAGGTAATTTCTTAGTTTCTTCCAAAGATTCAATTTTTCGCAAAGGGTCTAGGGTTTAGCACCTTTTATTTATTAAAGGCATTTTTGAGATTGCCCGTTGTGTTGATTTGCATTTTCTTCAATTTGGATTTTTATTATGTTTAGTGCTGTATTTGGAAATGTGGGATTGTGCAGAAATTTTGAAGGAAACGTTTATATTGCACTTTGCTCGTTGCAAATTCAGTAATTCTTTTTAGTTACGCTATGAGGTGTTCGAATAATTTATTATCTCGAAGAATACGACTGTTGTTAATCGCTCATTGTACTGATGTTTTGGTTTTTCGTGTGCCTGAGGAATACCGTGTCCACTACCCAATGGTTTCAATTAAAATCTGTATATAGAGGTGGTATAGGAACTTTTTATGTGGATAGTTTGTGTTCGGTGCATTGGAGAGCCTTGTAGTTCAGAAAACCCATTAGATTGTTGGCAATTTGACTCCTCAGAGAGGTGGGGTGGGTCGAAAAGTATTGTGATACCCAAAAGAATTCGTTCAAAAATATCCTCACCAACAACAGTTCTCTTATTCTAGAAATAAATGTGTAAGGGCATGCATCATCTTTAGGCTGAACTTTGTTCAGTGAGTCTATATTACCATATCCACATGTCAGGCTCTACTTTCACCTTTTGGCATGGGAAAGGGGAATCATAGAAAACCCGGAAAAGGTCCTGTAAAAAGGGACAAAGTTGGGCAAGGAAGCACACAGCAAAGTTCTGTTTTTTCTCGTACATTTCCATCGTCTTGTTCAGGAAATAATCCTTTTGGGTATCAATAAGATTGAGTATGAGGCAAATAAATGCGTAGGGGGATATCATCATTGGTCAGATGTATATGTGTGTTAATTCATTTTCTGTATAGTTTTGCAGTTTATATGGTTAGGCACTTGCAATCATTACTGCATGCATGTTTCTTTGGCGCTTCTCTATTATCAATCTCGTGTCAATAGGGATTTTTACTCTGTTCTTTTATTTCTTAACCTACATATTTGAAAAAGATCATCAATGTTAGGGCCAAAAGTTTAAAGCCAGTTAATTATTTGATGACATGTTAGTGCATTCCTTCACTTTGAGTACTCATTGCCAAATGCTTCGTGCAGGTCTCTCCACACAAGAGAGGCATTAGGAATGGACCAAAGGCTTTGAAACCTGTCCCAGTGATCATCCGTTGCAAGTAAGGGTTTCTCTAGCAATTCCTCCATTATGTTAATTTGCAAACCTCTTTTATTTATTTATTTATTTAATTTTTTATTCATATTTTAATATAATTTAATTTCAGTCCAATAAAAACTTTTTATTTCGGAAACTATTGGAAGAAAACCCTTTTTATATTTTATTTTCTGAACCATATCCTTAACAAGAAATAGCTGCCCTATGTCCAAAGTCTATGGAAGGTGTTCTTAAGTGTTAATTTGATAATTTTGTCTCGTCATGGTTATGCAGTGTGCAATTTTCAATATGATAGTTTTAAATTTTAAATTTGTTTGGTAAATTATTGCAGCCACTTTATAAAACGTACAAAGGGAAACCATTTGTGATGATAACATTGAGATTTTCTATTTGGCTTGCCTAGCAAATTACACTTGTTTGTATTGAATGCAAAGGAGTTATATTGATTAGCACACATTCTCTTGGACGAATTGATGGAAAGAATCAGTCTTTAGAGGCTTGTAATATGTTATATAGTATTTGTTGCTTTTTAAGAATTAAAGCTTAACATGCTCTTACTCCCTTATCATTAATAATAGCTCATATATCTTTCAAACACTGTATTTTGGCAGGGTCTGCGGTCAAGTTAAGTTGCCACACTTCTTCTGTTGCAGTGGGATTAAGCCAAACCCCAGTGAACACAATGGTTGAAAGCATTGAATCTAGTCATTATTTTATGGATTTTTGCAGCATCACGTTCACTATTATCATTATGTAGAAATCTGGCTTACGTTGAGCATATTATAGTTTTATATTATAACTTTAATTTGACCTGTTGGAACTTAATGTCTTGTTTCGCAGAGAGAACTTTATACCATTCCACAGTCCAGTAGAAGGAGAAAGAAGTTAAATTCTTGTTTGTAATACTATTGGGTCCTTGTTAATAGCGCACTCCGTGAATGGATGGATGTTGAAAGCTTTTTTTGAATAGAACAATTTTTTCATATTTGAATGTCTTTTTTTATTTTGGCTCACAGATTGGGAAATGAAAATAATAATGAAATACCATGTATCTCCTTTGGTAATCTATGGTAGTTGGATTGACCTTGATCACACGAGGACGCTAAGCAAACTCTATGCACCTAAATATGGCTTCTAATGCAATGAACAATGAATAGTATGCCAACGGGCTGCATGCTTGGTGCTTCAACTTGGCCCATGTTTGATGTGTTTACTGTTTGATGTTCTTCCCTGGGAACTTTAGGTTTACACGGGGATAATATTATTTGCATGTTAGTTCCCAACTTAGGGGTGAAGTACATACCGAACCATGCGAATTGAAGAGCTAATCTTGCAGGCATGTTCAAGAGATCATAAATTTTAATAAATGAACATTTCTGAGGTCTCATTAATTTGTGGAAATTATATCCATCCAAATATTTTAACTTCACAATTCAAAAATAAGATTTATATTTTTTAATTAAAAAATTAGATAATAATTTAAATATTTAATATTAATAATTATATTATAAAATTAAAAATTAATACACATATTTACTTATGCAATCCAACTACGCACCCAAAATCCTGATCATTTTCGTATTTTCTTCTTTCTCTATCCCCGACTTCTCTCTCTCTCTCTCAACCAATCAAAAATGTAGTAGGATCATCGCAGCGACGATACAAGCGACAATATCGCAACTACTATGAGTCGTGAACGGAGATGCCACTGTTGCTGTGCGCTATGAGTCCCACCGAATCAGCAGCAAAGTCTCTCTTCATCCCACCAAGCTGCTCGAGTCGTGAGCGGCAATGCCGTCAAATCCGCAGCGACATCTCTCTTCATGCCATCACGCTGTCGCTTGACGATGGTTCCCCTCTGCATAGCGTTTACCTTGACGGTGCTCGAAAACATTCAAAATTGACGCGCTCGACGATGTTTTCCTCCTTTGCGGCTTTCATCCTCATCGAGAAACACTCTAGTGCTAGCAGTTTGGATCTAATTTGCATTGTGGTGCTGGTGGTTTTGGATCTGATTTGTTAGCTTTCATCCTCATCGATCGGTGTTCTGATTTTTATGCTGGTGTTGTGGTAATGGTGAGGTGGTTATGGTGATGGCGATTGTGGAGTGCATGTGATTTTGGATTTGATTTGTTGGTCCTGGTGGTTGTGATGTTGGTTGTGGTAGTGAGGTGGTGGTGATATGTCGTGGCTGTGGTTGTTGCTTCCATTTTTTATTTGTTTTGCAATGGTTGTTGTCTTCATTATCGTCGTGACGATCGTGAAGATGGTGGTTTTTGTTCGTAACAGTTTGGTTTGTTTGAGATGATTGAGATGGTGATAGTGATGGTGATGGTGATGGTGATGGTGATGGTGCTGCTGCTCGTGGTTCTGGTGACAGTGGTGTTGGCAATAGTGTTGTTAGAGGCAGTGGTGAGTTGGTGGTAGTCATAAATTATTTGTTTGATTGTGACAAATAAATTAGTTAATGTGTAACTAATAAATAATATGTGATTAATAAAATAGATCATTTGTAACTAATAAATAATGCGTGGCCTAGAAATTTGTTAAGTTGCGATTAATAATTTGATAATTTGTGACCTAGAAATAATATGTAACCATAAAATAAGTTGTGATTTATAAAATTTGTGATTTGTGACCAATGAATAATATGTGAACTATTAATTTGATAAATTTGTGATCGAAAAATAAGTTGTAATTTGCGACTGTGACGACTGTAATTGTGACTAATACATAATTGTGACTATAATTTATATAATATTATGACCTTAATAATATTAATTAATAAAATTTTATTTAATTAATTATTTCATAAATAAAATTTAATCAATATCTGATTTTGAAATAATAGACCTTGTTTTTTAGTTTTGAAAGAGGTTATACTTAATCTCTTAATTATGAAATTTTCTTCATTAATTTTGTTCGAATGGATGAGATTGTAATCTTATTGTATCTCAACTTGTCTGAAACCCTTCCTCTTACGACTATGTAGCCTTCTATGAATTTTTGTCGAGTATGGGATCTTTAGTCCACTTTTCTTTGTTTATCTCTAATAATATCGCATATGGAAAAGGAGCATTTTCTTTATTTATGGTAACTGATGGTTCTACTTCTGATAATGCCCACGGATCTTGATGTTACGAAGCCCATAGAAAGCATAAACTCTATTTTAATTGGAATATTTTTCTTTTTAGATGTTCATTTCCACAGTTCCTTCTGCATGTGCAGATAGTATCATTGTACACTATACTAAGAAGATCAACTTTAGTGCTTCTCGCAAACGTCAGAAATTGGCTCTCTCCTCTCCTTTTAAGAATGTGTTCATGGGGGGTTCTAAGAGAGACAAGAATGAATCTTTACATGAAGGCAAAGGTATGAGTAAGCGTCCTTAGCTGCCTCAAAAAGCTAGAGGTTTGCCGGTATCAGGGTCCTTGCCCACAGTATCTGGGTATCAATCTATGCCAAATTTGGCAAGGAACCCCGCAAAGAGGAAAACAAATATGCAGAGGCATCTAAACATCTTGCAAAAATCAAGGCTTTATTTTCTTCCTATCTTAATGAGAAGTTGGATCCCAATACCCTATCAATGATTCTCGCCTTGGGAGAAGTTTGCAAAGGGTATGGCCCTGAGGAAATGGGGAATCTGATCGATACTCACCTTTCGCAAGCTGTTACGCCCCTATCTGAACCGTCTCAGAACGCCCACCACCACACATTCCGACCTGATAGACACCCGTCCGAAGTGATATCACCAATGTCAACAACCTAGTAGCACACTGCGAGGTATAGGTGATCCTGTTGAACTGACTGAAGCTCTTCGCCTCCGAGGCCGAGGCCAAGTGGACCCCTGTCAAAAGATCTGCCGCCAATTTCAGAAAGAGATTTGTGCCAAGATCCTCTCTGCACCTAAGGTTTAAGTTGATTTGACGTCTTCATGAGGCTAGTTGATGTGACTTATCAACTTTATCTCAATTCAACTCAGGAGAAACAAGCTGTCCGCCCACTCTACAGACGTGGCTGATTGACGCCTATGAGCGGATGCCTCATAGTCAGATGTATACACGTGTCCCAGATTCAACGGTTCATCCCACCTATAAATACCCAAGGTTTGACAAGAGGCAAAGATAATGAAACTCTTACTACATAGCACTCCATAGCAAGTTTATATATTTTCTCCTCCCCATTATTATTATTTTGTACAACCCCTGGGTACTGTTCCGACCACCTAAACTTGACTTGACCGTCGGAGTGTATACGGCCACCACCCCCGCTGGTCCTGACCGTGTGCGTCTGACCGTGCATTGATTGTGCGCAGGGAGGCATACGTGGAGTAGCTATCGGTTGGCCACGTGGAAGGTCCAATTTTCGAGGTTAACAGATTTACGCCGTCTGTGGGAAACACTTCCCGTTCAAAGTTCTGCATTCTCCATCGGACTAGCGACTAACCTTGAAAAGGGCACGTTCTTAAAAAAGAATAAAGTCAAGTTACAATCCAAATTCTCAGCACCCTTGAAAAAGGAGATAGGATGAGCTATAGCCATGAAGATGACAACCCTATGAGAGAGGCCTCTGAAGAAGAGGTATCCCATAACAATGTTACTCATCAGAGACCACATCACCGGCCTCGCCGAGGTGGAAGAATAGCCATGCTCACTGAAAGAATGACTCAAATAGCTGCGGGTAAGAGAGACATTGCAGCTCAGAATATGGCAATATATGAACTCCTCATGCAAGCCCAGGGTCATCAGGGCTATCAAATGCCCCAAGGATCTTATCCGGTACAGGCACATAGAACGCCCTCTCGAAAGAGAGATGAACGCCGAAGGCACATCTTATGTGCAAGGAAGCCAGCCATCAGAACCACACTTGGGGGACAATTTTCCTCAAAAATACGGGGAACAAAGGTCGGCAAGCATCTTCGACCGGATAGGGGATGATCCTAGCTATAGGGTCCGTCCGATAAGAAGATCAGTTCGTCCAGATCAGGAACAAGAGCAGGCTCTTTCTCCTCCTATAAATAGGAGGGACAGGAGGAACCTAGTCGATTGAGGAAGTCGATGAGAAGCACTTCCACCTCCACATGGCATTCAAGATGAGACAGGGTGAGATGGACCCTGTTGATCCTATGAGATTGACGACGCTGATGATAACCTCAATTTCTCAAGGGAGATCCGAAGCTTTCCAATGCCAGTAAATTTCATGCCCCTTAAGATCCCCAAGTATGAAGGAAAGGGGGACCCGGAGAAGCACCTCACCAAGCACATGACACGGATGAGCCTAAGGGGAGCCTCGCCCGCTTTGAAATGCAGAGCCTTCCATTTAACACTAGGCTGAGCCGCCGAAGTGTGGTACAGCAAGCTTCCTCCTCTAAGCATCAGAAGTTGGCCAAATTTGAAGAAAGCATTTTTGAACCAGTACCTCTCACGTAGGGAAGGAGAGGCACCAGTGCAACGCCTGCAAGATATGAGGCAGGCCTCTGGGGAGACGCTGAAAAGCTATCTCGCCAGGTTTACAGACGAAATCACCTACTGCGAATAGGTCACTGACAGAGAAGCCCTTTCTGTCCTGAAAGATGGGCTCAACATGAATACTTTGTTCTGGAGGGACGTGCGCAGCAAGAATCCCTCCACATATGACGAACTGGTGGAAATGATGAGAGTGAAAATTGTGAGTGAAGAAATGATTGATCATCGCAACCGTGCCGCGCAGGGACTCCCTCCGCCTCAAAGGCAGGTAGGTCGAGGACTCGCAGCATACCTTGTTACTCAGCAATGGACCCAAGCAAGTCATACAATAGCTCCCACGTCTGGACAAGTCCTGGCTTCCGCCACATTGAATGCAGTACTGGTGTTGGCATATGAGAATGCCCCTGCCGAAGCGGGACCATCTGGAAGAGCTGATAACAAGAAGAAGAAGAAGAAGAAGAAGAAGAAAAGGTTAAACAAACCCTTGGAAGGGGTAAGGTTTTGTACGTTCCATCAACTCTATGGGCATGACACTAGTGAGTGCCGAGACGCCAATCGACGCCCTGATCGAAGCAATCCACACCCTTCTAGCAGGAACGAATATCCTTGCAGATCCGCCTCCCCGAGCAGGGGGAAGAGAGGCCACAGAGAGCAATTACCTCGGAGAAGAGAATCAAGGAACCGAGGTTAATCTAGACAGAGAAACCAGGCCCAATTTTCTGGGAGTCAGGTCATCAGGGAAATCGATACCATCATTGGGGGACCCTACATTGGTGGCAACACCAGGAATGCCCAAAGGAATTATACAAGGGAAGCAAAGGACCCGCCAATGATCACTTACATTGTCAATGAGTCACAAGCAGCCGACAGGATGGCCCCAATCACCTTCTCCCGGAAAGACACAAAGGGGGTTCACCACCCCCATTGTGATGTATTGGTTGTAAGAGCCATAGTGGCTAGAAACGGACTAAAATGCATGCTTGTCGACAATGGCAGTTCCGTGAACATATTGTTTGGCTCAACTTTTGACAAAATGCAAATTGAACATGGGTTGATCCCCATGACCGACCCACTATTCGGATTCACTAGAGACAGCATCATCCCACGAGGGCGGATCACTCTGCCCGTCGAGATGGGTTTAGCACCCTTAGTGGCCCAACACTTCATGGAATTTTTGGTGGTAGATTACAGATCGGCTTATCATGGAGTATTGGGCAGACCCACTTTGAAAGATCTTTGGGCTGTCACGTCCATCCACTACTTGTGCATGAAATATTCAACTGAACATAGGATTGCTACGGTCCGAGGTGATCAGATGGGCTCCAGGGCATGCTACTTAAACTCGCTGCTAAAGTTTGAGCCCTGAACTGTTAATGTAATCCTAACTGAGGTTCCCGCTAAAGTCAATACGAAAGTGGAAATGCTCGACGCCCCTGAACAAGGGCATACCTCTGAGCAAGAGGCAGACGTCGACATGGAAGAGGCCACTAGACAAGGACACCCTCTTGATCAGTTAGATCCCCGAATAATTGACTCTAAACCAAATGCTACCCCAATGGAAGAATTGGAGACTTTCCCCACCAACCCAGAAAACCCTAGTCAGGTCTTGCGTATAGGAAAGTCATTGTCCCCTGAAGCAAAAGTAGAGATGATAAGCTTCCTGAAAAGGAACTTGGATGTCTTCGCATGGAAGTACGAAGATATGATGGGAATAGATCCTAGGATCAGTTGCCATCACCTTAACATCAACCCCTCCTATGCCCCCATAGACAGAAGAGGCGTGCCCTCAATCCAGAAAGGTACGAGGCACTGAAAGAAGAAGTGAACAAACTTAGCCGCAGTGGTTTCATAAGGGAGGCCATCTACCTGAAGTGGATATCCAACCCGGTCCTAGTGAAAAAGCCCAGCGGAAAGTGGAGAGTATGCGTAGACTTTACAAACTTAAATAAGATGTGCCCCAAAGACAGCTTCCCACTTCCAAGAATAGATCAACTTGTGATTCTACTACTGGACATAAACTGCTGAGCTTCATGGATGCATACTCTGGGTATAACCAGATACCCATGTTCCTGCCCGATGAGGAAGCTACCTCGTTCATTACGGACAGAGGTCTGTATTGTTACAAAGTCATGCCCTTCGGATTGAAGAACGATGGAGCTACATATCAGAGATTGGTCAACATGATGTTTGCCAAACTCATTAGCAAAACCATGGAGGTTTACGTGGACGACATGCTAGTCAAAAGCCTCCAGGCAGCCGAACACGTAAGTCACCTCGACCAATCTTTTTAGATACTTAGGCAGTATAATATGAAATTGAATCTCCTCAAGTGCACCTTTGGAGTGGCATCGGGTCAGTTCTTGGGGTATTTTGTTAATCAAAGAGGAATTGATGCAAATCCAGTGAAAATAATGGCCTTGCTAAAGATGAGGTCACCTCAGAAACCAAAGGAGGTCCAAAACCTCAATGGTCGGATAGCCGCTTTCAGTCGCTTCATCTCCAGGGCCACAGATAAAAGCTTGCCTTTTTTTCAGTGTGCTGAAATAAGGAAAGAAATTCCAATGGGCTTCAGAATGTGAGGAAGCCTTCCAGGCGTTGAAAAAGCACCTCGGAGAGGCGCCCCTCTTGTTGAAACCTCAACCAGATGAGTCATTATTACTGTACTTAGCGGTTTCGGACGTGGCGGTCAGCGTCGTCCTAGTCAGGGAAGAAAGTAAGCGCCAGTTGCCAGTGTATTACGTTAGCAAAGCGCTCCTCCCAGCTGAAACACACTACCCAGACATGGAGAAACTGGCGCTCGCCCTTATCACAGCCTCAAGAAAACTTAGGACGTACTTTCAGGCCCACTCAATTCTAGTTCTCACCAACTTCCTGCTGAAGCAGGTGATACAGAAAACAGACGCATCAGGACGCCTACTAAAATGGGCAATCAAGCTCAGTGAGTTTGATCTAACGTTCCGACCTCGACACGCCATCAAGGGCCAGGCCCTTGCTGATTTTATGGTTGAGTTTGCCAAAACCCCAAAAATGGAGGCGATAATGGAACCAGCCGAGCCCTCCACATGGAAACTGTTCGTAGATGGGTCCTCAGGAGAGACTGGCTCAGGGGCAGGGATCGTATTGGAAAGCCCGGAAGGTCAAGCTAAATTGTGCAGTAAGGTTCGACTTCAAAGCCTCAAACAACGCTGCTGAATACGAGGCCCTTCTGGCAGGTCTTAGACTTGCTAAGGAGATGTGGGTCAGAAGGCTCCTGGCGAGCAGTGACTCTCAACTTATAGTAAACCAGGTCAATGGAAACTTTGCAGCCAAAGATGGTAGCATAATTGCGTACTTGAAGTTGGTTCTGGACATAGTTCCTCATTTTGAAAGGTTCAAATTGACTCAAGTCCCCCGTCTAGAGAATGTACATGCAGATGCCCTTTCAAAATTAGCCAGCAGCAAGGATTTAGAGCTGCTAAAGGTCGTCCCTATTGAGCACTTATCAAAGCCCTCCACCTCCGGAGGTGAAGAAATACTATGGATAGAAGGCACCCCATTGTGGATGCAGCCTATCATCGCCTACCTGAAGGATCAAACACTGCCTGCTTCTAGAAGTGAGGCGAGGAATTTAAGAAGAAGGGCTGCACACTTCGTCCTTTAAGAAGATACTCTTTACAAGAGAGGCTTCGCCTCGCCGCTTCTTCGATGTGTGGGAGGCGAAGAGGCCACATACATACTCAGGGAAATCTATGAGAAAATCTACGAAAATCACTTCGGAGGAACAGCTCTAGCACACAAGGTTCTCGGTCAAGGCTACTTCTGGCTAACCATGCTTGCCAGTTTGTCCAGAAATGTGACAGTGCCAGCGCTTCTCGAACATGCAAAGACAGTCTTCTCAGAGCCTCTCCGTAGTAACCAGCCCTTGGCCATTCGCCAAGTGGGGCATTGACTTCATTGGTCCACTCCCAAAAGGAAGAGGAAGTGCAACTTTGGCCATTGTCGCCATTGACTACTTCACTAAGTGGGTCGAGGCAGACCCCCTTACCAGGATCACCGAGGCAAATACTACCAAATTCGTCTGGAAGAACATTATTTGTAAGTTCGACATTCCCCACTCCTTAGTGTCTGATAATGGAAGGCAGTTCGACAACACGAAAATGTGAGACTTATGCGACGAATTGGGCATAAAGGACTTCTCCACACCTCATTACCCCAAGCAAATGGACAAGTTGAAGTAGTGAACAAGACTATCAAGCACATCCTGAAAAGGAAGCTTGACACTTCAAAGGGGGCTTGGGTTGACAAACTCCCCCATGTCCTCTGGGCTATCAGAACTTTTAGCCAAACTGCAATAGGTGAAATACCATTTTCCATGGCCTACGGAGCCGAGGCCATGAGCCCAGGGTTCCATCACATCGACGGATACACTTCAATGAGATCAGCAACGACGAGACTCGAATAAGCGAACTGCACCTCCTTGAGAAAAGGAGGGATGCCTCCCAAGTGAACTTGGCTAAGTATCAGCGAAAGATGACCCGCTATTACAACTCCAAGGTCAGAAACAGAACTCTTCACCTGGGCGACCTCATCCTCAAAAGAGTCTTCCAATATTCAAAATCAACCGGGTCAGGAGTGTTTGGCCCGAACTGGGAGGGCCCTTACCGCATCCATAGGGAACCCCGACCTGGTACTTTTGAAATTGAAGACATGGCAGGAAAGGCACTGCCTCATCAGTGGAACATCGAACGCTTGAGGATGTACTATCAATGATGAGCCTTTGTTTCGATCCGATCTCAATATGGTCTAATGAATCGATTGTTCTGATGGTCTCAGTTGTAAGTTCCCTAGCTCACTAAGTGCGGAAATTGCCTTGGTAAAGTGTGGTGTAATTTATTTCAAGTAATGAAACTTTGGTTCTGTGCCGCATCGGTTAGTAAATAGTTTCCTCAATCCTTCAATATGTTTACTTAAGTGATTCGATCTTCAATTATTAACTGATTAACGTTGAGAGACTCTTCATGTTTCCTTAAGTGGTCCGTTTCATATTAACTTAAGTGGTCCGATCCTCAATTATTAACTGGTTATTGTTACATGGTGCTTAGTCTGATGTTTGTCATTCAAGCAAGTATAAACAAATCCAAAAGAAAAGAAAACAGAAGCACAAATACTTAACAAAAAATTTCATTTCATTTAAATAAGAATTGAGGTATAAGGAGGCCGAAACCATTACAAAAGATGGCCCTATTCTAATGGAAGGACATCTGCGTCGACTGCCTCCGAAGCCTCCAGAGCCTCCTCAGCAAGCTTATCAGGCCGACCTCCAGTTGGTCCCCCGAACTTTGCCTCCAAAGAGGAGATGTCTAGAGTGGGATGGACCTCTTTCAGTTGACCCAATGAGCCTTGAGCACTCCAAGAAGCCCAAAAATTGGTGAAGTCTTCATACAGGGGATGGTCTTCAAAGTGGTCGATGAAGTTCTGAACTGCTACCTCCCCTGCAGACTTCAACTCCTCCTTCAAAGAGGCAATCTCCTCTGACTGAGCCTCTGCCTTCTGCCTCAGCTCCGCCTTCTCTTTGTTTAAGGCCTTCAGAGCCTCGGTGACGAGCTTGTGTTGCTCGTTGGCGTGATTAAATCACCGAGTCACAGCAGCCACTTGGCACTCCACCTCGTATAACTCCTTCTTCAGCCACTCCACTTCCGCTTTGGCGGCAATTAGCTGGGCCTCGGCCTCCTTCTTTCCCTCCTCCGCCTGCGTGGCCTTGGCCTGGGCCTCTCGCACGACATCCCCATAGTGCATCGCCTCCTCGAGGCACTTGGCGAGATCCTCCCTCTTGGAGTTCAGATCCTTCACCAGGCCCTCGAGTTGGATGCTTGTACTCAGGGCCCGAGCCACGCAGGCGCTATTGGCAGCCACCAAGTCCTCAGCTGTGCACGAGGCGGTGTGGTCCCTCCACTCCTCATTCCAGTATTTGCTGTGGACCATCGCCACTGTAGCTATTTCTGGAGGAAGGGCCTCCAACACTTCCCTCACCGGTTCCTCCGGATTTGTGCCCAAAAAGTCGACCTCCTTAGAGGGACGAGGCCTCTTCCTCTTCTGTTACCCCGGCACTTGAGCAATTGGCACAACAGCAAGTGGTGTTGTAGCCGGGGCAGTGGCAGCCTCAGATGGAGCAGGCCTCTTCTTTGGAATGGCCACCTCGGTTGGAATTGTGGTTTGCTTCATAGCCGGGATGGCCTCGCCACAGTTAGGCATTTTGGAGGGGCGGCGTTCTTCTTGCCCTTCCTCTGAAGGTCAGCCTCCTGGTCCTCCAATACCTCCTCCTCCATCGGAGGCTGAAGCCTCTTATTGGCGTCCACCAAATCCTCTATTTGCTTTTTGTAGGAGGAGGAGGAGGCCTTCAATGCCCGTGCCTCTGCCATCATCCTCTGGACGGTCTTAAAGTAGCGGCGCACAGGCATTTTCTTATTAAAGTTGTCTGCAAAGAACGAATGATGAATTAGTACAAGTGTTGAGAGTTCAGAATAAAGGGTAAAGACTTTGGTCCAGTTACCTTGGGATGCCATCAGGTCGTGGGTAATGAAGTGAATGTTCTTTCGGATCAACCTATGGTAAGACCTCTTCTTTTGAGGCAGCTGATAGATGATGCAGATGGTTTCGAAGTCCTCGGATGACACCTCGCACCGAGGAAGAGCACCTACAAAGGAAATGCAAATATTAGGCACAATTCGAACCGAAGAGAAATATAAAGAAAAGCAACTACTATACTCACTAAGTATTGAATACTTCGCCGGGACCGTAAGACCCGCCAGGGGGTCCCCCTCCATCGTGTCCCATCGCCCTGCGGCCCAACACCATAGGCTCTTCCATTCTTTGATGGAGCTCGACAGATCGACCACGAATGGAGTGTGGGAACCCCATGAAGTAAGGTAGTACCACCCCCGGGTCTTATCCCCTTCGGCAATTACCTTAGGTATGTAAAGGGTCTGGAAGACGGAGAGGGGCATCTCCACCCCTAATGACGCCTCTTTTCACAATATCCAGGAGCCCACCATTTGGCTCTAGGAGTTTGGATTGAGTTGCGTCGGGGCTAGCCCATAGGATCTAAGCACCATCCTAAAGAATGAATGAACTGGTAGCCTAAGTCCGGCCCTAAGGATCGCCTCGCTAATGGCCACACAACCCGGCCTAGGGTAGCAGGCCCTCTCTTCGGGCCCAGGGAGGATCAAATCTATACTATCAGGGATCTTATACTCTATCCTAAGTCTCCCCAGGTCGGCCTCTCTTAATTTAGATGGGTAGTCCGATGCCCCCCAGTGCACAGAAGTATCTGCTGGGCTATCCGGTTGCTTCCATATATTTTCCCCCTATTATCGCCTCGACTATTTCTGAGGAGGTTGCCATAATGGGCTCGTCCATCCTCACTAGTTCTAACCCCCTCCCCGAGCCAGAACTCCCCTCAGAAGCCATTTTTCAGAAGTTAAAAATCCTAAAAAGTACTGAAACTTACGAATTTGAAGGTTTTCCTAGCCGGGAATGGTGTAAGGTCGCCGGATGTTGGTGTTTCTCGCCGGAAGTTCAAGTTTCTCGTTGGAATTGCTTCGAAAATGTCGAAAATCGCAAATGACTTGAGAGCAAATTATAGTGTTTGTTTCGCAAGGGTAGAAAGCTTGAGAAAAGCTCAGAGTCCGCCTTTTATAGAAAGACCCATCTGATCTCCACCGTTGAATTCAAATGCGATCAATCTAAACCGTTCGTCGCATCTTCAATCTGGGCCATTGAAATGAAACACCAAATTTGACCTACGCCTAAGATTTCGTTGTGACTTTCACGCTCGCTTAAAACGCGTCACTTCGATCACCACCAGCCGTCAATAATAAGTAGCCGTAGCAGCCTTTTAGGAGAATGGGCATGACACCCATCTGTCACCTTGGAAATATGCAACAGTTGTCAAATCATTTGACGTTTGAATCGCCTCGGATCGAGCCCTTCACTCAACTTTACAAAGCTTAGACGCACCCGACGCGAAGTCCCCTGTGGGTCATCTCCTCGGATGCTGCGTTCCTTCTCAAGCTTTACAAAGTTTTAGCCATCTCCCAACGCGTCGGCCCTGTGGGTCAGCGCATCAATGGAAGATGAGCTCCTCACTCAACTTTACAAAGTTTAGATGCACCTGACGCGAAGTCCCATGTGGGTCATCGCCTCGAACGCTGCGTTCCCTCCCAAGCTTTACAAAGTTTTAGCCATCTCCCAAAGCGTCAGCCCCTGTGGGTCAGCGCACCGGTGGTAGATGAGTTCCTCACTCAACTTTACAAAGTTTAGATGCACCTGACGCGAAATTCCCTATGGATCATCGTATCGAACGCTACGTTCTCTCCCAAGCTTTACAAAGTTTTAAGCCTTCTCCCAATACGTCGGCCCCTGTAGGTCAGTGCACCAGTGGCAGATGAGCTCCTCACTCAACTTTACAAAGTTTAGACGCACCTGATGCGAAGTCCCCTGTGGATCATCGCCTCGGACGCTGCGTTTACTCCCAAGCTTTACAAAGTTTTAAACCATCTCCCAACGTGTCGTCCCTGTAAGTCAGCGTACCGATGGCAGATGAGCTCCTCACTCAATTTTACAAAGCTTAGGCACCCCTAACGCGAGTCCTATGTGGGTCATAGCCTCGATCGTCGCATTGACCTATTTCCTACTAATCATCCAGTCTTGCAGCTCTTCGACCTCACATCGATTATTGTTTCCCTTACGCAGTAACGTAGCTTTGGCGCATCTACCTAAGATCAAGGCTTCGGTTACTGCAAAAGATCGACCCACGAGTTACCACGAGTAGTGGTCCCCAATACCGAGGCATCCACATCCGGTCAGGAAAGCAAGTCCACCCATGATATAAATATTCATACCTGGACT
This sequence comes from Olea europaea var. sylvestris, assembly GCF_002742605.1. Lineage (NCBI taxonomy): Eukaryota > Viridiplantae > Streptophyta > Magnoliopsida > Lamiales > Oleaceae > Olea > Olea europaea. The sequence goes on along the minus strand of NC_036237.1, from coordinate 15,186,972 downwards.
TGGGAGACCATTATTATGCCCTTATCTGAACCGTCTCGGAACGCCCACCACCACACATTTCGACCTGATAGACACCCATCCGAAGTGTTTTCGAAGTGATACCACCACTGTCAACAACCTAGTAGCACACTGTGAGGTATAGGCGATCCTATTGAACTGATCGAAACTCATCGCCTCCGAGGCCGAGGCCAAGTGGACCCCTGTTAGAAGATCCGTCGTCAATTTCAGAAAGAGATTTGTGCCAAGATCCTCTCTGCACCTAAGGTTTAAGTTGATTTGACATCTCCATGAAGCTAGTTGATGTGACTTATCAACTTTATGTCAATTCAACTCAGAAAAAACAAGCTGTCCGTCCACTCTACAGATGCGACTGATTGACGCCTATGAGCAGACACCTCATACCTTCAGATGTATACACGTGTCTCACATCCAATTGTTCATCCCACCTATAAATACTCAAGGTTTGACAAGAGGCAAAGGTAATGAAACTTTTACTACATAGCACTCCATAGCAAGTTTATATATTTTCTCATCCCCTTTATTATTATTTTGCACAACCCCTGAGTACTGTTCCAATCACCTAAACCTGACTTGACCGTCGGAGTGTATACGGCCGTCGCCACCTCCGCTGGTCCCGACCGTATAAGTCTGACCGTGCATTGATTGTGCGCAGGGAGAAATACGTGGAGTAGCTATCGGTTGATCACGTGAAAAGTCCAATTTTCGAGGTCAACACAAGCTACTATCCTTCATCATGATTAGCAGGCTGAATATGAGGTCAGAATTTTGCAGGCCAATAAACTAGAGAAAAGATCTGACTCTTTGGAGAAGAGATGTGAAACTCTTCAAAAAAAGTTGGGGAAAGCTGAGAAAGAGAGGAGAAAATACAGAGAGATGAGCAAAGGCTAGGCTCTAACTGTAAAGGAGGCTTCTCTATTGGCCGATGTCACTAGTCACTAAGGACTTAGAGCAGGTCAAAGAAAACCATGCTGCTTACATCGCTAGAATTGATACTGAGCTTTTTTGCTTCAGAAGGATATTCAATCAATTAAGGTTGAACAGTTTGCCATCTTTGAAGAGTTGGACTAGGCCAGGAGTGATAAAGTCTTACTTCTCAATCATCTGGAGAATATTGAGACAAAATTGGTTTTTGTGGAGCCTGGCCTTTCCAAAGTGAAAGCTAATGAGTGGAAACGTATGGAGAAGGTCATGCAAGATAGCGGCAACAAATGTCTTGACTTCTTGACATTATTAAGAACATCCATCTTGAGTGGGATTAGGGTTTTCTGGAGGTTCACAAAGAGGATGTCGAGGACACCACTTTCGACGAAGGTACTCCGTTAGCCGCAGGGCTTCTAACAATCCGTCCACTCCTGTCAAACCTACCCAACTTGCAAATTCTACAGCTATTCTTCCCAGCGAAGCTACTGCTAAAGATAAACCAGCTGATGCTTCTATCGAGGCTCATCTTCCCCTCGAGAAGAGTGTGTCGTTTGAGGGAAACGTCCCACTTAGCCAAAATGATCTCGCTTTTGGAAATCTTCAGCCTTTTCTCAATTTAGACAGATAGCTTGCTTTTTGTCTCATTTTCTCATTTTTTGTTTTATTTATTACATTTTATTTCTATTTGTACGAAAATGCCGCTTCGACAATTCATTATAGAAATATCATTGTTTATGTTGTATGACTTGATTTATTGGGTCATCTTTTTGAGCTCGCGTTGTATTGCTCATTTGTTATTTATTTATTCTTTGCATAGATGCACTTATAATTAATTTGTACCAACAATAAAATCTATCGTTCATGTGTAGATTTTTCATTTCAACAACGCAACTTTTCAAATAAAATGTGGCTAATTAGCACAAAACGTTTTTACCGTCCAATGTTATTGTGCAAAATATCCACACCTTTCATTTTTGACACTTTTACCCCTACATTTACCTTTTATTACAGAAATCATCATTTTCATTAAATTTTTCGTGTAAAATGACAAATATACCCCCTATTTAAATAAAACAATAAAAGCGAAAAGAAAAGTTAAAGAATAATTTGCAATCTTACTTCCAAACTTTTTTAAAAAGTGCAAATGAGTCCAAATAAATTATTAAAAGGGTAATTAGCATAAAACATTCATATCTTTCATTATTACTGTGCAAAAAGTCTATACCTTTTATTTTTTAATATTTTCACCCTAATTTTTGTTTCGTTGCAAAAATCATTATTTTCATCAATTTTCTCAATTAAAAGTTATAAAATGACAAATATACCATCCTCTTTAAATAAACAAAAAAAAAAAAAGAAAAGAAAAATAAAGAACAAATTACAACTATACTCCCAAATTTTTCAAAAAAAGTACAAATAAATTTCTAATTAATAATTGAAAAAAATATCATTTTCTTTTTTAATTACGTATTTGGAATTTATTTGTATTTTTTTAAAATTTTGGAAATATAGTTACAATTTGTTCTTCTTTTTTTATTTATTTTTATTTAAAGAGGAGTGTATATTTGCCATTTATAGCTTTTAATTGAAAAAATGGATGAAAATAATGATTTTTGCAATGAAATATGAAATAAGGGTGAAAATGTCAAAAAATGAAAAGTATGAATGTTTTACACAATAAGAATGAAAGGTATGAACGTTTTGTACTAAATACTCTTTTAATAATTTATTTGGACTAATTTACATTTTTAAAAAGTGTGGGAGTATGATTGCAATTTATTCTTTAATTTTCTTCTCTTTTTTATTGTTTTATTTAAATAGGGAGTATATTTGTCATTTTACATGAAAAATTTAATAAAAAATGATGATTTTCGCAATGAAAGGTGATGGTAGGGTTAAAGTGCTAAAAAATAAAGGGTATGAACGTTTTGCACAATAACATTGAAAGGTAAAGACGTTTTGTGCTAACTACCCAATAAAATTTAATTAAATCATCATCACAACATAAGGAGATGGGGATTGCTGCTGTTTTCCCTACCATAAGTACTTTGCGCATTATTATAATAAGTCACAACATTTAAGTTTGTTTAGACGTCGCCTCATTCTTTGACAACAATTTCCTTTTCGATGGAAATTATTCCTCGTATTCCTTTGATTGAATAAACCTCGCCTTCAGTTGAAATTTCTTTAATGGGATAAACTATGCATTCGATTGAAATTTCTTTGGCGAACTGAAACTCGCCCTTAGTTCTCTTGTTTTTGCAAACCTTACATTAGGTTCAATATTAGTCTATGTTTCAAGACCCGTGCTTTTTTTAGTACTTGTGAAGTTATCCTTATTGGGCGCCAGGTCTTTCAATCTATCGTTTGCAACATCGAATACTTGCTTTCATATAAAAGGATTTTCAAACATGTTTCAATTCTTCTCAATCATAAATATAGTATTACCCTTTTATGGTTTTGGGATTTTTTTAGAGCACTAATATAGCATTCTCTTGTGGCAGCTTAGTTTTTCTTGATACAGACCACCCTTTGGTGAGTTTCAAATTTTAGGAACAAGTGGTGGATAGGTGCTATTGTTTTCAGTCGCTTTAAACGGCGGGAAAGACCCTTTTTTGGCCCAGGTAGATCAAATCAATAGGATAGTCTTACTCTTCTCTTCAGATTGAAAGATAGGAGGCCCATTTTCAAGGACTTCAGAGGAGCAAGTCTTCCTGAGATCCCATTGTAATCAAATTTGATATCCATGACAAGAAGTCCATGTGTCATTGAAATGTAATTGACTCTTCATCGAGCTCAACTATCAACGTAATTTGTCCCCATGGATCAAACATTCCTCTGTAAAATCGTATATGGGTTCGACCATGGAAATCCAAGGGTGATCAACCTACATTTGGTCAAAAACACTTCCAAAAAGAATATAAATAGAACCGCCATTATCTAACAATATGCAACTAGGCCATTATCAACTATTAGAGCCCGTACTACCAATGCATTGCAATAGGGAGGTTTGACTCCATATTCATCATTACTATCAAAAGTAATTGGAAGAGATGCAGGTTTACGATTACCTCGACTCCAAAATACTTTATGTATGGGGTTCCTGGTTGTGCGAGCATTGCTCCTTTGTTCACTCATTGTATCCCATCCAATATACGAGCCTCTGATTATGGTATTGATCTCCTTTATCGGGGGTAGAAAGCTAGAAGCATTTGATGGTGCTTGCTGAGGCTCGGCCTGCCTTGGTCTGATTCCGTAACCTTGTTCCTTACTTGGATAAGATGATTTTCTTCTTTCAATTATCTCATGTGGACCTTTTTATTTACTTCGCAGCTTAATCATGCTTAATATCTCATAACATTCATCTATATTGTGATCTCTGGAGCGATGAATCTTGTAGAGTCTGATAGTTTTTGTGTTGTTGTAGTGATGAGATAGGGTGATTGAGGATGTTTTGTATGGAATAATTTTGGAGGTAAAAAATAGTTGGCTTTTTATTGAAAGTTAATAGTTTGTAAGATTTTGGTAGAAATTAATTTGGTGGACAAAGTGGGTAGGAGAAAGGAATTTTATTAGAATGATGATAGTTTACAATAGTTTGAGCTTTGTCTAGCTTCTTTTTCTTACTAACAAATGAGGGATCATGCCCTATTTATAGACTCTTATTATAACTTCTAGAGAATTCTACAAGTGTCTATAACATATACAAGGTTTTTTGGTGTCCAAGTTATTCTAGTGGAATCTAGACAATTCTAATTTTTTATTATACTTGCTTACCAAGGAATTATAGGATATTCTAGGCAAGTAATTCTAGATTCTTCTAGAAATGAGCATCATTAAATTTATCAGAGTTTCATCTTTTAATTTCTCGGAGAAAAATGTTTTTTGCCGATGATCGGTACAGGGGCTGAGGATATTGCGTAGACCCTATTTCTAGGCATCACAAAATACGAACATTATTATTTTGTCAATTTAAAAGAATGTGTAGGGGTTTTACCTTTGAGTTTTTTCGTTCAAGCTTCCTCTATCTTCCTTTAGTTGGTGATAGTGTCTTCTGTTTGGATCTCACTTTAGATCAAATTTACCAAGATAATAAGAAGTACGATTTCGGTTTTGAACATCACCCTAGAAGGGAATTACCATCAATAGACCATTCCATAAGGCATCTAGTCTCACAAGCTATCAATTCAGTATTGAACCATGAGAAATAGCTCTTAGAGACTCTCTTTCTTCTTGTCGCACGTCATTCAATCATGCGGCTGGAACTTGTCCCATTTTACTTCCAGCTAATGTTCCTATGAAGCTTCTAATTAATCCTAGCTGCAATTCGATGTAACATCTTTTAGCCGATCCATCCAGAGTAAGTGGGACCTTTGGCACTTCCGCGTGGGGCTTAACTTTCTTAATTTCAACTATGTCATGTATTCGATCAGATAATATATAGGATCTCCTTTTCTTCTATACTTCTCCATAGTTCGAGATTGACACTTTCTTGATTTCCATGGAGAATAGTACACATTCATCATCGTCATCAATTTCATATTATCTAGCCGAATGATTGTTGTACTCTTTTGTTGGAAGAGTACTATATGATGTATCGCCATAATTCTTAGTTTTTGGATCTCCTTAACGGTAATTTTGAGTTGATCTCCTATAGCGAGAACTTAATTCGTTTATCGACATCCCTATCGCATATTGGTTCTCATATCGATCCTTCATCTTCTTTTCTATGTTATCATTAGTCTTTGAAACTTGCAAGCTGCTACTCTTCTCAAGAAATGAGCTAAGAACATACTTTTCTTCATTTATTCTCAAATCACCTTATCAATCTTTTCTCGAATTTTTAGCTTTTGCTCGTAACGACGCATTCTTCACTGTTAGTACCTTTAGACTTTCCACTGTTTTCTGTATTGTTTTGGCAATAGATGCCTTTGTTCCTCAAGTGACGACGTAGAGTAGAAGAAATGCTAGTTTAAGGTTTTAAACATGTTTTCCGCTGTCGTTTTGGATTAGTATCACTATATAAACGCTCGTTGCTACTCTATCCTTTAAGTCTAGCTTCTGCTGATAACTTTTCTTCTAGATTTTATCTCGTAGGATTCATCATTTTTTTTAGATGCTAAAAATTTCCCCCAAGTATGAAGAGTTTCGTGGTTTACTTTGTCCAAGTTTTCTCATAGACGACGCCAATTTGTTTATTATAAAAATCAGATAAACAACTACTCACCTAGCTATGACTTTCACTTTCCAAACTCACTAATTTTGATACTCAAAAGAGAAAGAAAAGAAATAGCTATTTGAGAAGGCCAGAGGGGTTATTTGAATTGCAGCTAGGGATGTCAACGAGTCGAGCCGACTCGCAAGCCGAAATTTAAGGCTCAGGCTCGGCTCGGGTATTTGATCGAGCTTTTTTTCTAGCCCGAGCAGGGCAAACTTGATCTTTGTTATGGTTTTTATTTTTTTTAATTAATAAAAAGGGCACCAGGGTGCTGCCAAACAAAGCAGCAGCAACACGCTGCCTTAAAAGGCAGCATGTTGCTTCCTTTTAAAATATTTTTTTTTGTATCTTTTTTTTTTAATATAGGCTCGTGAACCCGAGCCACACGAGCCTGCTCGAGCTTTGTCCCGCACCCCAAAATGGGGCTCAACCAGAGCCTCGAGCCTGATCGACACCCCTAATTACATCCATATATCTTCAAATAGGGAATATTTATAAAATTTTCCTCTAAGCATAGGGTAATTTTGTCATTTAAAGAAAATACCAGATGGTGGCTCCTTATTGGCTCTTTTATAACTGATGTGGTTAGTAATCACGATTTATAAATTCGTCCATGTGTCCTTTATTGAAAGCATGTAGCTAGTCTGGTTATGAAAAATGATTCATAATCTTTAAGTGAGTCCAGCTAGGTTCGCAGAGTTCATTTCGAGGGTAACAACTCTATTTGAGACTTTATACTTCATGCTTTAATTACAGTTAAGTGCTTCGACTTGTAATAGGTTTCACCATTCATATTTAGTACCAATAATTAGTTGAATATGTAAAGGGCATATTTAATATGTATTTATAATGTCAGTGCATTGGTAATATTTTAACTTGTTGAATTCATTTCATTCGTAAAATTTATAAAAGAACGGTTCCATCCTATATAAACAACATGCGTGTATGGCTTTTTGTAGCTCCTAGATTAGGCCGGCAATTGCCCAAAAAGTCGTTGAGGTCCCCAACATGGACCATTTAGATAGAACATATTTTCTTTGTGACAAAATTCAAAATAAAACCAATAAAATTTGAAAAGAAAGTAATATATAGAGTTTAAGGAGTGACATAATTTACCTCACTTTTAATTTGAAAAATTGAATACATTAAAATTATCTATGACACAATAAAATCTTGAACAAAGAGAAAGACGTGTATTATTTCCTAAAAGTATTCAAGCTGTCTTCTTTCTTCCACTGCACGCTTTGGATGATCAATCATATAATCGAACTGGTAGTCAAACAAATGAATAAAAGCAAAATTTCTTATTTTTGCCAAAAAAATAAAACTAAAAAATCAACCAATTTTGAGGGTGGACCAGAATTTTTTTGCTAATATAACTGGCGAAGGACATAATTGAATTATTGGACTCATATTTATTAATTTAATCAAAAATAACATGAACTTCTCACTTCATTTTCAAGCTTATTATGGCTTTATTCACTAACATTAAAAGAAGTAAATGAAATTAAAATCTTAAAATTTGTGCCATCCACTTATATTTGTTCAATGATGTATACTAAAACGTACCCTGAAAAATATTTTTAATATCTAATAATATTGATTACTTAATTTACTTTTGGAAACAAGGTACATGCTTTAATTAAAATTAAGTGATTCAACTTGTCATAGGTTTCACCATTCATATTTAGTACCAATAATTAATTAAATAAATAAAGAGCATATTTAGTATGCATTTATAATGTTAGTGCATTGATTATATTTCAACTTGTTGAATTTCGTAAAATTTATGAAAGGATGGTTTCATCCTACATAAACATTGTGCGTGTATGGCTATTTATCACTTCTAGAGTAGGCCAACAATTGCCCTAACAGTTGTTGAGGTCCCCAACATGGACCATTTAGATTCTTTAAGAGCATATATTTTGCGTGACAAAATTCAAAACGAAAATCAACAAAGTTTGAACAAAAAGCAGTATAGAGAGTTTTGAGGAACGACAAAGTTTACCCAACTATTCATCCACGTATGAAAAGACTTTCATGAATGTAAGAGGCAACATAATCTTTACATAAGAGGTGTAAAATAAATCGTGTTACTTCATATCAGAAGTCAAAAAGGGTCGAAAAATCCAAAAATTGTGAGATACACACTATCCATAACCACTACTCATATTAAAGAAGAGCCGAACTAACTCGGGCCAAATGGTCGGGTCCTACTCTAGACATGTATCCCTACCAGGAGGGCATGGTTCGCCGTTACCAATAAATTAGTTACAATTATACTCAAAATCACACGATCATGTTGTACTGTTTTTACCAAAAATATTTGTGGCTTTCGTCGGATAATTTTGTCGAACTGTGCGTGCATGTGTTGAACAAAAATATTTGTGGCGTTCGTGGCTAATGTTGTCGGATGCATCCATGTGTTCATAATCTGGCGTATATATTCCATTCTTGGCCCTTTCTTTTTATATCAAGTCGTATTTCGATGCTCACTATGTTAAAATGATTTCAGGCTCGTTTGACACAATATTAATATATATAACTAGATGATATAATAAATAAATTTTTAATAATCTGGCGTATATATTCCATTCTTGGCCCTTTCTTTTTATATCAAGTCGTATTTCGATGCTCACTATGTTAAAATGATTTCAGGCTCGTTTGACACAATATTAATATATATAACTAGATGATATAATAAATAAATTTTTAATTTTTTTTTTTTTATTATTAGCCTTTTTTTTTTTTTTCCTTTTAGCTATTATCGTATTGAATGTCGTAAGATTTAAAATTCAATTGTAGTCACACCAGTTTATGATTCTTTAATATTTGATGTATTTAACAACTTGTGGAATATTATAGTAACAATCTTAAGTTATAATAAAATATTGTTTGAAGCATCAATATGCTACATATTTTTTCTTGGTTGGTTAATCTTTCGATGGATGTGAATGCAACATCACACATATTTGATGTAGATTAAAAATTAATAAAATTTTATGTCAAAATCGACAATTAATTTTAATCACATATTTTATATGATTCACAACTTTTAAACTACACATTTCATCAATTTTACCAAAATTTACCAAAAAAAATAATTTTAATCTACAATGAAGATGGGCGATCCTTTTTAACCCTTTTTCGTAAGAAATTAAATGTAAAGTTATTTTTAAAAAAAAATAAATTAATTAATTACATAGAATATGTGCACCACAATCTTATTATACTTGAAACCATTAAAATATAAATAAACAATCTTCCCCCATATTTTATGGTGCGAGAACTTCTATTTCCTGTAGTAGAATCATAGTTTAACAAGGTCACAGAAAATTATTGGTAATATCCCTTCGAGAAGAAAACTTATAAGACTTTAGCGTAAGAGTTTTAAAAGACTCCTCATCTTGTTATTTGTTGCATTAATTTGCAACTTCTCACATCGGTAAGTTGTGGGTTGCACTGAAAATTCTTAAGAATAATGTTACTTGTGCATAACGGAGTTACATAATAAGGCATAACCTGCGATTTACCTCCCTCATGATGCTCCAGGGCAGGGGTGGTGGGGGACCCTTAAGGTTAGGGTTTAACCTTTTTTTTTTTAAATAGACGTTAGGTGTCCAAAAAAGAGTGGAAAAGAATTTTTTTATTTAATTGAAAAAATTCTGATACAAACATATTTTACCATATCATGTGTATGTAAATTATAATGTCTATATGGCACAATCAAAATTTTAACGAGCCAAATAAATGTGATATTTAACAAAGTCAGCATGTGTGTAATATTAATGGATATTGAATCAATCATGTTTGTTGACCCCGGAAATTGGTCCTTCCACGTGACCAACTGAAAGCTACTTCATGTGTTCCTCCCTGCGCACAATCAGTGAATAGTCAGACGCACACGGTCAGAACCAGCGGGGGTGGCGGCGGCCGTATGCACTTCGACGGTCAAGTCAGGTTTGAGTGATCGGGACAGTACCCAAGGGCTATGCAAATCAACGATAAAGGGGGATGAGTAAATATATAAACTTGTTATGGAGTGCTATGTAGTAAGAGTTTCATTACCTTTGCCTCTTGCCAAACCTTGGGTATTTATAGGTGGTATGAACTGTTGGATGTGGAACGCGTGTATACATCTGACGGTATGAAGAGTCTGCTCATAGGCGTCAATCAGCCGCGTTTGTAAATTGGGCGGACAGTTTGTTTCTTCTGAGTTGAATTGACATAAAGTTGATAAGTCACATCAACTAGTCTCATGGAGACGTCAAATCAATTTAAGCCTTAGGTGCAGGACAAATCTCAAATTGGCGGCGGATCTTCCAATCGAGGTCCACTTGATCTCGACCTCGGAGGTGAGATGCTTCGACAGGTCAGTACTAGGAATCACTATATCACTTCGGAGACAATTCGGAAGGGTCATTTTCAGGTCGGAATATGTGGTGCTGCGCGGGGTCCGAGGAGTGTAGAATCGGAGCGTAACAGATGTCCCCCAAGTCCGGGGATGAATATTTATATCATGCGTGGACTTGCTTTTCTGATCGGACCGCAAGTCATGGGAGTTTGGGGGTTGATCTATTGCAGCAATCGAGGTTATGATAACAGGCAGACGTGCCGAAGTTTCGTTATTGTGCGTAGCATACGAGGCGGTTAACCAGCATGGAACGTCGCGTAAGGTGCGTCAAAGCTTCGCGAATATGGTGCGCTGACTCTACAGATCGACGCGTTGGGAGATGGCTGAAACTTTGTAAAGCATGGGAGGAAACGCAGCGTTCGAGGCGATGACCCAAAAGGGCCTTCGCGTCAGGTGCGTCCAAGTTTTGTAAAGTTGGAGGAGGAGCTCATCTGCTACCGGTGCGCTAACCCAAAAGGTCGACGCGTTGGGAGATGGCTGAAACTTTGTAAAGCATAGGAGGAAACGCAGCGTCCGAGACGATGACCCAAAAGGGTCTTCGCGTCAGGTGCGTCCAAGCTTTGTAAAGTTGGAGGAGGAGCTCATCTGCCATCGGTGCGCTGACCCAAAAGGTCGACGCGTTGGGAGATGGCTGAAACTTTGTAAAGCATGGGAGGAAACGCAGCATCCGAGGCGATGACCCAAAGACGCCTTCGCGTCAGGTGCGTACAAGCTTTGTAAAGTTGGAGGAGGAGCTCAATCCGAGGCGACTCAAACGTCAAATGATTTGACAACTGTTGCGTGTTTTCAAGGTGACAATTGGGTGCTATGCCCATTCTCCTATAAGGCTGCTGCGGCTACTAATTATTATTGACGGCTGGTTGTAATCGAGGCGATGCATTTCAAGCAAGCGTGAAAGTCACAGCGACATCTTGGGCGTAGATCAAATCTGATGTTTTATTTCAACGACCTAGATTGAGGATGCGACGAACGGCTTAGATTGATCGCATTTGAATTCAACGGTGGAGATCGGATTTGTTTTTCTATAAAAGGAGGACTCGAGGGCTTTCTCAGGCTTTCTACCCTTGGGAAACTAACATTATACTTCGCTCTCGAATTATTGGCGATTTCCGGCATTTTGCAAGCAATTCCGGCGAGAAAACTAGACTTCCGGTGACCTTACACCATTTTCGGCTAGGAAAACCTCCAAACCCGTAAGTTTCAGCGCCTATTTAGGCTTTTAAATTTTGAAAGAATGGCCTCAGAGGGGAGTTCTCGTTCGGGGAGGGGTTTAGAAATGGTGAGGGTGGATGAGCCCATTGTGGCGACCTCCTCAGAAATAGCCGAGGCAATAATGGGGAGGGGGGAGAATATATGGAAACGATCGGATAGCCTACCAGATACCTCTATACATTGGGGGGCGTCGGACTACCCATCAAAATTAAGGGAGGCCGACCTGGGGAGACTTAGGATAGAGTATAGGATCCTTGATAGCGTAGATTTGATCCTCCCCGGGCCGGAAGAGAGAGCCTGCTACCCTAGGCCGGGCTGTGTGGCCATTACTGAGGCGATCCTTAGGGCTGAACTTAGGCTGCCCGTTTACCCATTCTTTAGGATGGTGCTTAGGTCCTATGGGCTAGCCCCGACGCAGTTCAATCCGAACTCCTAGAGCCAGATTGTGGGCTTTTGGATGTTGTGGAAAGAGGCGTCATTAGGGGTGGTTATGCCCCTTTCCGTTTTCCAGACCCTCTATATTCCCAAGGTTACTGTCGGGGGGGGGGGGGGGAAAAGACCCGGGGGCCCCTTTCCGTTTTCCAGACCCTCTATATTCCCAAGGTTACTGCCGGGGGGGATAAGATTCAGGGTTGGTACTACCTTAAGTCATGGGGTTCCCACACTTCATTCGTGGTCGATCTGTCGAGCTCCATCAAAGAATGGAAGAGCTCATGGTGCTGGGCAGCAGGGCAATGGGACACGATGGAGGGGGACCCCCTGGCGCCTCTTACAGTTCCAACGAAGTTTTCAACACTTAGTAAGTATAGTAGTAGTTTCTTCTTTTATTCTCTTTGGTTCGAATTGTGTCTAACAGTTACATTTTCTTTGTAGGTGCTCTTCCTCGGTGCGAGCTGTCAACTGAGGACTTTGACACCATCTGTGTCATCTATCAGCTGCCTCAAAAGAAGAGGTCCTACCACAGGCTGATCCGAAAGAACATCCATTTCATTACTCACGATTTAATGGCATCCCAAGGTAACTGGACCTAAGTGTTTACTTTTTACTCCGAACTCCCAAGACTTGTATTAATTCTTTGCTTGCTTCTTTGCAGACAACTTTAATAAGAAGCTGCAGTGCGCCCCGACTTCAAGACCATCCAGAAGATGATGGCGGAGGCACGGGCGTTGAAGGCCTCCTCCTCCTCGTACAAAAAGCAAATGGAGGAGTTGGTGGAGGCCAGTAAGCTCCAACCCCCAACGGAGGAAGAAGTACCGGAGGACCAGGAGGCTGACCTCCGAAGGAATGGCAAAAAGAGTGCCGCCCCTCCAAGATGCTCAATTGTGGCGAGGCCATCCCCAGCTTTAAGGCAAACCACGATTCCCACGAGGGTGGCCCTCCCTGAGAGAAGGCCCGCTCCGACTGAGCAAGTCGCTGCCCCTGCCACAACACCCCTCGCTGTCGTGCCAATTGATCAAGAGCCGGGGTAGCAGGAGAGAAAGAGGCCCCGTCCCTCTAAGGAGGTCGACTTTCTGGGCACCAATCCTGAAGAGCCTGTAAGGGAAGTGTTGGAGGCTCTTCCTACTAAAACAGCTGCGGTGGCGGTGATCCACAATAAATACTGGACGGAGGAGTGGAGGGACCACACCGCCTCCTGCACGGCTGAGGATTTAGTAGCCGCGAACAGCGCTTGTGTGGCTCGGGCCCTGAGCACAAGCGTCCAGCTTGAGGGCTTGGTGAAGGATCTGAACTCTAAGAGGGAGGACCTCGCCAAGCACCTCGAGGAGGTGATGTATTATGGGGATGCCGTGCGGGTGGTCAGACCAAAGCTGCGCAGGCAAAGGAGGGGAAAAAAGGTGCTAAGGTCCAGCTTACTGCTGCGAAAGCAGAAGTGGAGCGGCTAAAGAAGGAGCTATATGAGGTGGAATGCCAAGTGGCTTCTGTGACTCGACGACTTGATCACGCCAATGAGCACCACAAGCTCGCCACCGATGCTCTGGAGGCCTCCAACAAAGAAAAGGCAGAGCTGAAGCAGAAGGCAGAGGCCCAGTCAGAAGAGATTGTCTCTCTGAAGGAGGAGTTGAAGTCTGCAGGGGAGGTGGCACTCCAGAACTTCATTGACCACTTCGAAGACCATCCCCTGTATGACGACTTCGCCAACTTCTGGGCCTCATGGAGTGCCCAAAGCTTGCTGGGTCGGCTGAAAGATGTGCATCCCACTCTGGACATCTCTTCATTGGAGGCAGAGTTTGGTGGACCAACTGGAGGTCAGCCTGATAGGGTTGTCGAGGGGGCTCCGGAGGCCCAGGAGGCGGCCAATGTAGAAGTCCCTCCAACAGATTAGGGTTCTCTTGTAATGGCTTCGACCCCTTTGTACTTTAATTTATTAAATGAAATGAAAATTTTTGTTAAGTATTTGGGCTTCTGCTTCTTTTTATTCTCTATCTGTTTATACTTGTATGAACGACAAACGTCAGACTAATTGTCTCGCGACAATAACCAGTTAATAGCTGCGGACCGGACCGCTCAAGTTAATATAAGTTTAAACACTTAAACGAGTATGAAGCGACTCTTAATGCTAACTTGTTAATAATTTGGGATCAGACCACTTAAGCAAACATGAAGAGCCGCTTGATGTTAATCAGCTAATAATTGACGATCGGATCGCTTAAACGAACCTTCTGAAGTACTGAGGAACTATTCACTAACTGATGTGGCTCGGAACCGAATATTCATTACTAAGATAAATTACATCACCCTTTACAAAGGCGATTCCATCACTTAGGGAATTTTACAACTGAGATTAGATCAGGACAATCGATTCACCATAACATATTGAGATCGGATCAAAACACAGTCTCATTATTGGTAGTACTTCCTCAAGTGTTCGATGTTCCACTGATGAGGCAGCACCTTTCCCGACATATCTTCAATTTCGAAGGTACTAGGTCGGGATTCCCGACGGATGCGATAAGGGCCTTCCCAGTTTGGGCCGAACACTCCTGACCCGATTGGTTTTGAAGATTGGAACACTCTTCTGAGGACGAGGTCGCCCAAAGGGAGAGTTCTGTTTCTGATCTTGGAGTTGTAATAGCGGGTCATCTTTCGATGATATTTTGCCAAGATCACTTGGGAGGTCTCTCTCTCTCTTTTCCTCAAGGAGGTGTAGTTCACTTATTCGGGTTTCGTCGTTGTTGATCTCATTGAAATGTATCCGTCGATGTGATGGGACCCCCACTTCGATCGGACTCATTGTCTCGGCTCCGTAGGTCATGGAAAATGGGGGTTCACCGGTTGCAGTCCGACAAGTAGTTCTGATAGCCCAGAGGACGTGGGGGAGTTCGTCAACCCGGGCCTCTTTTGAGGTATCCAGTTTCCTTTTCAGGGTGTGCTTGATAGTCTTGTTCACTGCTTCAACTTGCCCATTCGCCTAAGGTGATGAGGTGTCGAGAAGTCCTTCTTTATGCCCAATTCGTCGCATAAGTCTCGCATCTTCCTATTGTCGAACTGCTGTCCGTTATCAGAGACTAAGGAGTGGGGGATGCCGAATCTACAAATGATATTTTTCCAAACGAACTTGATAGTATTTGCCTCAGTAATTTGGGCAAGGGGTTCTGCCTCGACCCACTTAGTGAAGTAGTCAATGGCGACAATAGCGAAAGTTGCGCTTCCTCTTCCTTTTGGGAGTGGACCAATGAAGTCAATGCCCCATTTGGCGAATGGCCAAGGGCTGGTTACTACAGAGAGACTCTGAGTAGGTTGTTTTTGTATGTTTGAGAAGCGCTGGCACTTGTCACATTTCTGAACAAATTGGCAAGCATCCCTTTTCAGGGTCGGCCAGAAGTAGCCTTGACGGAGAACCTTGCGTGCCAGAGCCCGTTCCTCCGGAGTGGTTTCCACAGATTCCTTCATAGATTTCCTTGAGTATGTATGTGGCCTCTTCGCCGCCTACGCATCCAGGAAGAGGCGAAGCGAAGCCTCTCTTGTAAATGGTGTCTTCTTGCAGGACAAAGTGTGCAGCCCTTTTCCTTAATTTCCTCGCCTCGCCTCTGGAAGCAGTCAGTGTTTGTTCCTTCAGGTACGCGATGATGGGCTTCATCCATAATGGGGTGCCTTCTATCCACAGTACCTCTTCACTTTTTGAGGTGGAGGGCTTCGATAAGTGCTCAATAGGGACGATGTTTAGCAGCTCTGAGTCCATGCTGCTGGCTAATTTTGAGAGGGCGTCTGCATGTGCATTTTCTAGACGGGAGACTTGAGTCAATTCAAACCTTTCAAAATGAGGAATTATGTCCAGAACCAACTTCAAGTATGCAAGCATGTTACCATCTTTGGCTGCAAAATTCCCGTTTACTTGATTTACTATGAGCTGAGAGTCACTGCTCGCTAGGAGCTTCCTGACCCGTATCTCCTTAGCGAGTCTTAGACCTGCCAGAAGGGCCTCGTATTCGGCTTCATTGTTCGAGGCTTTAAAGTCGAACCTTACCGCACAATTTAGCTTATGGCCTTCCGGGCTTTCCAATACGATCCCTGCCCCTGCGCCAGCCTCTCCTGAGGACCTATCTACGAATAGTTTCCATGTGGGGGGCTCAGCTGCTTCCATTATCGCCTCCATTTCTGGGGCTTTGGTAAACTCAACCATAAAATCAGCAAAGGCCTAGCCCTTGACGGCGTGTCGAGGTCGGAACGTTAGATTGAACTCGCGGAGCTCGATTGCCCATTTCAGCAGGCGCCCTGACGCGTCTGTTTTCTGCTTACCTGCTTCAAAGGGAAATCGGTGAGAACTTTTATTGAGTGGGTTTGGAAATATGGCCTCAGCTTTCTTGAGGCTGTGATAAGTGCGAGTGCCAATTTTTCCATGTCTGGGTAGCATGTTTCAGCTGGGAGAAATGCTTTGCTGATGTAGTACACTGGCAATTAGAGCTCATTTTCTTCCCTGATTAGGACTGCGCTGACTGCCACGTCCGAAACCGTTAGATACAGTAGTAGAGATTCATCCGGTTGAGGTTTCGACAAGAGGGACGCTTCCCCAAGGTGCTTCTTCAGAGCCTCGAAGGCTTTTTTGCACTCTGAAGTCCATTGGAATTTCTTTCCTTGCTTCAGTACATTGAAGAAAGGTAAGCTTTTATCAATGGCTCTAGAGATGAAGCAACTGAGTGCGGCTATCCGACCATTGAGACTTTGGACCTCCTTCGGTTTCTGAGGTGACCTCATTTCTAGTAAGGCCGTTACTTTCACCAGATTTGCCTTAATTCCTCTCTGATTTACAATATACCCCAAGAACTGGCCTGATGCCACTCCAAAGGTGCACTTGAGGAAATTCAGTTTCATATTATACTTTCTAAGTATCTAAAAGGTTTGGTCGATGTGACTTACATGTTCGGTTGCCTGGAGGCTTTTGACCAACATGTCGTCTACGTAAACCTCCATGGTTTTGCCAATGAGTTCGGCAAACATCATGTTGACTAACCTCTGGTACGTGGCTCCGGCATTTTTCAATCCGAAGGGCATGACTTTGTAGCAATACAGGCCCCTATCCGTAATAAATGATGTAGCTTCCTCGTCAGGTCGGAACTTGGGTATCTGGTTATACCCTGAGTATGCATCCATGAAACTCAGTAGTTCATGCCTAGCAGTTGAGTCCACAAGTTGATCTATTCTTGGAAGTGGGAAGCTATCTTTGGGGCACGCCTTATTTAGGTTTGTGAAGTCCACGCATACCCTCCACTTTTCGCTGGGCTTTTTCACTAGAACCGAATTGGATATCCACCTCGGATAGATGACCTCTCTTATGAAACCACTGCGGCTAAGTTTGCTTACTTCGTCTTTCAGTGCCTCGTACCGTTCCGAGTTTAGGACACGCCTCTTCTATCTATGGGGGGCATAGGAGCAGTTGATGTTAAGGTGATGGCAACTGATCCTAGGATATATTCCCATAATATCTTCATGTTTCCATGCGAAGACATCCAGTTCCCTTTCAGGAAGCGTATCATTTCATCTTTTGCTTCAGGTGATAATGACTTCCCTATACGCAAGACCTGACTGAGGTCTTCCGGGTTGACCGGGAAAGTTTCCAAGGGTTCGCATTTGGTTCATAGTCAATTATTCGGGGGTCTAACTCATCAAGAGGGTGTCCTTGTTCAGGGGCCTCTTCCATGTCGACGTCTCCCTCTTGTTCAGAGGTATGCCTTTGTTCAGGGGCGTCGAGCATTTTCACGTCCGTACCGACTTCAACAGGTACCTCAGCTAGGATTACATTAACAGTTCGGGGCTCGGACTTTCGCAGCGAGTTTAGGTAGCACGCCCTGGAGCCCTTCTGGTCACCTCGAACTGTTGCAATTCCATGTTCGGTAGGAAATTTCATGCACAAATAGTGAGTGGACGTCACAGCCCAAAGATCCTTCAGAGTGGGTCTGCCCAATACTCCATGATAAGCCGATCTATGATCTACCACCAGAAATTCCATGAAATGCTGGGCTATCAGGGGTGCCGAACCCATTTCGACAGGCAGAGTGATCCGTCCTCGTGGGATGATGCTGTCCCCAGTGAATCCGATAAGATGGGTCGGTCATGGGGATCAACCCATGTTCAATTTGCATTTTGTCAAAAGTGGAGCCGAACAGTATGTTCACGGAACCGCCATTGTCAACGAGCATGCGTTTTAATCCATTTCTAGCTAATACGGCTCTTACAACCAAAGCATCACAATGGGGGTGGTGAACTCCCTCTGAGTCTTCCTGGGAGAAGGTGATTGGGGCCATCTTGTTTGCTGATTTCGATTCGTTAACAATGTATGTGATCATTGGGGGGTCCTTTGCTTCTCTTGTGTAATTTCTCTGGGCAATCCTGGTGTTGCCGTCGATGTGGGGTCTCCCAATGATAGTATCGATTTCCCTGATGACCTGGCCTCCAGAAAATTGGGCTTGGTTTCCCTGTCTGGATTGGCCTCGGTTCCTCGATTCTCTTCTCCGAGGAGATTGTTCCTGGTGACCTCTCCCTCCCCTCCTCGGGGAGGTGGATCTATGAGGGTGTTCGTTTTTGTTGAAAGTGTGCGAGTTGCTTCGATCAGGGCGTCGATTGGCATCACGACACTCACTAGTGTCATGTCCATATAGTTGATGGAATGTACAAAACCTTGATCCTGCCAAGGGTCTGTTCGACCTCTTTTTCTTCTTCTTATTGTTATCAGTTCTTTCAGATGGTCCCGCTTCAGCAGGGGCATTATCATATGCCAGCACCGGCACTGCATTCAATGTGGCGGAAGCTAGGGCCTGTCCGGATGTAGGAGCTATGGTATGTCCTGCTTGGGTCCATTGCTGAGTAACAAGGTGTGCTGCAGAGCCTCGACCTACCTGCCTCTGAGGAGGAGGGAGTCCCTGCACGGCACGGTTGCGATGATCAATCATTTTTTCACTAACAACTTCCACTCTCATCATTTCCACCAGCTCGTCATATGTGGAGGGATTCTTGCTGCGCACGTCCCTCCAGAACAAAGTGTTCATGTTGAGCCCACCTTTTAGGGCTGAAAGTGCTTCCCTGTCAGTAACCTGTTCGTAGTAAGTAATTTCATCTGTAAACCTGGCGAGATAGCTTTTCAACGTCTCCCCAGGGGCCTGCCTCATGTCTTGTAGGCGTTGAACTGGTGCCTCTCCTTCCCTGCGTGAGAGGTACTGATTCAAAAATGCTTTCTTCAAATCTGGCCAACTTCTGATGCTTAGGGGAGGAAGCCTGCTGTGCCATACCTCGGCGGCTCCGCCTAGTGTTAAATGGAAGGCTCTGCATTTTAGAGCAGGCGAGGCTCCCCTAAGACTCATTTGTGTCATATACTTGGTGAGGTGTTTCTCCGGATCCCGCTTTCCCTTATACTTGCGAATCATAGGGGGCATAAAATTAGCTGGCATTGGGAAGCTTCGGATTTCCCTTGAGAAAGGGAGGTTATCATCATCGTCGTCAATCTCATAAGATTGATAGGGTCCATCTGATCCTTCATTATCTTGGATGTCCTGGGGAGGTGTAGGTGCTTCTCCTCGACTCCCCCAATCGACTAGGTTCCTCCTCTCTCTCCTATTTCTAGGAGGAGGAGGGGGAATATGTTATTGTTCGTGATCCGGATGAACTGATCCTCTTGCTGGGCGGACCCTATTGCTAGGATCCTCCCCTATCCGGTCGAAGACGCTTACCGACCTTTGGTCCTAGTGTTCTTGAGGGAAATTGTCCCCCAAGCGTGGTTCTGATGGCTGACTCCCTTGCAAATAAGATGTTGCTTCGGCGTTCATCTCCCTTTCGAGGGGGCATTCTGTGTGCCGACTCATGTGGCCTCGAGAGTTAGATAAAGGGATTTCTCGCACCGGATAAGATCCTTGGGGCCTTTGATAGCCCTGTGACCTTGGGCTTGCATGAGGAGTTCCTACATTGCCATATTCTGAGCTGCTATGTCTCTTATACCCGCAGCTATCTGAGCCATTCCTTCAGTGAGTATGGTTGTTCTTTTGCCACGGCGACACCGGTGATGCGGTCTCTGATGAGTAACATTGTTATGGAGTACCTCCTCTTCAGATGCCTCTCTCATGGGGTTGTCGTCTTCATAGCTGTAGCTCATCCTACCTCTTTTTTCAAGGGTAGTGAGAACTTGGATTGTAATTCGACTTTGTTCTTTTTCAAGAATGTCCTCTTTTCAGGGTTAGTCGCTAGTTTTCCGGTAACTTCTCCGATGGAGAACGCAAAACTTCGAATGGAGAGTGTTTCCCACAGACGGCGTCAATCTGTTGACCCTGGAAATTGGTCCTTCCACGTGGCCAACTGAAAGCTACTCCACGTGTTCCTCCCTGCGCACAATCAGCGAATAGTCAGGCGCACACGGTCGGAACCAGCGGGGGTGGCGGCGGTCGTATACACTCCGACGGTCAAGTCAGGTTTGAGTGATCGGAACAGTACCTAAGGGCTATGCAAATCAACGATAAAGGGGGAGGAGTAAATATATAAACTTGCTATGGAGTGCTATGTAGTAAGAGTTTCATTACCTTTGCCTCTTGTCAAACCTTGGGTATTTATAGGTGGTATGAACCGTTGGATGTGGAACGCGTATATACATCTGACGGTATGAAGCGTCTGCTCATAGGCGTCAATCAGATGCGTTTGTAGAGTGGGCGGACAGTTTGTTTCTTCTGAATTGAATTGATATAAAGTTGATAAGTCACATCAACTAGTTTCATGGAGACGTCAAATCAATTTAAGCCTTAGGTGCAGGACAAATCTCAAATTGGCGGCGGATCTTCCAACCGGGGTCCACTTGATCTCGACCTCGGAGGTGAGATGTTTCGACAGGTCAGTAGTAGGAATCGCTATATCACTTCGGAGACACTTCGGAATGGTCGTTTTCAGGTCGAAATATGTGGTGCTTTGCGGGTTCCGAGGCTTGTAGAATCGGAGCGTAACAATGTTTGATAAAACTATTTTTTAAATTGAAACCATATTACTTGAGTATTGCACTAAAAACAAGGAAAAATGGAAATATAATTGGGAGGAGAACATACACCAAACATCTAATAGAAAAAGAGTAAATAATCTTATCTGAAGACGAGAAATACAATGAAACATAATAAAAAATCAATGAAACTCGTCAACCAAGACATCATAAATTTGATTGTGTGGTACTTATTTTCGTTCTAATCATAATAATCAACATAGCCCCTATCTGTCTACCATTCTCAAAAAACGTCTTCTTCGTTTTTTTTTCTAAAATTCATTTTCATAATAAAAATATCCTGCATGTAAATTTAAAATATTTTCTTATTTTTTACCACACATTTTTTCATAAAATCACTATTGCATTACTAATTTTTCTCAAAAAAATTCCTTTTAATGAGCATCAACCAGGATAGCATATTCGAGATCACTAGCATCACGTATGAGGAGAATCCCACCAGATGGCAGGTGGAAAAATTAATCTGATTAACTTTAAAGTGGTTTTATTTTATAGTCATATGCAACAATCATGTGGTCATGTTGTATCAAATCATATCAAACATGTATTTGAACATGCCAAACATTTAGGTTAAAAATCTAATGCCATGCGTCTCTCAAGTAATCAATTTCAAATTCACATAATTTTCCATGTTACTAGTAAAGGAGAGAATGTGGACTCGGTCATGCAAGACACGTGTACCTTTACACGCTTCATAAAATCGCATGTGGGGACAATCCAACATTTTACACGTCAAAAGTGTATATATACAGATCTCAAGTAGTTATAACAAAATGTCAAACTCTCTCATACTCTTAGTGAAATATGTATTAAGCGTTGGATTGATTTAAATTAAAATTTACAATTATTTGTCAAATAGGTGTGTCCAATTTATTTGTAGAAGGAATGTTCCCATATGTATATAACGACCACAAATTGGAAAGCATTAGCGTCAAATTAGGCTGTCTTGATTTTCTGTTACCTTAATTTATTGGCACCCATTAAGGTGGCAGTCCTTTTAATTGAATTTGATAGAGCATGTGTATATGGAATCAATGAAAAAGAAGAAGCAAATATTAGGTTCCTCAAAGATTGGCCATTCTTTTGAAAATGAACAACTTTTGAGTTTAATCATGTGTTCAATAATAGAGAATCGAAACTTCATATTTGGAGAATACACCTTGAATTGTTCTTTTTTTCAAACTAGTGCTATTATACCAAAATTAAAGTGCAAGAAAATGTACAATAATTAACAATATAAAAAGCACTGATGAGAATAATTTTGTCAAAATTCCATTTCTTAATTTAAAGTGAAATTTCAAAGTTTGTGCCATTAATGTATGTTAAATGAACCTAGGAGAGTTCAACCGTCTTTGTAAGAAAAGGGTTAAGAAAATGGAAATGAGAAAGTTGCACTATTGATCCCCAACTTTTAAAATGTAGCGTTTAGATGTCAAACGTTTATTATAGTTGCAAATTAGTTTTAATGACTAAAACTAATCAAGCGTGTCTTATACTGTAGCATTGTCTTTAGGATTGAAATCAGGATTCGACCAAAAAGAAAAAAAGAAAATTATATCGTATTAATATGTAAAAAAATCCACAATTTTTTTTTTCACTATACACAAAAAGGTAATTGGGCTAGCTCTAAGCTAGTTCTTGCTAAATCAGCCTCGAATTTTTTTTCATATGTCTAGTTTTATGAAGTTAAATTAGACTTTATAACTTCGGTCAATATCAAAACCGATGTATTTTATAAGATTTATGTGATCATAACACAACATAAAGGCTAAGTTGCTTCTTTTCCAGTATTCAACATACTATTGACGAATAATTTTCCAAATAGAAAAGAGGAAGTAGAAAAAAAAAGTGAAATGGTATGGGGATGGATATGCAATCTTTTGGACTTGAAAGTGGGACCCACAAATGCAAAAGAAAGTGGGAGCTATTGTAGCAAATTTGCATGTTCAGGTGGGACCAACATGGCCCAGAATGTGACAAGTTGTCTTGAACCATTGGATCATGCGTTCGAATTTTTAATAGTGAAAGGACAATAATTATAGGAATATTAGTTTAGACAATCAACAAGTAATCTCAAAAGCAGTTATTCCATCCGAAAAATAATGTTTAAATAAATAAAAAAATTCAATTAATTAATTAAAATTTTAGCGTATTATGTCCTCAACTTTTTTCTCATTACATTTTCATTCTTTTCATCAATTATTTAACATATTAAATCTCTAATCATGATTTTTATGCAAATATTCTACTTGCGTATATTGAAAAGATGGACAAATATTTTATTTAACTTCTATATTAGTTATTTATTTCTATTATTTAAAAATAAGAGAAATAAATATGTCTTTTTGGACCTTATAACAAACGTTTTGAACGAAAATCGTCTATATGAATAAGATGTGGAAATTATTAGAGGGTTGATAATTTTTTATTTTTTTTAAAAAAAATTGGGAACATAAGTGTAAAAATAAGAAAAGTTTAAGGATGTTCATTGTAATTAAAATGTGGTGCAATTAACAATAATTGTTGTGTGAATATATTTATTATTGTAAAAGGAAAGTTTATTAGGATTTAGAGGTAAATGACAATTATACCCCCACAGTCCTAAAAATAATTACTGTTGTATCCCTGATTCTACCCTATAAATACAGGGCTCTGGTTTATAATAAAATATATACAAATCTATTGACTTCTCTCTGTTCTCTTCTCTTTTCTTCATTTTTATAACACGTTATCAACACGATAACTTAATTTTTCAAAATTTAGTGAAGGTAACAATTTTAATAGGCATGAATATTTTTCATGTGTACCAAAATTAATTTGGTAGCATGTGAAATATTTCAATATAAATATGCATCATAACGAGATTGCTTATTCTTCTCTACTTTTCATTAACATATTGCTTATTCTTCTCTACTTTTCATTAACATACATATTAATTCTAATTTACATTTGTATGTGTAATTTGAACACATATTAATTCACATTCTTTTTTATTCATACACGATTATTTTTTCCACATATTATTCAGTATTATTTTTATCTTTTGAATCTGTTACATATTAGTTCTATCTTTAATTTCTATATATGTGAAATTCATATGCATGTTTAATATCTTTTACATATTGGTAAAAGATTTAGCCAATTTTGTTAACTTTTATATATGAAGATTCTTTTTCTTAATGCATGTTTGGTAATTAATCTTTCTATATAAATTCATATCATGTCTATATGGTAATTAAATATTTTTAGAAATTATTTTATGAACTTCAAATTAAGAATTTATCATCTTGTTGTTCCAAAAATAGCACAACATTATAATTATATGAATTGTATATCTATTTATTATAAATAGTTCGTTGTTGCTCATGAAGTAGCACAACATTATTAATATTCTAGAAGAATATTATTTGCTTATAAAGAAAATGATATTACAAGTTCAATATTCCAAAAGAATATTGACTAATGCTCCTGAAGAAGCTTAATTTAAATTATAGTTATTTTAAACGAATATAATGTTGATGTTCTCGAATAAACGCGACGCACATTATAAAACTATTCGAGAAGAATATTTCAATGTTAATTATGTAAGGCATAAATTTTATTATTTAGCTCGAAATGTGGAATGAATCGTTAATGTCAATATTCTAGAAGAATATTGTATTTATACTCTTGAAGATTATATGTTTTGTTGTATTCCTAAAGAAAGCACATTTTATATAAAATTAAAAAAAAATTTAAAAAAAGGTTGTGTTGGTGTTCCTGAAGAAACACAATGTTATTCATATTTCAAAAAGAGAAAAAAAATATGATATTATAATTTCAATATTTCTGAAGAATATTGATCGATTATATGTAAAATCACGAATTAAATTACTCTATTTATTTACGTGTCCATTTTTCTGCTTACGTAATTATATAATGATATTCTGATCATATTTTATTACTCTTGAAGAGTATAATGATATAAGATCTAATATAAAATTATATTTTTACTCTTGAAGAGTAAATCCTTACATAATTATCACTGTAAAAAAATAATATGTTATTGCTCCAGAAGAGCATGGCATTAAAATTTTTCATATTTCAGAAGAATATTGATCTATTGTTCTTGAAGAAATAATATTAAAATATAATGTAATATCAAAATAGCACATTATAATTTTCATTAATATTTTAGTTAAATCTTACTTGCTCTCGAAAGTATAATTACATATAATCTAACTTAAATTATATTTTTACACTTGAAGTTTAAATTATTGTATAATTTATTATAATAATATTTGATTGCTCTTGAAGAGTTTGAATTATAATTTTCAATATTCCAGAAGAATATTGACATATTACTTTTGAATGAGTAATATATATATATATATATATATACACACACACACACACACATATGTTTCGAAAAATATATTACTTTAAATTCATGTTTATCCTTGAAGAAAAACATATAATTAATGTCATTAGAATATTAATTAGTTCGACTACTTCAATTATATATGATTATATAATATTTAATCATATTATTCGAAATTAAACAATTGAATTATATATTATATTGAACCAGAAGTTCAATTTGATTTTATTATTTGGCATGACCAGTTGGACCATCACTGGATCAATAATGATGTGAAGTTCAAAATTTTTAATGGATATTAAATGAAGAATCAAAAGATTTTTCAATCCAAAGAATTCCTATATATTATTTGTTCTCTTTATGATCATTAAACAACGCTAGCTAAAATATGGATTGAATTCCCTATATTTCTGAAAATTAATTAGAGTAATATATGGAGCCTCGTCACCCATCATGTTAACCATTTAAATATTATTTGTATCTAACAGATTTGACACAAATATTAGATGATTGCAATACGCAACTTGAAGTTTTGTGAAATTATTGCTCAAGTTATGAGCATAATTTTCAGATTATATAATCAAGACCGTGTCTTGTTAATGCTAGTGAGTATATATCTCAATATTTTAATAAGTGTTAATTAAGATGTCGATAAATGGTTTAATACTATTGTTTGTTAAATGCATCAAATTAATTTTATTGAGAATAATTTATTTCCCATTTTTATTTAGGGAATTCTATTGCACATCATACTAAAATCACAGTTCTTCCAGTTATAATCAGCTTATTGTCAGATCCTAATTTTTTCATCTAATTATTTTTTATGGTGTAGTATATGTAACAATTGAACACCATAATATATTGAGATGAAAAATAAAGAATGCTGAGAATAAGTACGTAGTTTGCACTATTATTTCAAATGGACGATATTTTATAATACTGAAAAAATGATTGTTAATTTGATTGGACAATTCTCTAAGTATTAGGGGAGGAATTAAGAAGTTGAAAATAATATATAAATGCATCGTCATCTAAATCCTCATTAAATATCATTCGAACCAAAAGTTCGAAAGATAATTTATTTAGATACATTTATTGATCAAAGAGATCAACAGTATCTCACACACCAATTTTCAATGCTCCAATACGAATTGATGTCTTAGGGGATAATTTGTTAACATTATATTTGATATATTTATGGCACGCCTGAAGCGTGATAGTGTTCGATTCAAATACAAAAACCTTCAAATGAAAATGGAGCAATTAGCAAAGATGATTTCATTAAGAAGACATTTATTCTTAATGAATATTTAGATATAACAAATTATAAAACTCCAAAAGAAGTTTAGATACCTAACATGTTGAAAATTGATATATCTAAATAAGTTATGTCACTATGATAGACAGTATCATATGTGAATCGTGAGGAATTGAAATAAATACATCGAAAAATATCGATCAAAATAATGTTTGACCAAATAAAAGGAGACACAATCTTAAATTGAATTTACTAAATAAACACGAAATTTTTGGACTTGTAATCCGAAAATCTAATGGTATACACTTATACGAAAATGACATGAGAAAAACCAACCAAAAACTTCGGAAGAAATCACATTAGAAAAGATTAATCAATCAAATATTGAAAATATAGTTCCCGAAGAACCACAAGTATCCGAAAATAATGAGATTTCAATAAATTATATACTATCTTATAAATTATGGGAACGAAATAATGTTATTATATACAATATTTTCATCTTTAATATGGCTCTTGATATTATGCAAAATGAGGATCCTGAGCCACAATCGGTTAAAGATTGTCAAAATAGAAATAATTAGCTAAAATAGAAAAAAGCCATATAGGCGAAATTAAATTCTTTGGAGAAACGAAAAGTGTTTGGACCTGTAGTTCGAACACTTGAAAATGTAATTCCTGTTTGATACAAATGGATTTTTGTACGAAAGAGGAATAAAAATAATGAAATTACAAGGTACAAAGTCGGACTAATAGCTCAAGGTTTCTCACAAAGACCAGGAATTGATTATAAAAAAACATATTCTCTCATAATGGACACCATCACTTTTAGATTTTTAATTAGTTTGACTGTGTCACAAAAACTTGATAGTATGTATTATGGATGTAGTAACTGCATATTTATATGGTTCACTTGATAGTGACATATATATGAAAGTCTTTAAAGGACTTAAGGTGCCAGGAACAAACGATACATGCCTGAGAACCATGTTCTCAATTAAATTGTAAAGATCATTATATGGATTAAAATAATTCAAACGCATATGGTATAATCGCCTTAACGAATATTTGTTTAATGAGGGTCATAAAAATGACGATATCTGTCCATGTGTTTTCATAAAGAAAACAAATAGTGGATTTGCAATTATGGCAGTTTATGTTGATAATTTAAATTTAATTGAAACTCCTTAAGAGCTCAACAAAACTGCTAATTATTTGAAAAATGAATTTGAAATGAAGGATTTGGGAAAAACTAAATTTTGTCTTGGATTGTATATTGAACATTTCGTAAATGGATTATTTGTTCACCAATCTATGTATACAGAAAAGTTTTAAAATATTTTTATATAAATAATGCACATCCATTAACAACACCTATAGTTGTTCGATCACTTGATGTGAAAAAAGATCAATTTCGTCCACTTGAAGATAGAGAAAATGTTTTTGGTCTTAAAGTACCATATCTTAGTGCAATTGGAGCATTAACTTATTTTACAAATTGCACTCGACCCGACATAGTTTTTCTGTAAATCTCCTTGCAAGATATAGTTTTACACCAACTCAAAGATATTGGAATAGTGTTAAACATATTTTTCGTTACTTAAAGGTACTATTGATTTGAGATTATATTATTCTCAAAAGTCGGGATCTGCATTAGTGGAATATACAGATGCAAGTTATCTATTTGACCCACATAAAGCTAAATGAGAAACATGTTATGTGTTTATACGTGGAGGAACAACTATATCATGGGGATCTGTAAAACAATCCTTGACAGCAACATCTTCAAAACATTCTGAATAATGCAATCCACGAAGCAGGCCGAGAATGTGTATGGTTGAGAAACATGTCCCATCATATCCGAGCATCATGCGGATTAATTTCAACAAAGGATAGTCCAACAATTTTGTATGAAGATAATGCAGTTTGTATTGTACAACTCATAGGAGGCTATACCAAATGTGACAGGACGAAACATACTTTTCCAAAATTCTTTCATATACACGAGTTTCAAAAGAATGGTGACATCGATATCCAACAAATTCGCGTAAGTGACAATATGGCCGATTTATTCACAAAAGTACTGCCAACATCTACATTCAAGAAATTAGTTCATGAGATTAGAATGTATCGACTCAAAGATTTTCAGTGATCAATATCAGGAAGAGTAGCTGTACTCTTTTTCCTTCAATTAGGTTTTGTCATACTGAGTTTTCCTAACAAGGTTTCAATGAGGCAGTATTTATTTTTAGTACTCCAAAATAACAGTACTCTTTTTCCTTCATTTTATTTTTTTTCCCATTTGATTTTTATCAAATAAGGTTTTAACGAGGCATATATTTTGTAATGTATCATTCAATGGAGAGTGTTGTAAAAGAAAAGTTTATTAGGGTTTAGAAGTGAATGACAATTATACCCCGACAGTCCTAAAAATAATTACTGTTGTATTCCTAATTTTGCCCTATGAATACAGGACTTTGGTTCATAGTAAAATACACAAGTCTATTGACTTCTCTCTATTCTCTTCTCTTTTCTTCAGTTTTATAACATTTATCCATTTTTAAATATACTTTGTTAGTGGAAAGAAATACGATATTTATTTATTGAAATTTCCAATGTGCCCTCATCATAATATATATATAAATTTTGATGCAAAGTTTTTGCAATCATTATCATGATCTTATAGAATAATTAATAGAGATTAATATTTTTTATGTAAATTTGTCACAATTGTTGTGTTATTTGTCACAATAGTAGCATCAATATTGTAAAATAATTATTTATGTATCACACATCTATCTTATTATTGAATTTACTTAAAGATTCAATTCTTAACAATCTTGTAAATTAGGTTAGTTTTATCTATCCCTCATCTACCATGTCTGTATAAAATAATTTGACGTCATTGTGCAATATATGATCCTACTAAATGTAAGCGACATAAGAAAAAAAACGTACAGTCGAGTCTCTATTTAGTATATGTATGATAGGAATTAAAATCAATTTTTTTTTTTTTTGTAAATTTTGATAAAATTTAATGAAATGTGTAATTGAAAGATTGTGAATCTCATGAAATTGTATCCTTAAAATTAATTAATAACTTTGATTTAAAATTTTAATTTAATTTTAATCTACGCCAAATATGGCTTAAAAAAATCTAACGTCATTATCAAGTTTACTACGAAATTTTCACATCAAAATGAGAAAGTGATTAAGGAAAAAAATTAGTTTTGATTGACTAATTCGTCTGTCAATCAAATCGGTTGGTTTGTTTGTAAATCGTATGCAGGTGAAAACAAAAGAACCCTAATGTCGGGACAGACCCAAAAACAGGGGTGTCGACCCCTATTATTGGGCCTGTCCCAATGTCTTTTTTGAAAGCAAAATCAAAAGTGATTTTATAAATGTGAAAATGACATAATTTCAGGTG
Organism: Olea europaea var. sylvestris; assembly: GCF_002742605.1. NCBI lineage: Eukaryota > Viridiplantae > Streptophyta > Magnoliopsida > Lamiales > Oleaceae > Olea > Olea europaea. The sequence goes on along the minus strand of NC_036237.1, from coordinate 15,156,675 downwards.
TTTATAGATTAGAATTCAAAAATAAGGGACCAAGTTTCATTATTCAAAAGTCAGGTATGAATATAATATATATTACCCCCTAATTTTATTCTCTCTCACAGTCTCCATCTTCCCCATCTCTTCCTTTCCCTGTGCTACGGTATTGTCAGAGATCTTACCCATTTCACTTCAATTGATGACATCGTGTCGTCGCCACCACATAAGATGCACGGTGATGATCTTTACCACGTAGCGCGGTGGGTTTGTGCGAATCACCGTGAGTTGCCACCGAGAAGTAAATCCACCCACTTACTCCGACGACTCTTCGTAAGCGAAGCACCACAACCAGCAAACAAAGCAAAAGCAACGTTGTATGGTGGATTTGGCGATTAGGGTGGTTTTGGATGGTGGTTTGAAGCAGAATCAGTGTTAAATGATAGATTTGGAGGTTGGGGTGGTTTTGGATGGTGTTTGTGTGATGGTGTTTGTATGCTTATGTTTGTGTGATGGCGTTTTTGTGGTTCTATGGTGGATTTGGCGGTTGGGGTGGTTTTGGATGGTGGTTTGTGTGGTGCAGTGCAGGCGGTGGCTGTGGTGCAGTGTGATGTAGGTAGTGGCTGTGATGATAGTGTGGTTCAAGTGACGATAGTGGTGGTTTTTTTCGGTGTGTTTGGTGGTGGCGGTCGTGGTTGTTTTTGGTAGTGTTTGGAGGTAGATCTGGTGGCTGCGATTTTTTGGCGATGATGCTCTGGTGTTGGTGTTGGTAGTGGTGCTGTTGTGGTGGTAGCGGTGGTGACAGGGTGAGGGTGGTTGCAAGTTGTTGTGGTGACAGTGGAGTTGGTGGTGATCGACTATTTGACCTGTGACCAATTGTTTGGTTATTCGTGACCAACTGTTTAATTGTGACCTTAAAGTTCGATAATCTGTGACCAACAACTTTGAAAATATGTGACCGATATATGAATCCTGACCTATAATTTTTTCATCTGTGACTAGTGAAATTAACTGTGACCTACAAAATTTTTAATTTGTGACCTTGAAATAATCCGTGACATACAAAATTTTTGATCTGTAACCTCGAAATAATCCGTGATCAATTAATTTGATGATATGTGACCAGTAAATAAATCTGTGATCTGTAATAATGAATCTATGACCATCAATTGTGTAATTGTGACTTTATTATCTTTATTTAATAAATATTTTTAATTAAATATATATATATACATGAATTTTGGACTTTTAAACTATTTACCTCACTTTTAAATTGGTGGAAACAATACACCTGAAATATGATTTTTTTTCCCTTTATAAAATGCTAAGTACACTAAAGGGATTAATTATAGGGGTATTATGTCCAATTTCATGGGTCTTAATTAAAAATATCCACAATTAAAATTTAGTACTAAACTATCTATTATGCACTTAACGAAAAAATGAAGCAATTAATTTTTTCCAATTTGTCAAGAATTTCGAGAAGTAGCTTTCATGAGAAACTACATTTAAATAATATTCTAAACATTTCAAATGCCGTTCTCGATATTTGAACCCCGTTTATATTTCAAAAGTACACATGTCAAATCACAACATTAAATATTCTCGACATTTCAAATGTTACTCTCGACATATTAGATGTCTAGAATGACATTTCATTCCGAACATGACATTTCTTTACACTAGAAATGTAGTTCTCGACATTTATGTGTCAATTAGGAAAACAACATTTATTGTGATTTGACATGTCCACTTTTGAAATAAGTAGGACATGTTATGTGTCAAAATTTTATTGTCAATAAAAATTTTAATTGCAAAAAGTCCATTTTTGTCTTTGTGTGGAATCATAAATTGTTAACAATGGTATTTTCGTCTAAATTATTTTAAAATAGACATTTTTGCAAGGATTTGTAATGATGGACATTTTGCAAATGGATATATGAAAGTGGACATTTATAATAATTTCCTCTTTAAAAAATTATATTGGAATTTAATTAAAGTGTAGATTCTTATTGCCCTACATTTAATGAAATTATTAAATGGAACAACTCACTCGATTAAGGAATTATTAGTCATAATTATTTTATTCATAAGAGTGTGGTTTAGTTGGCAACTACTTTATAATTGCATTAGCGACTTGTTAATACACTTAAATATGTTAAGCCCATATTCAAATCAAATTTTTAAAATTCAATTTTTCTCAAATTGTCTGCTTTATATTAAAGAAAGATCGTGCACATAATAAAGTCATATTGTGAATCGAAACTTGAAATCTAATACATGTATTTTAGACACTGTAAAAAATTGAAATTTGAAAAAAACACAAATAAAATTTTCTTAGTCAAAGAAGTATCGAGTACAAACAACTATCCTTGTTTGAGCCCCATTTTGGGGAGGAGAATGAATTTTTAAATAGTGTATTGATGAGATATGTATGGTTAAAAAATAAGGAAAAACTTTATTAAAAAATGTGTTGTTAAAATGATATTATAATATTATTGAAAAATACATTTTTTTCAAAAGAACGAGGCTCAAACAAGGACAAGTCTTATCAGTTATCATACTTTTAAAACATTTGTACAAGATCTCAGTCAAGCTTACTAGGACTGGACCATCTTGTACAAGATTGATTGCAATGTAATGTAATTCCATTCAATCGGGGCCATGACATGCCCCTATGACACGTCACCTATTTGGCACCCATGTAATGTAATAATGATATAAATTATTTAGTTTGATGATCCGATGGACCAACAAAGAATTTATGTGATCGATTTATTAAGAAAATAATTTAAATTTTTGTTGTTTTGTTTTTTTAATGTAGTAAAAATTGGAGATATTTCAGGTTCTACATGTGAAGTTCAATAACAATTAGATATGTTTGATACTTTTTTAACTTTTATAGTTATTAATCTTTTAAAAGAGAAGTCGGATCAATTGTTACTCGTCTTCATCAAGTGACATTAAAATTATAATTCATTTTTTTTTCCTTTTCTTATCAACTGTATATTTTCTAATAAAATAATATTATACGTAATTCAAATTTTTTCCTTTTTTATCCATATATTTTTCAAAAAGATATTATTTAAACCATTAAAATTTCAAATAATGAGAACCAAACAGGAGCTAAAATGTTTATCCAAAACTTTAAGGCGGACTAGATAAGAGATGTGTCACTTTATATGTCAAAGTGCTCATCAACAGATTGAACGTTTTGCCCTTAAAATACTATATATGAGACAAATCATTTTGTAAACTTGGTGGGATGAGAATTGAACATTTTCATTTCCGTCATGTTGACTTATTTTATAAAATTTATTATATAAGACTTAAAATTAAAAAATATTAAAAATAGAAAATAATAATCTTTCCAAATTTACACTTGGGCCCATTCGGGCATGGGATTCTAGCAAACCTAAGCCTCTAATTTCCACCACCCATTTGGCCACCCTCCAAGGCAGAGCTCCTTCCCCAAACCTCTATAAATAAGTCCTCAATGGTACCTTACACAGGCTTCAAGAAGAGTTCACTTCTCCTTCTTTATTAGAATCCCTTTTGGTATCAATTACTGGACCCAAAAGAAAAAGATTTTTAAGCATGGAACTCGCCGTGAAACCCACCAGCACCATCAAGTTTCTTTGCAGCTACGGCGGCAGGATTCTCCCCCGTTACCCGGATGGAAAACTTCGTTACCACGGTGGCGAAACCCGTGTTCTTTCCGTCGAACGATCCATTTCTCATGCTGGTTAGTCCCCTCCGTTTTTTTCATTTCCAATGTAATTATAGTGAAGATGTGTCGTGTCGTGTCGTCACGGCTGATAGTGACAATTTTGTGTGTTACAGAGCTGGTGATGAAGCTGGGAGAGATGTGTGGAAGATCAGCAGTGAATCTGAGATGTCAATTACCAACAGAAGATTTAGATGCTCTTGTATCAATCACTTCCGATGAGGATCTTGCTAATCTTATAGAAGAATACGACAGGGTTGCGCCGCCGCCCATGGCGATCAAGATTAGAGCTTTCTTGTCAGCTCCTAAAACCGCCAAAAAAAATTCACCACCACCCTCTACTACATCGCCTAAATCGTCTTATTCCGCCGCCGCTGCTGTCATGCTACCACCAAGATGCCCAAAATCAACTGGCGAAGGAGGCGGGGGCCGTTTCTTCTGTCACGTCCGCCGGCCGAAGTTGTACGTGTACCCACAACCAGCCGGAGAAATTCCACAGTATGCCTACAGGCACAGAAATTCTTGTAATGTTCATCTCATTCACAGTGGAAGCCAATGGTAATAACAACAAGAACAAACAGGATCAAAATCCTTTGCAATTTGGAATTTTTAGCAGAAAACAAATACTTATATAAGTAGCATATATTCAAGAAGGGAAAAAATTAATGAAGAAATTAAAAGGTATATTTTAATGTAATTCGAGAGTGTAAATTTCTAAGCGATTACATTTTTGTTAATCCTGCATCAATTAATTGAAATTTTGAGTCCAATTTCATTTTCGGATCTCACAAATGTTATGTGATGAATGTTTTTTTTTTTTTTTAATCTTTTTTTTTTTCCTTGATTTTTTCTGAACACTTTTCCATTTTTTTAGGTATTTCCATAGGATTATATGTTTATAATTATGAACCAGTACATGAGATATGCTTGTTGAATTTCATTTTCTTCCCAACATTAGATTATATTTTTCTCCAAAATTATTGTTCTTTTTCGTATATTTAGAATGTATTTATTTATTAGCACTCGAAATGTATCACATTATTCTATAAATATATTCATTTTAAAATTTGGGTATCATTGATCAATAAAAACTCGATATTTCATTTATCTTGTATGTCATATGATGTTATTATTCTTTTCCTATATAGTATTTAGTTTTATGTATGATTAATTTTTTAGTTTTTACTAATTTGTCGAACTGGTTTTATTGCAGGTACATAAAGAAGAATTCAAGATTTCTTTTTATTTCAAGAATTGAAACCATCTGAAGAGGTCTAGGAGGAAATTGATGCTGGTAACTGATTCTTTTAGGGAAATATTTTTAACACCATAGGCTATAGCAATATCTTGACATTTAAGGCAAAACATTTCAGTACGCCCAGCTCTCGATCCAGATGAAGATATGGAGTACAAAGCCGGGAAAATGGCCGTTAAGGTGCAATTGGACTTGAAAATCATATATCTGATCGATTTTTCAAAGCTAAAATGGTTCACTGGTATCAAAGAAAAAAAAAGACCCAAGTTTCAACATGTCTATTTACGAAAAATAGCTCGCAAAAAGAATTCAGACTAGTTTTTAGCTTAATGTATGATTGTTTTCCGAGACTATACTAATTTGTTCGAGGCTCGTGATGTAGGGTATTGTCACCGCTTTACTTAAAAGTTATATTTCATGGCGCAAAAAAATTCACCCTATGTCGTCCAATATCAAGTTCGGAAATCTTACCAAGTCTAGTCCCTTAGCCTCATCCTATTTCAAGCATGCTCTTACATTAAAGCCGTGCAAATTTAATAATTTAATTTTACGTAGGGTGAAAAATCGACTAATATTGAGTATTCAAGAATGCTTGAATCTTGATCGTTCATCTTCTACAAAATTTTTAATACCATTTGAGATAGGTCTTGACCTAGTCGAATCAAGATCTCAAAGCAATGAGATACAAATATTTCAAGTCTGCATTCGATTTCCTCTTCCCTCTACATTAACTAAAGTTCGTTCATTAATGTTATAAGAATCAGATAGGATTAACAAATGTTCAACCCTGATTCGATCCTAAGGCAATGATATTTGCATCTCTGATTTCTAGGTTAACTGATTGGCTGTTTGATATATGACCAGGTGCCATTAATTATCAATGGAGGGCTGCCTAACCATTATATAATTCTGAAAAACCATTACAATTTTTAATAGAATTTCATGGAAGAGTTTTGTTAGAGGCCCAGGATTTTCGAGGGGGACACATGTGGTCCGGGACAAGAGGAATTGTCCTTCATGGAATTATTGGACGTGGCAAGTACAGGACATCAATGCATCGAAATTTTTTACTTTATTTCCTAATAAAGTAGTTTTCTTGTGCCATATGGGACACGACAGCTGGTACATTAATGCATGAACCAACAAATTATTTGGACATATAAAAATAAATAAAGTTCCCTAATTATGAAGAAAAGGGGAAAAAAAATTGAAAGAAATGGCACCCTTTTTGCCTTGGGATGAGGTTCAAAGATAAGAGCCTTGATTTGAGGCACCAAGAACGGGTAATATGACATAAAAAGAAGAAAAGTAATGCTATTCGTTATTCGTAATCATTAGAGTAGTTTTTCTAAATGGTATACACATAGTAAGTGATTATTTGATGCATAAATGTTGTAATTTTTTATTGACCCATATATCAAATAACCATTTGCTATGTGTATGTTATGTATGACGATTGTTGTAATGAGCGATTGCAAATAATATAAAATATGTAACTAAGATATACCAAAGCATAAACTTATATATATATATAAAAGGAAATTCAGGAGATAATAAAAATAAAAGTGTTTTATGATTATCTTGACCCACCAATACCTAAATTATTTATTTTACATGAAAAGTTATTGACTTTAAAACATGGAATGTTTGCACTTCATATCAAGGACGTATTGAAGTAATGTGTCTAAACCAGGTGTTTAATCACAGAGCCTTTTAATTTTCATTTTTTAAAATTCATTTTTAATCATATATTATGAAATCCAAAAATTTTATCAATCTTCAACCTTATACTTTATCAATTTTTATCAAAATTTATTAAAAATATAATTTTTATCCCAATTGCCAAAGCACAATTTGCAAGAAAAACATGAAAGTTTGGACGATAAAGAAAAAGGAGTTTTGGTTACTGTGACTCATTTGAAACTTTTGTTTGTAAAGAAAAGTATACACGACTTTCTGTTCTGATTTTGAGTGTAATTTGAGTTGAAAATGTGATGTCTTCTTCAAGGATGTTACCAAAGTTCCCAGTCCAATATGTGTAGATCAATTAAACTACTTTGTCAGAATATTTTTGACATAATGTTTAACATCTTCTCATAGCTCGTGGGCCCTTCGTGAATAAAAAAAATTAAAAAAAGAAGTGGGTCCCCCGCACAATATGAGTGTCAATCGTTCATTATGTTAAAAAAATTCCAACACTATAGCATGGTTGATGCATAGATACAGCTATAATACAACTTGTGAGAAAAATGGAAACTTTTGATAGCATATTGATTTCAAATAAAATGAATATAACAAAATAAAAGCCCTAACTTCTAAATGATGATCAAAAAATTTCTCTCATCTCTTTACTCAAGGCTTTCTGCTCCTAAACTGACTATTCTACAACTCAATAAAGAGGTGGAAGAGAAATGACTATTTGAAGGAAAGCTCATCATAGCATTCTTTATCCTAGACATGCCTATTTATAGATATCTATTAGGCTTCGAAGACAAATGAATCTTTTTATCCTAGTCGCACCTATTTATAGATATCCATTGATTGACGACTTCTAATTGATTTTATCATCTGCTCACATATTATTCACCAACTTAAACATTACGTTTTTGTTCAAGTATATTGGCTCACAATATGTATTTAAAGTCGCTTATTAGGTTTCTCCCTTATGAGTGCTTTTAGCTAAGTTATTAGAATGATATATGCTTCGTTCACTGGAGATTGATATACCTTTTGAATCCATTATTACATAATTTGTGGCTTCTGTATAAGTAAAGAGAAAGTAAACACTATGAAGCAAACATCTAAAAGAAGAAGAAAATGTTTTGAGCAAAGAAAAAATAAAACCCTCTTCATAATAAAAAAATAATAAAAAAATGGCAGTCACGTGACCCCAACATGCTCCACCTACATTCCGCCAGTACTCGTAAACAAATATTGGCGAATTCGTATTTCTACGAACCTTTTTGAAGTAATTAAAATGTATGCGAACCTTAAGATGCAAATAAGAACATTCACAAGAACTCACAAATGACAAACTGTTAACTCATTACACCTCAACGAAAATTGTTATCAAAACACACGTGAATAGAAGTGCAAAACATGACTCATAACCAATGAATGAAAAACATGTAAGCAGGCTAGCAAAGCATGAACAAATAACGGAAATAGTTAGAAATTAATCAATCAATGGCTACCACATGTCTACGACTCTAAAGACTTTTTTATTCTTAAAACCCTTAATAGAAATCTATAAATGGTGTGCTTATGATGAAGAATGACATGTTGAAATTGAAATGTCTTCCTCTCAAGTAGCCGTTTCTCCTCTCACTCTCCATCAAGTAGCAGAATAGTGAGTTTAGGAGAGGAAACCCTAAGTGAAATTTGTCGATCATCTTCTTCCCTCTTATCCCTCACGACTTTTTGTCGTGTTTTCTGGGGTTCAAACCCAATATCTTAGTACTAGAGTTTAGCTTAAATCTTTCATACGCAAAATTGAAGGGCTTAGACCCATCTTGCCCCGTCACGAATTTTTGTTGCGTCCGCAAGGTTTAAACCCCTGGCCTTTTTTTAACAGAGATTTAAGTTGAATCCTGATACCAATTAAGTAAATTGTTTCAGGATTTAACTTAAATCTAGGGATGGAAATTCAAACTGCCAAAATCTAAAATCGCGGTTAACCGAACTGAATGACGCAATGAGGTAGATATGATATTTAATTTTAATGCCCGGGTTTGGGGCAGGACCGGTATGCTATTTACGCTGTCAACCCGTCCCTAACTGATTACCCGTGAAAAAAATTAATTGGGCAATGGGACTTTCCATTATTCTTTCTATGATTCTATCCAGCCCAAAATTCTAGCCCATTACCGATTCTCTAAGCCCAACTAACCTAACCCAGTAACCATATACCCTACTATACAAATATTAAACATATATGGACATTGTTTGTTAAATTCCGATTTTGCATTTGAAAATTGAGATATTGTTTGCATTTTCATTTGGAATATTGTTTGCTAAATTGGCTTAATATTGTGTTTTTGTTTTCATTGATTTCTTTTCAAAAATTGTTTTTTTCCAATTTGACTATTGGACCTATAAAAAATAATTTATTTTCGTAGTTGTTAACCTCCCAAATCGAGCCGAATAGAGATATGAATTGAGTCGAATCGAACCAACTTATGTGGTTATGGTATGGCCAAAAAATTGGTGGTTTGATGATGGTTCCCCAAATCGAACCGTTGCCAACCTTAAATATCTTATAAAACGGAGGTCTTGGGTTTCGATACTGGAAAACATGAAAGAAAGTCATGAGAGATAAGATGATCTTAAACTCTCTCAAAGTAGACAATATGTAAATTAACGACTTGAATATATAAGTCTGATAGTTACATCGACAGGGTTCTCAATGGATCAAACTTGTGAATCCTTGGTCTTGTGGAATGGGCAGAGTGGTTAGAAGGGATTTGGGAGAGGGATGGCTTTGAGCTCGGGTTTGGGGTGTTGGAGAAGATAATATTTTAAAATTTTACATCTGTCTTCTGTTTTTATGTTTTATGTTGTTTATTCACATTTAGAATAGTTCAAAATAAAATGTCTGAAAAAAGATTAGTGCACAGATGAAATTGCAATTATGAAATATAGCACGTGCAAGGCACCAATTTGACGGGAAAAATGAACATCATCACGTATCGAAAAGGATCATTTCTACAGTAAAAAGTTCATACAAGGACTTCAGTGTTAAGATTAAAAATAAGTTAATACTTGGGAATTTTGTGAGTTTAATTGGAACTGATTTAAAGAAATTGAAAATTAACTGAATTGTACATGATCAGTAAGAAGCATCAAGAGGGCAATCGAAGGAGAATCACAAGTTTCAGGTACTAAATACAACATTTGAAAAGTTTGAAGACTAAATCAAGTTTTCAAAACCTGAATTAGATAAATCTCCAATGGTTGTGGGGGATGGGGATGAAATTATAAGAACGGAATTTTATTTTTTTAAATCAAATCACAAAATCTGTATTAGGCTATTACCTACTCAAAACATATAATTAACAAAAATAGTAAAATACAATCAATAAAGCAAAGTGTTACTTAATTCAGTTACATAATGTAAATTCAGTTACATAATGTAAAATAGGTCAATAACAAGCACTTTAGAGTAAACAAACTAAATAGATGACAAACGAAATTTAAATTACTGCAAGAGCAAGTTTAGCAAATAAAATTCTATTACATGGTTTCTCATATATCTGAAATCCAAGGCTTGTTCAATTTTGCTCATTCAATTTAGTTCATCAGTGTGTTCTTCACTTGGTTCTCTCCAGTTTCAGTTTCAGGCGTTCAATAATAGTGTAATACATTGTCAGTGGACTGGAATACTGCCCGTTTGGTTTATGGTAGCTTGAGGAAAACACAAGACTTGTTCATTGATCTAGCATGGATGGGATTAAAAACTTAAAAGGTGCATCATATTAGGTGGGCGGCCTGTTTCCCCCCGTCTCCAACCCTGCCCAAGAAGCAAGGCTGCAGTACAAGCTACAACATACTAAAATGGTATATCATATCTCTGATCTCTCTAGCTTATTAGTTGACTAATTTTGGGTCCAAAACTCATTACAGAGATCTCCTATAAAAGAAAAAAAAAAAGTGAAAAAAATAGAGCAACAATAAAATTTGGCTTATTGGTGCAAAACGGCTCTAATCTTGAACATATTGCAGAATACCTCTTATTCTTTCAAGTTGGCTGAATATTGTCATGTATGACCTTTGTGGTGCGAATCATCCCTATGTCGACATAGGTCGTTAGTTTAAACATTAAAAATTGTAAATACGATCAAAATTAAAAAGAAATAATTGTAATTGTGATACCAAATTTTTATTTATTTATTTATTTTGCAGATTATACTCAATTCTTTTATTTGTACAACACACCATCCAAAAACATAAAAACTTCATCTTCTTTCCAATTATAAAAAGGTAGAATGATAATTTTATACTATTTCATATAAAATAATTTTAAAAAAAAACCAAAAATAAAATAAATAAATAGCACCCCCTTCCCATCCCATCTTCTTCCAGGGTACTTTTGAAATTAGGCAAGTCAAAATGCCATTTTTCCACTTTGACCAAAAAATTTTGCCAATCTTCAAAATGGCTATTTGTTGAGTAAAAGACAAAAATATCCTTAAGTAGTTTATACAATTACAAAGATAGAATTTTATTTAAAAAGACAAAAATACCCTTAAGTTACAAATTAAAAAA
>NC_036237.1:15141357-15142861 GCF_002742605.1 Olea europaea var. sylvestris | reverse complement strand
TAATCCGATAACCCAATTGAGATTCAAATTCGATAATCCATTAACTAAATGAATGGTCAATCCGATCTGTTAAATAAATAAAATTTTTATTTTTCTAATTTTTTCAATTTCAAATCGGATATTCGTTAACATAATTAATCAGATATGAATTTAACATTCAAATATCCGTCGGATTATTGGATTGGATCAGATCGGATCGGATAGGATAATTATTATAGATCGGATCGGATTTGAGCAGATCAGCTCCATTTACAGCCCTGACTTCAATGCGAAGATTTCACAATCGCCCGGGTCAATTTCACGAAAGAGGTTGGGCAACGTACCGTCAACATATGTTCTTTTCTTTGCCTTGATCGTATAGGGAGAAACAATGTGCTGTGATAGCAATCTAGTCATCTTGCTAACCATTTGCTTTGACACGTCAATAATATATTTCGTACAGGGTGTCATCCAAACTCGTGACATTATCTGTCAAGTTGGGGGTCCTCTCCGGCATAGTTATGTATATTATTTATTTAATATTTAATTACGTTGTTTAATTATTTATTTAATCACTTAATTAAATAAAAAATTAATATTTAATTTAATTTTTTTATTTAGATATTTCATTTATAAAATATCTTAATTGCTTGTGTGTAGTATGTATTTAATATTTCATTACCTTATTTAAATAAGTTTTACAATATATACAGTTATTTCATAAATAAATAAAAAATATACAATTATTACAATTATTTCATCTCCACCATCGGCACCTCTCCCATCTCCACTGATATCCATAAGAATTTTAATGAAACATCTGTGTACATTCCCATCCCTCCACCTCCACCTTCCTTGTCACCATCTCCACTACTCTCTGTCACTGTCTGAGACCTCTATCGCCTGCAGACTGTTTCTCCTCGGATATGACTCTAACCCTCCTCCTCGATCAATGGTGTCAGCTCAGCGAGCACTTCAAGCTGACATATTAACATTTCACCGAGTTAATGACTATACATCTAGATTTCGAAATGATGTACAATATACATCACAAATGAACAATACGTACCTCAGGATCGTCGAGGAGAGCTCATAACTATTAGTTTTGCCCCCATGGATAGTTGTTGAATATGTCAATGTCATCAACAACCTCCAAATGAAAGAAGTCGATCGACATCTTCTTGTGATGTCATCTCAGTATGCTCTCTAGTATAAACACCATTCTCAACTTCAACTTGTCAGACATATCGTCACATTCCTTGAATGCGTCTCCTAACTGTACCAGAATTACCATCATAAGCAAGATCAGCGTAATAGGTCTGCGTGCTCCTCATCCAACAAATCTAGGACTAATGCGGCACTGGCAAAGTTGTAGTTTGACGTAACTTTATCGAGAATCTATCTCATGGCGGCGTTCAAATGGTAATCCATCCTATAAAATCTAAAATGTTTGGACCTTGTGTAAGAAACAATGGATAAAGTATAATATTTAAAAATTAAATTGTTTATTTACTTATTTAAATTG
>NC_036237.1:15122993-15128296 GCF_002742605.1 Olea europaea var. sylvestris | reverse complement strand
AGCCCTTCAGAATCAAGATAGTGCTTCTAATTTGCGATGACAGTCTACGAACGCATAATGCCCAGTCAACCTCCCTCCTTCTCTCCCGGCTATCTCCCCAAGAACAACGGAACCCACATTCACACCTCTTGAAAACCTTGAAAATCAACCGCTATTACATAGAGAATCTAAAGAAAAGAAGTTGGAAATTCGCTTGTAAACAAAAGGCCAACTCAATCGAGTAGAGGGAAAAAAATTATTGTCCTGTTCTTTGAAATTGGAGAAGATTTGAATTGACAAAATAGGAAAAAGTGGTGGATGGTAGAGGTATGCGAGTATCAAGAGGTGGACGAGAAAGAGAAATGAAGTAGGTGGATGAATTTTTTGGGTTTTGATTGTGGTTGATTGCAGCGGCAGATGGCCATGGTGGTAAATTGTGGTTTGAATTTTATGGGTTGGGTGGTGCCTGGGAAAGTGGTTTAGGGTTTGGGATGTGACTTGTAATTTGTACTGATGACATGGCGCTGAGTTGGCGAAGGATTTAACAGAGTTAACCGACCACGTCATATTTCCATCCTCCACATAAGCATCAGTTGAAACGGTATCCATTCAGTGAGTAATGGACAATGATGGTGCAAAATTCAATAGCTAATAGGATGCTTTAAAAAGTACGGTGAGTAAACCGTGAAATGTGATAAAGTTCAATGGCCATTCAAACATTTAATTACGGTGTAACATGTCGTTTAAGTTACGACAATCAATTTCCAGAGCGAGGTCCTTTTGGAAAGGTACTGCACAAATGAGTAAGTACAGAATTTTGATGGAACAAGAACAAGCATTTAAAATCATTAATAGAAAATCAGATTCGTCCTAAAAAATCCCAAATTCCGACAGCATGAGGGCGGTGGACTAGTAAATATATTATATGATTAAGCGTACAACAATAAATTGATTTGATAAAAACTGTTAGTCGACCGATTGACTCATCATCAATGTCGTTTATACTTCTCTATTCACTCTATTCGTCATCTTTCTTTCCCATGCTCGAGATGACCTTACGAGTAGCGACCTCCAACATAGGGATGACAAAAAAACCCGGTTGGACGAATTATCCAAAGAGGATTATTTAAGCGTAGTAACAATAGGAAAAATTGAGCGTTTCTTATCACCCGATACCCACAGCCCCCACTTAATCGGATAATCAGGTCAGGTACGGGGTGAGGAATTTCTCCCCAACGCGGGTACGGGTAACAAGGGGGCCCCGTCCCCCTTTTTTTTAATTTAATACTTTAAATAGAAAAATTCCACGAAATTTCGTTAATTCTAATAAAAGATGGCAACTAAGTTTATCTAAGAAATACTATAAACAATAAAAACCTTAGCTTACCGAATATATTCGAATAATTTAACTTTCAAATAAATTAATTACTTAAAAAATTTAATAACTATTGTAAATGGTAAATATTATTAGTGAATAAGAATTCTACCATTGCAGTCCCAAAAATTATTATTATTGTATTTCTAACTTTTATTCTCTCTTCTTATTTTCTCTTTTCATATAACACGTTATCAGCACGAGAATATAAATTTATACCTAATCCCATACCTTTCACAGATGCAACATTCTTTGTTGTACAGTTTTTATTTCTAACCTTTTAAGTTTTATAAACACTACTTTTGCCCATATTAGTTAGTATCCAATAAGGCCGTCAATTTTCTGTCAATAAGTGCACATTTTGTTATTGCTGCGTATACGTGTCATTCTGCCATCAATTTTATCTATACGCTGGACTTTCATTTTTGCCTCGGTAGTTCTTATTTTTGCCTCGGTAGCCCCGTTTGGTAGAGATTTTTTGCCTCAAAAAATTGATTTTTTGCCTCAAAAAATTGATTTTTTGACCGTTATTTTACTATTCAAGCCGTAATTTTTGACTTCTTCTCTCACATGTGGACCCCACTTTTCTTCTAACGGTCAAAAAATCAATTCTCAAAATCCTTACCAAACGGGCCAATCTCAACTTATTTTTCTGACGACGTCACATCAGTGTACTTATTTGAACACCCACATACCACACTACAAAGTTATTTGGACTTAAGATATACGTGGCATCCACATGTAATTGTTTGATTTAGCCCACGTTTGGCCGACATTACATTACATTAAATTACATTACATTTTATTTTTCTCTCTCTTAATTTTAACTACGTAATTTTTCATAAAAAATATTACACGTAAATAAAAAATATTTAATTCTTTTTCAACCACTCACTTTTCAAAGAAATAACTATTTCACCCATTTTTACTTCAAAAAATGGGGGTCAAACGGGGGCTTAATTATTTGCGTTCATGATTGTTTGGAATTTCATTCCACTGCCATTACATGTTCATTTAGTTATTATATACATTGCAAATACATGTTACCCATTCATTGCATTTACATGTTAATCACATAATTAATATATAAACTATAAGGCCATGTTTGATAGCCTTGATTTTCTATGAAAAATGAAAAATGTTTTCCATTTTCACCCAATTTGTGTTGTTTGATTGCTAAAAATTTCCATGGAATTTGTTTTCCAACTTCCCTTCACACATGTGCCAATTCCATGGTTTTGTGGAAAATCAATTCTCACCAAAATGGTGAGAATTGGATTTNTTTTCCAACTTCCCTTCACACATGTGCCAATTCCATGGTTTTGTGGAAAATCAATTCTCACCAAAATGGTGAGAATTGGATTTCTAGCCACTTTTTATTTTTGGGTAATTGGAACAAATTTTATCCCCAATTATAACAAATTTTGTCTCTTTAGTTGACAATTTTCATGAAAAATAAAGTCAAATAAACAATAAAAGATAAAAAAATTTGACATTTTTCAGGTAAAAAGTTGTACCAATCAAATACATTTAGTTGTCAATTCTCAGTAAAACAAGTTCAAAACAATTCAATTTCTTGAAATTCGTTTTCTTTCCACTCAAATTTCATCCTTACAATCAAACGGACCATGATTGTACGTGTATACATATATTTTTTCACTCTATGTTAGATGTATTTCATTAGTCTTATTTTTTGTTTAATCGCTGACTTATTCTTATAAGTATTTATTTTAAGTTCAAAGTTTAGTGGAGGTATTAATTTTTTATAAGTATAAATATTTATCACGTGTATCAAAATTAATTTGATAACATGTAAATTTTTCAACACGCATGCATCAAAACGAGACAACTTCTTCTACTTCTTCTATGCTTGTTTTGCTTGTACGCAAATCTACAATGATTATTTTATTATACGCAAAATAATTATTTTGTCCTATTTTCATGTCTATATATGAAATCAATTCATTTTCATGTTTGGAAGATTTCTTTACTTATATATTTTTAGTAATTAATTTTCTATATAAGTTTATATCATGTCTACATGGTGATTGAATATTTTTAGATGTTCTTTTATAAACTTTAAATTAATAATTTATAATGTCATTGCTCTTAAAGTAGAACATCATTATATTAATATTCTAAAAAAGATATTATTTTCGTTGCTCCTGAAGAACGTAATATTTATTTTCAATATTCTTGAAGAATATTAACTTATTGTTTATGAAGAGTATGAATTATAATTTTTTAATACTTCGAATAAAGATATTGATTTATTGTTGCCGAAGAAGCAGTAGTAAAATATAAAGCACTCCTAAAGAAGTACAACTCTGAAATATTAATATTTATCTAAAAAATATACCCATTAAGAGATAATGTTTTTAAATTGCTCTTGAAGTAGTACAACATTGTTAATACTCTAAAATAATATTATTGCTCTTCAAATATCACAATATTATTAAGAAATATTTTAGTTAAATTTTACTTGCTCTCGAAGAGTATAATTAAATACGATCTAACATAAATGATGTTTTTACTCGTGAAGAGTGAGTTTTTATACAATTTATTACCTCAACTAATAATATGTTATTGCTCTTGATAAGCATCATACTACGATTTCAAGACTTCAGAAGAATATTGATATTGCTCGTAAAGAAGCGATACTAAAATATAATGTGCTCTCGAAGTAGCATATTTTCGAAAAATATATCATTTTGAATTTTTGTTTATCATTGGGGGAAAATATATAACTAATATTATAAGGACATTGATTATTTTAACTATTTGAATGATATATGATTATATAAGCTTTATTTGTATTATTCGAAATTAAATTATCGAATTATTTCTTATATTGAACCAGAAGTTCAATTTCACTTTATTGTTTGGCATGATCAGTTGGATCATTCATGGATTAATAATGATGCGAAAATTAAAAATTTAAATGGATATTCGATGAAGAATCAGTAGATTCTTCAATTCAATCCTAGACGATGTTTGTTCTTTTTCAAGAAATTTTTTCATTAACCATCACTAACTAAAATAAGCATTTTACATTTAAAAATTTAAAAATTAAATTTCTTGTTTTAAAAGCAATTAATTGAATCAATTAAAAAAAAATCTATTCGTGTAATTGACTCTAAATTTATCCAAAATAATCAAATTTTTTTGCTATCGTATGATTTTTTCTTAATAATCAAATTATTAACAAGAAGAAAACGAGATTATACTATGATAATTTTTTCCAACCTACCCCTTTTCCCAGTATTTTGTAATTTCCACGACATAATTGTTCGAAAGAATAACTTTTATTATTAATGCTTATGAATCAAGGGATGGGTCGAACATGGGTCTTTATCAACCTATGTAATGCTTCAATACTTTGCCATGTGGTATAAGAAATATACTACTTGTACATAATTTGGTATCCATGTCGATATCCATCCCTCCACATGGAAGGGGACTCACTTCGAATAAATTATATCTTATTCGAAGCGAGTCACTCTCCATGTGAGGGGAGTGAACACCCTCATATAAGTGTAGAATCTTCCATAATAAAATATGTCTCGCAAAAGAGCACCGTATTTTTGGCTAGTTTGAAATTAGGTGACTGACCCCAAGTCAACCAATTCTTGATTTTGTTGGTAGTAAGGTCAAATCCCATCCCATTTCTTGATTGCCGACCAATCAAGAAATTATTTGGTTCTTTCAATTAGATTTGAATAAGAATGAGTCCATCGTCACATGGATTTCTTTGATAATTTGATTATTCTTACATCAATGGTCAGTTTATGGAATAAACTTTTCAACTTGCAACTTGCATCCCAGAGAATTGACACTCGAGTGCTGATAAACTGGCTTTTTTTTTTTTTTTTCATACTAAAGTGGTTCTCATACTGTACAAAAAAAAAGTCTAAATATTAGGACTAACGTTTAATTTATCTTAAAACTC
>NC_036237.1:15112989-15118381 GCF_002742605.1 Olea europaea var. sylvestris | reverse complement strand
CACTATTTTATCTCCCTGTCTCTCTACCTGTCTTTCATTAGGTCTGTGCACGTGTAGTCGTGTCTTAACTAGATATAGATGATCAAATTTGGCAACTTAATTTCTCTCAGACACTAAGCCTATTTTTGTCAATTATTACCTTATTCTCTATTCTGATTCAGATTTGGGTCCCGTCAAATCCTAAAGGAGCAGAGAGATTACCTCCAGGGATTGTTGCATCTGGAGCAGACTTTTACCTCCGCAGATTGTGGGGTGAACCTAGTGAGGTAAGAATTCTGTTCAAAACATAGTTTAATATGCATAATACTAGGTTTTTTCTTACACCATAAAAGTATCTACTATTTTGAATGCAAAACACGGTTTGGTTCATAATTAACAACTTGTTAAGATTGAATAGAGTGGATTTTTTGAGTTAAAGAAAGAAATAACTTTTATGAGAACAGATAAAACTTGATATGGACTCAGAGAGTGCAAAATCCATTATCCTAATGTAAGCCTAGTTTCTAAATTAGTAAAAATATATAGAAATGAGATATTGTAATCTTTTCTTTAAATTTGTTGTCTGATCAATTCGACATTAATCAGGATTTGACCAGCAAACCAAAGTATCTGGTAACCTTTACCGTTGGTTATGATCAAAGGAACAACATAGATGCAGCAGTGAAAAAGGTCAGCAAGTCTTCCTTTACACCCCCACTCCAGCCCACTCCACACTCTCTCTTTCTCTAAGCATGCTCTTTCTACAGTTTTCAGAGAATTTTACCATCGTTTTGTTTCATTATGATGGCCGAGCTTCTGAATGGGATGAGTTTGAGTGGTCAAAGCGGGCTATTCATGTGAGTGCCAAAAAACAGACAAAATGGTAAGGAACTGTTCACGAAATTTTATGATTACTTTGATGATTTTGATTACCCTATAATCGATTCTTAAATTTGAATTTCCATATTTTGTGAAAGGTGGTATGCTAAAAGGTTTCTGCATCCTGACATTGTTGCTCCATATGACTTTATATTTATTTGGGATGAAGACCTTGGAGTTGAGAATTTTGATGCCGAAGAGTGAGCATCTAATCAACCAGTTTCCTTTTTGATGGAAAACTTAATTAGCTAACCCGTGTTGCATGTCTTTCTTCGCCTTTACCCATTCCAGATTCATCAAACTTGTGAGGAAACATGGGTTAGAAATTTCTCAGCCTGGTTTGGAACCCAATCGAGGATTGACTTGGCAGATGACAAAGAGAAGAGGTGATCATGAAGTTCACAAGTAAGAAATATAAAACCAAACAAAAAAACAACTACAATTTCATTCAGTTTTATGCTTATGAGGGAAATGATTTTTCAATGGACTGTTATTCTTGCTTCTGAATATAGGCAAACAGAGGAGAAACCTGGCTGGTGCTCTGACCCTCGTTTGCCTCCCTGTTCAGCGTATGTACCGTTCTCTGCTTTTTTCTGTCTTTTTACCAAACAACTGTTCGACTTTCCAATTGTTCTGATTGCATATGCATAATTCTTGGACACAATTTATTTCATTTTTTTCTACACAGATTTATAGAAATCATGGCTCCTGTCTTTTCTAGAGAGGCATGGCGTTGTGTATGGCACATGATACAGGTTAATTGTGATTTTCTATTCATTCACTCTTGGATCTTGAAAGTCTTCAAATTTGTGGTTTAATTGTCTTGATCTGGGAATTGTAGAATGACTTAGTTCACGGTTGGGGTCTTGACTTTGCCCTCCAAAAATGTGTTGAGGTGAGTCGTGCTTGTCCCCTTCAAAATCCACTTGTTGACTCTATGATATATAGATAGTTTATAGTCTGTCTGTTCTGTTATATCTGCTGTTAACTTTGTGGCCGTCTCTGTTGTAGCCTGCTCATGAGAAAATTGGAGTTGTAGATGCTCAATGGATTGTTCATCAAAGTTTCCCTTCACTTGGGAACCAGGTAAAACATGAAATTGGTAACACTTGCCACGTTTTGATTTATACACATTATATGCATTTTTACATATACTGAACCGAACAGAGCGACATGAAAACCGGACCCCAAATTTGTCAACAGGCCTTTGATTGACGTTATTGTTCTAGTAAATGCATTTTACCCGTTTCAAGAAATAATACCATCTTCCTTCGATGTTTTGATAGGGACAAGCAGAGAATGGAAAGGCTCCGTGGCAAGGGGTACGTAGTTTCGACACACCACTATATAATTTATGTGCTGACTTCCACACATAAGAATTTCTTTCTCCATTATCTTTTGCTACCAAACATTTAGGATATATTTGGTATGTAGTATTGGATATGACTAAAATAGTAAAAGATTTTAACCTTTTTATTTCCTGTTTATACGGTCCCGTGCAGTATCTATTATGTATTTATATTAATTAGAGTTTTGCTTGTTGGTTCCAGGTGCGTGAGAGGTGTAGACGAGAGTGGAAAATGTTCCAGACTAGGATGGCTGATGCAGAAAAATCTTATTACAAGGCAATGGGAATTAATCCTCCCAATTTCAAATTTCACCATTAGATAGTGCCATTAAGCATAGGGTCTAGCCTCTAGATTTGAATCTAATTTTTGTTGCTGTAGATAAAACATTTTTTGAGTTAATAGTTCCAATGATCACTGAACTTACATATCTTTGATTGCTTACTGAAATTTAAAATGTCGAGTTTTGAATCTTTTGATCGTTAAACTTAGGTCCATGTTTTTTATTGTTTATTGAAGTTTAAAATATCGAGTTTTGGCCAATGAACTTTGGAAAATATTGTACGTTACTTAATAGTAGAACTTCTATCTCAAACATCTAATGGAATGGGTGATAGAATTAATCTAAATGGACATGCTCAATGACAACCATTGGTGACAGAATTTTAAAAAATCTGAGCTAGTAGTTGAAACGGAGGGAAAGTTGCACGGCACATACCACCCGATGACTTTACTCAAAATATTGCAACCTTCAAATTGAAAACCATTACTCGAAGTCTGACCATCGACGACCCTGACCACCTCGTTGAATTCCGGTGTTAGCCAAAATCTTGCAATCCCCGTAGTTGATGGTCCGTTGTTTTGCAACTAAAGAGTTCCTATTAAGTTGGCAAAAGCATGAAGCAATCCCTGAAGAAGCCCTTTTTTTGCTGGATCGAATTTAAAGCAGTACAAAACTGCCTAGTTTTTGAAATTTTTGCCCGACCGAATAATGTATAGATGGTGCTTCCATTTTGTTTTGTCTAAGTCAAAAAAACATCCGCTAATTTGCATGTCTCGAAATGAATTACAAAGTTTGCAACCATTTCTAATCAACTATTAAGATGGCCAACATAAATAATTAGCAGAGTTCATGTCCACTGAATCTCTCTGAGTTGTTCACGTTCTTCTTTTGACACTACTGGGTTACTCACTATGAGCTGCTGGAAAAAATTAAATCACCATTGGCAGTCTCCGTCTCAAACTGGAGCACAGCAAACAAATGGAAATAGATATACAAATGGGTGTGGTGTCTAGTGGCGGATCTAGATGGTGGCGAGTTAGGACGGCCGCCCTAATTAAATTCACAGGAATTGTTGGAGAATTATTATTATTGACTATAGATTAAATTTTTATGTTATATTACATGTGACTCATTTCATATTTTCAAATTTTTCTTGCAGCTCAATTGGTTAGAGCTTGCATGCGCATATTTGAAGTTAATGAATTTATTGTGTTTTATTTTTATTTTACAATTTTTATCAAAATTCAATAGGAAGGGGACAAAGGGGATTCGAACCTATGACCGCTTTCAAAATTATTGTAAACTTAACTATTACAGCCCTTCTTGAGTTGTGTCACTAAATTTAACAAAAAAATATTTGTTAGGTTTTAATTGTTTTAATGCAAAAACAATTGTAAAAAATTTGAATCCGCGCACTTTCTTTGAATTATACAAAAGTTGGCAACACTGTCATTTGATGAGTCCTATTTATTCTTAAAACAAAATTATATATATTCAATTTGAGCAAAATAATTTTTTTATTTAAACTTTAGGCCTTGTTTGATTCTTTTTTTTTTTAAATACAATTTTTTCTCTTATTTTCATCCATACGTTCTTCAACAAAATAATATTATACGCAAATTCAAGACTTTTCTTTATTTTTAGCCAAGCATTCTATATCAAATTACTATTTCAAAATGCATTTTTTTTTGTGCCAAAAATGGATATTAAATGGACTCTTAATATTTTATTACGGTCGATAATAAATGGTAAACAACCGCCTGTGCTGAATCAAACTCCTGATTCGGCCTTGGACTGGTGTCCGAAGTGAGGACATGGCGATGGCTTGGGAAAATAATTTCCTTTACAGACCACCGTTGTGCTTTGCTGGTTACCAAAGCCAATTCAATTATTCGGGGCCTGTTTGCGAGTACCGGTGGCGGCCAAAGATGTTAAGGTTTGCGGTGGTGACCATTCTACTGAACTGAGGAGGGTTTGGGCTTCGGGGGTTTTCAAATTTTTGGGGAATATGAAAATGAGTTTGACTTGTTTTTAAAATCCGTTTTCTGTTTTTTCTTATAAAATAATGCCACCTTATCTTGGATACACCATGCGATCGTTGGTGATATGGCTGAAGGAATGCACAAGTGGCGTCTCGTCACATCGTTAAATTTTGAGATAGTCGAATTTTGACCATTAAATTTTGAAAAATGTCTTCTATTGCTCACCGAACTTTAAAGTGGTCAAATTTTCGCAACTAACTTTGAAAAACGTCGAACTTTGGCCACTAAATTTTGAAAGACGTCTTCTATTGCTTACTATAATTTTGATTTTAATCACACATCTATATAATAAAATATTTTACAAGTAAATTTAAAATTTTCTCCAACTTTTAACCATCCATTTTTCAAAAAATCACTATTTTTAAAACTCTTTTTTTATTTTTTAAATAATGGCCATCAAACAAGGGATAAAATTCGTTGTTAAAAAAATCAGATTATTGCAATTAGTAGTCATTTCCTTTGCACAGTTTTGCAAGCATTGTCTATATCACCAGGAATGATTATTTAATTGTACAGTAGTTAAATTTAAATTTAATTTTTTTAAAGAATTTGAAGCTATTTTCATCATAATATTTGAATTTTACTATGAAACATACAATGTATTTATTTATTGTTAAATAAAATTGTATCCAAAATTTAATAATGAATTTTAATTAAATCCAAATTTATTGTGAGCCATAGAAGAGTTTTTCAAAATTTTGTATAAAAAACTCGACCATACTTACTGAATTTTGAGGCGGTCGAATTTTGGCTACTGAACTTTGGCATAGTTGAATTTTCGCCACTAAAATTTGAGATGGTTGAGTTTTTAAATAGTAATTTTTTTGTTTAGAGAATATGTGATTAAAAAGTTAGGAAAATTT
>NC_036237.1:15091292-15111555 GCF_002742605.1 Olea europaea var. sylvestris | reverse complement strand
CATAGGCTCATTGGATGTGAGCAAACTCTTGGTGTATATGAAGCGCAAGAATATAAGTTACGTACCAGCCTAGTTTGTCAATTGATGAATTTTCCGTGCTTGATTAAGATAAAAATTAGATTTTTAGTAAAATTTGATAAAAATTAATGAAATGTGTGATTTAAAAGTTATGAATCCTAAAAAAAGTGGTTAAGTTAAGAATTTGACTTAATTTTAATCTAAAATTTTTAGTGAAACCAAACATGGACTTAAGGGTCACTCTTCCTTTATTTCTTCGCATCACAATCACGAGTGACATGACGGACCATACGCGGTAAGGGAGATTAATTAATCACATTAATCTTCAATCATGCCCGATACGCGGTTCCAAAAATCAAGAAACTTCCACAAACGTGGCAATATGGCACAATCCTATTGGCTAACACAAAAATCTGTGGACACGTGGCCAAATAATTTGACCTTTCTATTTCAGAAAAAGGCCCTGATTTTAACCCAATCACAGGAACCTTACAAGCGTTGCAACGTGTCAACAATATCCCAATATAGCTTTATTTATAAGTAACCTCAACCTTGACCTCTTCTATGGAACCAAATTTCTTGCTTCTCTACGATACCCTTCTTCCAAAGATCCATTAAAATTTAGATTTTATTTCAGATTTGGTAAGCCAAGATTAAGGTTTAATCGCGTAAATAAGATGGGACTCTCGAATTTTCCTAGCCCAGCTGAAGGCGTGATACCTTTACTTGTAATGAATACGGTTATGTCTGTGGCTTTAGTAAAGAATTTGCTAAGAACTTTGCTGCAAGTGGTGGGTGCTAATGGCGGCGGCGGGGCGGAGCAAGTTTTGGACGAAGAAGCTTCAAGAACTAGAAGGATGTCGATAACCCGGTATGATTCTCTATGCAGAGACAGAGGTGGTGGTAGAAGGCGGCCCTGCCGTGATGATGGTGGTTGCGCCAACAGTGGAAGTGGCGGAAATATGTGGCCTGCAATCGAGTGTTGTGTGTGTCTATGTAGATTTGAAGGAGATGAAGAAGTGAGTGAGCTTTCTTGCAAGCATTTCTTCCATAAGCGGTGTTTGGAGAAGTGGTTTGATAATCAACACACAACTTGTCCTCTTTGTAGATCCACAATGTAAGTAAGAAGAATTTGTGTGGACAGAATTGTTTAGATTTGCTGGTTTGTGTTAATAGAGTAGTTTAGGTTTGTTCGCAGATTTGGTACTGAACTGGACTTGACTTTAGTGGATAAAATGATTTGTACTTTTATTTATATATGGTTTTTCATTACGTTGGAGTCTTGTCGAGGTCGTGAGACCGAACATGTTTGTAGTTCGTAATGAGTTGAACTCGAAAGTGTAGAAGTAGATTATGCAAAAGGTCTGGCGAGATTGCCTTTTGAATTCATTCATCTAGTTTGTTTGACTTGCTTAAGCTATGTCAGTCGAAACTCCACTATAGAAATCCACTTGCTCTGAGGACTCTTCTAAAGAAAAATTGAACGAAAATTCGAGTACTTGATTATAAGTATTATGTACCATAGAGTATATGATAATTATTCATTAACTTTTATAATATATAGTGTTTGCCGTTGAAGCAACACCAGTGTACAGAGTTCCAAAGTGTTATTTAAAGATGAGTGCAGAAATTCTGCTACATATTCCATAAACGTAACAGCCTTTTAATCATCAATTCCCTTGGATATCGAGTACTGCCCGGACTTCTGCTCAGTGTGGTAGTAGCGGGGATTGCAATCGTCACTGTAATGCTTCACCGGTTCATTCCGCGCCACAGGCGGCGTATGTGGCGCCCCATGATGATGACCACCATTTGCGCCACCACCGCCACCCATCTTTAAGTGATGCATATCATTCGAGTTCCCATACTTAGAACCTCCATCGTGCATATTCCCCCCATGGCTAGGCTTGTTCATTTTCCAGTTGTAATGGAGGTGCTTCTGCTATTTGTCACTAGAGCGGCCGCCCCCTTGGCTAGGCTTGTCCATTTTCCAGCTGTCATGGTGGTGCTGCTCTTTGTCACTAGACCCGCCGCCCCCATGGCTGGGGTTGTTCATTTTCCAGCTGTCATGGCGGTGATCTTTGTCAAAGCCGCCATGATCTTTGGACGTCTATTAATGCTTCAGAAAGAATCCCAGAAATCCTTTTTGGTTGTCAGACACTTCATTTATGGAATCAATTTCCTGTTAACGGATAGAGGCTGCTTTTCAACGATTCTAAGGGTGTGAGGGGACGTATGCAAGGGTTTGCATTGAACAGTATAAATTTTTAGATGAAGTGATGCAAAAAGGGCATCAAGTAATATTAAACCTGAGTTAACTATCATGGAAATTGATTTTCTGTCACTTGGAGTAGAGATGATGTTGATCTGTATATTAGAATGAAGAACTCCTAAATTTAATTATATCTGAAAACAATATTATACCTCACGGGTTTAAGGAAATCTTTTGAGTGAATTATAAATCAAGGTTAAGTGAAATCATAAGTAAAAAGTGCAATCTCTAAGCATTCGAGAGGTAGGAAGGCTTTGTTGGTGTTCTTCTTTTTCCAATATCTTAACGAAATTTATTTTAAGTAGCATTCGAAATATTAATGGGTAAACTCAAAAAATAAATTACGACAAATTTAGTTACAGTATTTCTTTCTTAATAATATCGTGATAAACATGTCGTAAACGCCCTATGAGTTGAAGTTGCAAAGTTAACATGTTGAGCATAACAAAACATCATAAATAATCACAGCCATATGAGAGATATAGAATTTGCATTCACTACTATTGAGCTTAACGTACCCAGTATTCACTCAATGTTTCAAGTGGTCAATAAGTTACATCAAGACTCACTAAGCATGCAGCAATTCTAATAAGTAACCAATTCTGTGTACTTTTTATGCTCTAAGATGTAGGAAAACAAATAAGCCTAAGGGCTAATTGTTGTGATTCGATGTTCAACTTATAATGATGAGTAGGCCCTGTTTGGCACCCATTTTTATCAAAATGCATTTTTCTCTCTCTTCATTTCAACCACACATTCCTTATTAAAATAATATTACACGTAAATCAAAAACTTTTTCTTATTTTTCAACCATACATTTCCCATCAATTTACTATTCAAAAATGCATTTTCACATAAAAATTCCTACCAAACACCTACATATTAATCATTTTGGGGGTTCTTCAAATTCTAAGGAGAAAAAATAAGTGTTTAGTGTTTTTCTTCTTTTAAGGCTTGTTAAATTCTACAAAACATTTGTCACGAGTCCTTTTAGGCATTAAAAACAATCCAAGAGGGGGCAAATTTAGTGCAGCTGGAAAACCCAAATAAAATGTTCGGCTAAGAGAGAGAATTGGACACTAGTTAAAATAATAAATGCTATGTTATTAAAAATGTTAAGTTGCCAACTAACTTAATTATAGGGTGAAGCCTTATTAAGTGCAGGTCACATAATAGGATTCCTTCTAAAAGATTTAAGGTTTCTCCATATGAATTATAAAATGGAGAAAATCGAACATTAGTTATTTTAAAATATGGCGATGTTTTGCTTATAGTAAGAACACGGATACTAAAAGGACTAAGTTAGTCCTAGAGGGATTGAATGCACCTTTGTAGAATATGCCCAAAACAGTAAGGAATATTGTTTATTAAACTTAGAAATCAATATAATGATTGAGTTTTGAGTAGAGTTCTTTGAGAATTTATTATCTTCGGATACTAATCATTTAAGGGAACCTCAAGTGGAGATTCCTAGTTCTGTAAGATCACAAGTATAAATACCTTTTGAGTATGTTTAAACAAGTGAATTTCACAGAAGTAAAAGAGCTCGAAAGGAGAAGGTGTTAGGACCGAATAAATTAGACTCTCAACTTATTTATTCTATTTAGTTGAAGGAAATGTGAAGAGTGTCACAAGAATTACTTATATGTTTTCCAAGTAGAAATTGATCCTAAAACTTATTAAGAAGATAAGTTATCTAGAGATAGCACCTTTTGGAAGGATGCTGTAAATGGTGAAATTGATTCAATAATGCCATATAACACCTCGGAATTAGTCGATTTATCACCTAGATCAAGACCTATAGGTTGCAAGTGGGTATTTAGGAGGAAGTACAATGCGAATGGTACTCTTAATACCTTTAAAGCTAGGTTAGTGACCAAAGGGTATCGACAAAAGGAAGGAATAGATTACTTTGACACCTACGCAACAGTTGCATGAATAACATCAATTAGGATTATATTCGCTTTAGTTTCAGTCTGCGATTTACATATATATCAAATGAATATTAAAATGACATTTGTAAATGGAGATCTCGATGAGAAAGTTTATACAGAACAATTGGA
The DNA here is from genome assembly GCF_002742605.1 of Olea europaea var. sylvestris. NCBI lineage: Eukaryota > Viridiplantae > Streptophyta > Magnoliopsida > Lamiales > Oleaceae > Olea > Olea europaea. The sequence goes on along the minus strand of NC_036237.1, from coordinate 15,107,202 downwards.
AGGAATTGTTCTACTCGAAAATGAAAAAAAAGTATGTAAGTTAATAAAATCTTTATATAGATTAAAACAAGCACCAAAGAAATAGCACGAAAAAGTTTGACTAAGCAATAATGTCTTTCGAATTTAAATATTATAGTGTTAATAAATGTTTATATTCAAGTCTTTGATAATTATCGTGGATGACATGTTGATTGTGAACAATTAAATGCAAGGTATAAGATAAACAAATAGGTTTCTATCTTCCATATTCAAAATGAAAGATCTTGGTTACTTGGATACCATACTAGGTATCAAAGTCATCAGACTAGTAGGGGTAATATATTGAGCCAATCACATTATGTTGTGAATGTGATTAATAAGTTCAAACACTTAAATATTAAAGGGGCTGTTCGTGAAATATTTTCTTTCGTTTTATACTCGCAAGTGTATGGTTCGCAACAAGTAATAAAGTGAATTCTAGAATCCAACTATCGTCCCACCGAGATTGAGTAGCCTAATTTTATTTATCTTGACCTTAACCAAAACAAGATTGTCTAAAGTGATTTTTAACTTATCGTCTCACTGAGATTGAGTAGCCTAATTTTATTTATCTTGACCTTAACCGAAACAAGATTGTCTAAAGTGATTTTTTAACTTAATTATACCCTGACCTAAACTAGGTATGCAAATGTGTATGACTTGAGTGAATTAAAATGCAAATGACGCTTAGATGAACGAAAAATGCAAATTGAATGTTTGTAATGCAAATTGATGAATTCAATGAATGTATAATACACTAGGATCACGAATTTTCAAGTAATGCTCAATTCAACCCTAGTTCTATAATTTGACAACACGTTGAAATTATAAAGAATCAATGTTTCTAAATCTATCCAACAGTCTCTCGAGCAAAGTGAAATCTACTCTCATATACCACCAGCCTATATCTCTATGATGACAGGTGCAAATATACAAGAATGCATGTAATTTTGTAAGCACTTAAAGATTCACGTAGAGTATAACAGTATATCTCTATCTCCTATCGAACTCTATGATAATTTATACCTTGTCAAACCTATTCCACTTCTCTCAAATGCAAGAAATAGATCACCATACTCACACAATTACGGGCCCAATAATTATGGTAGAAATTAAATGTGTACAAACCATTCAAAATGTTCAATACGTATTTTAATGTAAAAAATATATAACAAGGAATTAAAAATCATATTACAAGGTTCATCCATATCCTAGTACAAGAATTTCTCCCCTTCATATGATGGCTCTAGGAGTTTTATATGCGTCTCCCGATTCAACTCCATAAGAATTTGAAATAGAAAAGGAAACAGAAAATCTTAGGCCGTGGTTGGTTTGCCGTTTTCGGCTCATTTTTCGTTTTCCGTTTTTAAAAATGTGAAAAACGTGTTTGGTCCGTCATTTTCGAAGATGGATTTTCGAAAATGAGTTAAAATTTATAACTGAAAATACAAAATGAATTTTTATCGTTTTCAGCGTTTTTAGTTATAAATGTCGAAAACGCCCAAAACGGGCCGTTTTCTGGGAAAACTATAAATCATTTTGAAAATAAAAATGGAAAATGAAAATAAAAACCAACTGCACCCTTACCCTCCGAAACAACCATGCGACCGCATGGTTCAAGCCAGTTGCTCTACTGGATCTCTAAATACCACCATGCGGCTGCATGGTTATAGAACTCTTTTTGTATGTTGCGTTTTGGTCCCTGAACTTGAACTTCTTGCATTTTGATATCTTTTCTTATTATTCTTTTCTCAGTACTTCCGAACTTCAAATTGATTCACTTGTATCTAAAATGAAAGATCAAACCTAGTTTTATATATTGTTCTTCAAATTTCCTTTTTTCAAGTTTGTTTTGCTTGATTCAACCTTGGATTAAGGTTTGATTACTCCTACAAACTATTTGTATTTTAAAACCTTTGCGCACGTATCCCGATGGTGGAAAATATCATTTGAGGGCATAGATTCATAATCGTGTTAAAGCCTTCTATTTTGGTGGATTCTTACTACTAATTTTTTCTTATTCTTCATAGATTCATAATTTTGTTCAAGCCTTCTACTTTGGTGAATTTTTGCTACTAATTTTTTCTTATTTTTCATCAACTTTTCATCACGAATAGAATACTCTTGCTAAAACCAAGAGTTTTCATGTCAGATTAAAAACATTTATGATCAGTAAGAAAAAAGTACATGTCATAAAGTTAACGGCACAATTTGCAAAAATGATATGGAAAAATTAGCCCCATATCGAAAATTGTCGAACACAAAGATATTAGCCAACAAGCCATGAATGCTTTGGTATTGGTGTGGTCACCTATTTTTTAGTTCGAAAATGACTGCATTAGCTCTCTATTGGCATAGATGTGGCCTCGCCTTCTGATCCTCTCAAAATTGTCTCGATCTTCTTTGAGTTATTCCTTAGTAGCCCGTTGCTACAACTTCTCTTAGACGCGCCCCAATTTCTAGGACTGGCCTAGCTTTCTAGCTTCTCTTGGCATCACCTTAGGGCATAGGTTTATCTTTGCCATTTGATCTAGTTTTCTATTCCATCTCTGTTATTACCCTTCATATAATTTTCGCATTCTGGTTTTAACTGAACCTACAAAACTTAACCACTATTCAAGTCTTCTAGAAGAGCAAAGAAAAGAGTGTGTGTCGATTTTAGTGGCCTTTTAAGATATTCACTAAAAGAAAAGAAGAAATTGGAAGTATTTTATTGATAAAGTGGTTCATTAATCACATTTGTAACTTTTGAGTTGATCATTTTTAACAACTGATTAAGTTATCAATGAAGAAGTTTACTTATTTTCATCTTGAAAACAGAAAACACGCTAGTACTTTGGATAAATTAAAACTTTCGAGTCTTACCCATCGTTCTTATGTGAGTCATTCCAACTTGTTGGGTGGTATTAAGTCTCTTTCACCCCAAAAGCTAGCTCAAGATGTGAAGCTTTCCCTTACACTTATAAACTGAATACTAACTTCATCCACAACTGATATTGAACAATCTCAACAATTTTTCCCTCACACATTGGGCTTTGCGGAAAATCAAACACATCTCCTCCCACACATCGGCCCTGCGGGAGATCAAACTCGTCTTTCCCTTACACAAAGGGCTTGCAGGAGATCAAACTCGTATTTTTAAGACTGTTGGGTCAGAGACTTATTGATAAATCAGGCTCTGATACTAGTGTTGGGTGTATTGGACATCTCTCACCTCAAAAGCTAGCTCAAGAGGTGAGATTTTTCCTCACACTTATAAACTGAATACCAACCACATCCACAACTGATGTGGGACAACCTCAACAATTATTGGATTTTTTATACCCAATAAATCTTGAGCTATGATGTTAACATAAGTAATATATTTCATAGGTCTAGGTCGATGGATGATATAAGTCCAATAACCAAGTCCTAGAGCTCTAACTCGTCCAATTGTATTCCCTCTTGGATGACTTGAATCTTGGCATGTTTATCTTTTTCTTGGTCCAATTAAAAACCCTAAGCCTAGCATACTTATAAGGAATAAAACCTAGCCACTTTTTAGGATGATTTGTGTGGTTTTGTATGTGAGAAAAGAAGAATCCCGACTACCCCTTGAAGTGTGTGAAAAATGGCCCCTAGAGTGTCCAAAACGCTTGTTTACTTTGTGTAATTGGTGGTTTCTTCATAGCCTACCTTTGTGATATTTTCTCCTTGTCTTTGTGGTCACAGGTCGTCGCCGTTTCTTGTCATTTGTCAGTAAGATTGAATAGCTACCAAGGTGAATTATATTGATTGTAAATTGGAGCCGGTTGGATTGGTTGTTAGTAGAGAAATGTACGTTGGACAGAGCCTAAAAAGTACCAAATTGAAGATTTTTGGAGAGAACTTCTACAGCCGGTTTTGGCTCTTGAAAGATGACAGAAAATGACCTGAAAATTGGCAGAAACGCAACAGAAATTAGATCAAAGAAGTTGTCCAAAAAACTGCCCAAAAATCATATCAGTTCGTGCGATTTTTGGCCAATCCAGAAGGAGTTTGGTGAAACAGAGACCACTGGTGTGACGTGTAGGTGGAGGCAGTCCGGAAGTCTACGCATAAGATCGATGGCGCGTGAAACCTATGCGGAGATAAGGTAGTGAAGCGAAAGGGCGGGTGCGGCCATTTCTGGAGGAGGTCTCTTCAAGCAGTTTGTTCCTTACGTTATTTTTGACATTTTAGTATTGTTAGTTTTCTATTTCAGATTGTGCAGTAAAATTTGGACACAATTGTTCTTTGTACGTTTGGGAAACGATCGTGGTTGGCTGTTGATGCAGTTGCTACAGACTTTAGGACGAATAGTGGTGATTCTAAAGTGATAAATTCGCATATCTAATAATTTACGGACTAAGATTGATTTATTTCAGTTTAAATTTCAGTATCAGCGCGTCATCGTGTAGGGGTGACATTAGGTTTGTGGTTACCGTACATGGGTAACATTGTTTGTGCTAGAAATTTAGGAGTTATTTACCATATGTTGAAGTGTTAGGTTTTGATTGCAAGTTGGCATTTGATTTTGTGATTTAACTGTCATGTAGTCACTGTGTGAGAGTATGTTGCATCAGAATTCGAACTTTTGTTTACATACCTTCGTGTTCCATTGATCATCCTGTTAAAACACATGGACTTGATCCGTTCGAACATTCTTTTGATCTAAGATTGTGAATCTTATGAAATCTTGAGAATTTAGAATGGTGTATATTGTGGCCGTAGGATAACTTTGTGTGACCTATCTATGCTTTTTGTTGTTCTATTTTTTAAAAATATCTTCACACTTTAAACTTAAAATTTTTAATGGAAAAGTGGATTATTTAATTTGACAACAAAAGATGAAGGGTATTTTGATCCAACAAAATGTTTTAAAAGTCATAGATGGCAAATTTCCTAGAAACTTAACAAAATTACAAAAAGAAGAGTATGATAAACTTGCTTACACTTCAATTATTTTGCACCTGTCTGACACTATTTTGAGAAAAGTTGAAAAATTCGATTCTATCAAAGAACTTTGAAAAAAATTGGAGGACTTATATTTGCTTGAGTCCACTCCTAATACATTGTACTTGCTTGAAAGATTTTTCAACTTTAAAATGGATCATTCAAAGGATCTTGACGACAATCTGGATGTTTTTAATAAATTAGTTCAAGATATTGTTAATTGTGATGAAAAGGTCTCTGAAACATATAAGGCGATTGTCCTGCTTTATTCCATGCCTGATTTATGTAGAGAGGTTAAGAATACAATGAAGTATGGTAGGGACACATTAACATCTGATATTGTCATAGACTCACTTAGGAGAAATGAGATGGAGATCAAGGCTGAAAAAGAGGATAAGAGGAATGGTGATTTACATATGATAAAGAGTAGGATGAAGTTTAAGCAAATCAATTTAGATAGAACTCAAAATGATAGTGACTCGAGTGATCAGGATAGTAAGAAGAAGGGCAAGGGACGTGACAAGTTTAGTGGTAGAAGGTGTTACGGTTGTGGTAAGTCTAGACACTTTATTACGGACTATCCCAAGAAGAAGGGTAAGATGAGAGGTGAGGCGAATTTGGTTTTAGGGTCGAGTGATGACCCTAGCGAGATTTATTAAGAGTAAACCTAGTTACTACATGTGCATCTGTGTGTGATCCTTTCTGCATGTGTGTGATTGCCTAATTTGTTGCATGATTTTATACTGCATTTCAATGTATTTGGCATTTGGATGAATTTGAGACAATATGATTACTTGATGTGATTGTTTGCATGCACAGTAGGCCAGAATGCATTAGCAGTGTGTTGGATGTCTTTTGATGAGGTGGAGTATAGATGTCTAAGGGTACATTATGGTTTGTATCAGGGATGTAGAGTGTGACATTTGAATCACGAGTGGAAAGGTGATTAAATGTCTAGAATCCTTTATTCGTAAAGAGACCTTGATCAGGTGAAGTGTAAAAGAGGCACTTCTATTATTTCTGTTAAATGGAGACTCATTATCCACGTAGGTTGGGAGAAGTGATGTGGAGATAGAGGATTATCCAAAGGAATTAGGATCTATTGTGACCTACCAGTTAAACATGAATTGGGTGATCAGTCTATTGAGTATTGTGGGCGATGAGAGGAGATATGTGTTCTCGAGGTATGAGTAACACGAAATGGGATAGGATGAGTGTGGTGAGATCTTTTTGTAGGGTCATTTATGCATATGTTGCATATGTGGTTGACCATGTGCTTGATTGATTTGGTGTTAATTCGTGGTTCTGTGTGAACGTATTTCTGAAAAGATCTATGTGTGTTATCCTATAATATATCGTCGTTGCATATTTATTTGCTATTGACTATTCACCGTGAATATTTGCTTCTATTTGGGTGTTCTTGACCTTAGCCCCGAGAATACATGGAGTAGGTATGGTATGTATTTCAGGTTGAAAACACGAGGTAAAGTCTGTGATCCAATTTTATTGGTTATCTTGATTATGCAAGTGTTAACTGTGTATTTTGATTGCTTGCAGATTTATTGGACATCAAGGTGGAAATTTGTTGGGTTTTTGATACTCAATTAATCCTGGGCTATAATGTTAACGTGGATAATATATTTCATAGGCCTAGGCCGATGAATGAAATAAATCCAACAACCAAGTCTATGAGCTTCACCCAACCTAATTGTATTCCCTCTTAGATGACTTGAATCTTGGCCCGTTTACCTCTTTTTTGGTCCAATTAAAAAGTCTAACCCTAGCATACTTATAAAGAATAAAACCTAGCCACTTTCTCGGATGATTTGTGTGGTTTGTGCATGAGAAAAGGAGAATCTTGATTGTCCCTTGAAGTGTGTTAAAAATGGCCCCTAGAAGTGTCCAAAACTCTTTTTACTTTGTGTAATTGGTGATTCCTTCATAGCCGACATTTATGTGGTGTATTCTTCTTACCTTTGTAGCCACAAATCACCATCGTTTCTTGTCCTTTGTGTGTAAGATTGAATACCAACCGAGGTAAATTATATTGGCTGTGGATCGGAGTCGATTGGATTGATTATTGATAGAAAAAGGTATGTTGAACTGAGCCCAAAAAACCCCAAATTGAAAATCCTTGGAGAGAGCTTACGCATCACAACTAATATCAAATCTCTACTTGTAGAATCACATTAGGTTTCCAATTTGATAATGAAGAAATTATGCACAAATGCAGCACATTTGTTGGTCATCAGTCATTTATAGTGAGTCGAGATTCTCTCTACTTTATTCCCTCAATTCTTTCAGCTATAATAATTACATTCAGCATTTATGTGCCTGTTTGATACCCATTAATTTATTTTATGGTTTGCTGCAAAATCATTTTTAATCATACATTCACATAATGAAATATTCTACACGTATACCAAAATTTTTTCTCACTTTTTAACCACACATTCTCCTAAAGATACTATTCAAATAAGATAAGTCCCTTTCTCAATCATATTTATTAAAGCACAACAAACATGTCGTAAATGACCTTTTGTTACAAGGTTCAAAGCTAACCTTGAATCATACAAAATATATAATATGTAGAGTTTGATGCTGAAGCAACTCTAAGTGTGCTTTCAGTGTTATTTAAAGAAGTTTGCATAATTTCTGCTAAATTCCATAAGTAAATCAGTCTTCTAATCATTAATTCCCTTGAAATTCCAGTAGTTGTCATCCTTCTTACCCTCATAATGGTCGGGGTGGTGCTCACGCTCACAAGCATACCTGTAATGCTTCACCAGTTCATTCAGCACACGGATAGCATAGGTGACGGCGCGAGATAATGACCTCCATTTCCTCCACCACCCATCTTTAAGTGATGCATGTCGTCCGAGTTCTCGTACTTATAACCTCCATCATGCTTCTTGCCCCCATGGCTAGGCTCAGTGTTGCACGGACACTTCAATTGGGGCAATGTGCCAATGACCATCTCGGATACCGACATTCCTAGGACATTATACAATGGTCTTTTTTCCTTTTTAATCATATATATTATATATTTTTAACTCAAGGTTATTTTTAAATATTAAATAGGTACTCATACTAAAAAATTTCAACAAGAAAAATTAATAAAAAGTGTAAAACTAAGTTATAATATATAAATGAAAAACTTAAAGAATTTAATCAACTTGTTAGCGATGAATCGTGTCAGTACTTTTTTGAAAAATCGCGTGTGGTGTCGAACACGTGTGTCCGTGTGGATGCATCATAGACTAAACTTGTCCATTTTCCAGCTTTCATAGTGGTTTTGCTGATCATTGTCATTAGGCCAGCCACCGCCATGTCTATCAAGGTGGTGATGTTTCTCTTTTTCGCTAGAACAGTAACTTTCCTTCAATGCTTCATACCTCATAATAACGCCATGATTAGGCAAGGCGTGGTGGTTGTGTGGCAGAGTAGGAATCCATTGATTAGGCTTCATCATGTGAATGCGTGAACCATTATCTTTAACATAGTCGCCCTTAATGAAATTATCCTCCTCAACATAAACATAGGACACCTGCTTGTAGTCATGGCCCAGGTACCTTCGCATTTTCGAGTATTTTCTCTGTTTATTTTTCAAGTTGATTTTCATTGCTTGAAAATTTTGAGTTCAAATATATAGTATTAGATTAAAATTCCAAATTAAAAAGGATAATTGGATGCTTATTATGCTGCATATTTTGATGGTGATTTGGCATCTACAGTGGGGCAGGAAATTCTCACCACTTTATTCCCAACTCCTTACTGACAAAATTCACTAATTCTGGACAGAACTGGACGGAATTAAATGAAAAGACGAACTTCAAATCTTGTCCGGTGCGCAGTCGAGTCCTATGTGCAGACGAACTTCACTTATGGCTATCGACAGCACTTTATCTTACGAAATCAATTTCATGTTGATCAATCGGGGCTGCGTTTCAACAGTTTTGAGTTCATCTCTCGTCCTTTTCTATGTAAAATAATTGTGCGCTTATGTAACTTTTGTTAAAAATGTATTTAGTATGTGTGTCAAGATGTCTGTAAGATTTTAGACATCTATTTGATCTCTTCAGCCCTATCAACTACATCTGGTATTTACAATTCTTAAGTTGTATCGATTACAAGTTGCAAAGCTAACATTTCAAGCATAACACATATCGTAAGTAATTAAAGGACAAATAGCTTTCGACCATATGAGAGATATAGAAATGTATCAAATATTTGCTTAATAGTCACAAGTTGTCTAATATCACTTTGAATACTCATTAACCATGTTGCAACTAATGAGTAATCAAATGACAATAACTATTGACAAAATCATACACCTAATTTCTAGGATTCAGCATTTCTGATCTATAAAAACTCTGAAAGTCGAGATAAAAAATTTAGCAGCACGAACTTACGAGCATATACTGAAAAGTTGCCCAACACAAAGACATTAGCCCTGAAACGACACTGAATGTTTTGGCAATGTTCTTTTCGACCACCACTTCATTGGCTCTCTCTTTGGATGGACATAGTCTAGCCTTCTGATCTTGTCTCAACATGGGCTCGATTTCACCTTATGGTATTCTTTCTACATAGCTCAACCTTTTCTTGACGTAGATTTGGCTTTGCCTTCTGGTCCTTTCACTAGTTGGTCAGATTTTCTACTCGACCTCTCATGACATCCTTCATATATTCTTGAGTTAGGCCTCCGAAATCTAGTTGAGCTGATACCTTTGAACCTGAAGTGGTTTCTGGTTGCACGTATCTTGTTTTTCCCAATATCTTGAGTAGGGAGGAAGAATAAACATGTCTTGGAGCAACATTTTTTATTTAACTGACCTGCAAAACATAACCTCTTATCCAGTTTTCCTGAAGAGGAAAGGAGAGTGGAATGAAAATGTTGAAAGTATGTGTTGATAGCATTATTAACAGAGTAGTTCTTTAACTACATTTACAACATTTTTGTGATCTTTTAAGGAAAGATTAAGTTATTAGCGAATCAGTTTGCTTATTTTTATCTTAAATGCACAAATTGGAGTCTCAGACATTCATTTTCGATGCGTTGTTTCTCTATCTCGTATGAGTCAATCCAATAGAATTCTGGCAGTTTCTTAACATACACTTCTGTCAACAAGGGCACAAGGGGATCTTGATGATGAACTCCATTTTTGTTATGCCAGTCAATGGAATCATCCGGTATTCAGTCAATAAGTGGACAGCATAGCTGGTTGCAGCCAACGGTAAGAGGGCATGGCATCTTGTTCTCGTACTGCTATTTTTCGCGCCATTCCATCTTCTCGACCAGCACTCCACGTCTCCACCACTGAAACAATTCAACGTGTCGATCTGATGGTCATGAGAGGCGCTTGATGACGAGCCCCATTTCCATTGTGCTAGTCATTGGGATCAAATCATATTCTCTGAACAAGATTATGACACTGCTGTCCGTGGCTGCAGGGAACCCTTTCAACTTCTTAAGTTTATTAGCATTAACAATGATTTCATATTTCTATTTTTAGAATTACAATAGGATTCTAGTTCGGTAATGAAGAAATGATGCTCAAATGCTGTTTCATGGTGTGATCAGTCCCAACTACTTACGAGGAATCTGAGAAATAAGATTATGAATAAGTCAGCTCCACATCAAAAATGGTCAAACATGAAGATATTTCCCCGGGGCCATAATGAACGTTTGATATGGTCTGGCTGACCATTTTTCATTTGGCTACACTGCACCAGCTTTCTCTTTGCATAGTCTTGAATTTGACATTTGGTCTTCTATCAGCAAAGGCACTGCCGTGGTTCTCCTCTTGTATGGGCTCAACCACAATTTCTAATATTTTTTGTGCGTCTTCGAACTTTCTCTTGACGTTCATCTAAGGGGGTGGGAATTTTGAATTCTCGTTAGAAAAGGTGCCATTTCGTCCATGGTTTTGTCCTTCATGATTTTACGTTGAATCTCTAAAAATATGGAATGAAATTGATTGAAATCATCACAAAAAGACATCCCAAATATTCGTGTCAAGCATATCAATTTCAAAACAAAAAATTCAGATTTCCAAAAGTTCCATTTGTTTCATACCGGCTTTTTTGTTGTACTTTATCTGAATTCGGTAAAAGACTTGATTAATCCACAAAAGCTATTTGCAAGAAGCACTGAAAGCATCTCATAAAACGAAAGGAAGCAAGTACACCACTAATTCAAAATATTCAAGCCTCTATTTGTACAACGGCAATCTTTTCCTATTTCCGGAGTTTTCTTCACATTTTGGTTGGAGTTATTTGTCATCCATCTTCAATTTGGAGTTATGATGGCAACAAATATGAACCAGGAAATTTATAACTTGACGAAGAAATGATGCTCAAATGCTGCACAATTGATGGTGATCAGCATTTAAAGTCGAGCTCGAGATCGAGCACTCATCACTAATTATTTATGGTCACACTTTGGCCAAGTATCCTACAATGCTAATCCCAAGAACCAGAGATATTAAGGAATGCCATAGGAATGTGCCCATCGTTGACATCCTAAGATGTCTCATCTGAACGAATGTAGAACAAAGGTTATTGGAATTCATCTGCAATTAGAAAGATAAAGCTCTCGACCATAGAAGAGACGTGTATGTTGCTATCACTACTCACTCCAGTATAACAAAATGCACACGGTGTTTCAAATAGTCAATAAGTCAGTTCGAGACTCATAAACCATGCTGCAAATTTATTCGAATCTCAGCAGCTATTGATGCCAAGATCTTCTAGGAGACGCAGCTACCTACGGTAAGTAGGAAAGAACATCTTCCGAGATGTAAAACAATCAAGGTATGGGGATAATAGAACATAATTGCCAGAACAAAAATTTCTCACCAACACAATAACTATAAGAAACTTGAGCATAGGTCAGAAAGTTAGCAACACAATTTGCAAACAGAATATGAATAAATTAGTCCCACATCAAAATTGCTTAACATGAAGATATCCAAGAAACCACAGTGAGTCTTTTGGGGCATGAAATTCGCAGATAATATCACATCAATGCAAATTAATACACAACCCTCCAAGTGCAATTCTGTTGTTAAACTCTCTCGTAGTAACTAAATACTATCCATTCCGCCTGAAAACCAGCTCTATATAGAGTTATATACAAAAATACACTCAAGAAATCCAAGAATACATCCATTTTTTCCTCCAAAACATTTGTAAAAGAATGATATAACTATGACTGGACATGTAGCATGATTATAAAAGCAGCACACCTCAGTCAACAATTGGTGATTGAAATCCTCCTCAGCTGGGGACTCTACCTTCATGAAAAGGAAGCCTATGGGATCTATTAATTCAGCCACTTTCTCGTATGCAATTCCCGGGCAAGAGAAATTTATATTCTTCAGGACTTCGTAAAAGATATGCAGGGAGATGCACGGCTGAGTATGAATGGGGAATCGGCCCCATTTTCCCGATGATTTCTTTAAAGGTGTATTCTTCAGGTAGCATATCGAATAAATCAGCCCCTCGGCAGATTACTCTTTGGATTCTTCTAGGATTCATATAATGAGAAAACCTGACACGATCCACATGACTGTATGCTTTCATCTTGAAAATGAACTCCTTAATGCGTCGGAAGCAAAAGCTACAATGCCACCCTGCATCTGCCAAAATGTCGTCAGATTGCCGATAATGTGCATACTTCGTCTTCCCAGATTGATATCTGTGAATCGAAGCTCTCCAGCTATTATTATCGACAAGAAACTCGAATGAATACAAATAGTTCTTCAACCGAAGATGGAGGATTGAAGGTATGTCATCGCACCACCTCAAGAGATTAATAGTGAAAAAATTTAAATTCTAAGGTGCCAAAATCGATTTTGCAAAATCAACCACTCCAAAAAATATATATATATAAAATCATTGAACTGCACGGAACACTCCCAAGAATCCCAAATTAGCAAGCAGGAATTCAACAAGATTTATTACAAATAAAAACCCAAAAATTTGAACGAATCTATACATTTAAATTCAATAAAGATGGGAAAAAAAAAAAAGATAAAAGAAAAAAACTTACCTCCTCACAAATATCATCAGTCTTCTTAGAACAATAATGAGATCCCCCTTCTGCCATCGTAGACACTTTCTCCCATATTCGTGATACACCCAACATATCCCTCACTCCCGCCCCACCTCTATATATCTATATGTATATATCACCCCCTTGATTTCAAAATCCCACAAAAATGCAGCTCAAAAAGCACCCTCCAAAACCATGTAGAGATCTCCAAGCACCCTTGAATACTGAATATATTTATGACAACCCAGAAAGCAGATTTCTTGAAATTGACAAAAGAAATTTAAAAAAGATTTAAAGGGAAAATCGAAAGGAATTAATACAGTAATGTAATGCAACAGACAGACAGACAGATAATAAAAAAACCAGGAAAAGGTGTGTTTTTTTTATTGGAAGCCTCTCTGACGAATGGGTGGCAGTTTTGAAGACTACGAGGAAGCCGTTTCTCTTGTTTCGTACCCAACTTCTATAGGGACCATTTCATTTATAATCCTTGAAACGTTGGGAATTTTTGGACGTGTTTGGACTATAATGTCCATGGAATAATCTGATTATTGAAATTTAAGCATGGGTATTTTGGTCGTTTTGATGATTTGTATTCTTGGGACACTTGGGCTAGGTCCCATGCGCGTTGATTGACTGGCTCAAGACAGCCAATGCGCGTCTCGTGTGTGTTTTAAAGAATATTAAAAAGTAAACAATTTACCTTTTTTTTTTTTTTTTTAATATCCGGTTATCCACCTTACAGTGACTAAATTCTGAAGTCTACACCTTGACCCCTCAAGCTGTAGACAGGTTAAACCGCAGATTGTACCCCAAACTGACCAGTGCTCAAGAGCCCCCCAATTGATCTGCCAAAGTGCCAAACAAGTCGTATTTCCCATCTTTGCACCTTGTAAACAATTTACTTTTGAGTATACTTTGAAGAGTCTTAAAAGAAATTGATCAAAAGTAATTTTTTCATAAATCTAGAAAGAGAAGTTATCTCAAACAAATCACAAGTCGAGATTCATGAAGGTAACTTATTTCTAATTTTGATAGATGAAAAGTTGTTTATGTTACTTGTGTATGTGTAAGTAAATTGTCTATGCTTAACCAAGCATAGTATTAAACGATAATTTTTGTTTATTTCGAAGTTTGTTTTTATATGAATTAACATTTAAATCTTCACAAATTTTAGTGTTTGCTATATCATGTTACAGATTTCTAAATTAATGACACATAACTGAATTTTTTTTATCTGGAACCATGAGATTGTCTTTCTTAGGAATTGTTTTCGATAGATCGATCGAAATTGAATTTGAACAAGAAGATCTTGCTAGATAAGATCTTTTACTTGGAAATAATTCGGAGTTTTTCAATCATTTTAATGATGTTTGAGGCTTAATTTGTTATTGGTGTTGCTTCATTAGAGTTTTAAAGAATTCAAAAAATTTCACTTTAAAATAGCCAACATCAAGATGAGTTAGATTCGTTCAATTGCAAGGACATGTATAACATATGTATCTACATTGTTTATCTTTGATCAACAAAAGATAGGAGTTGATAAATAAATAAATAAATTGGAATGATCGATTTTCCAATTTCTTTTGATAAAAGCAAGTAGATGATGAAGGAAAATAAGAAAGAACGTGCATTTAGAAAATTCGAAATGAAAAATAATTAGTTATATTCACTTTAATTATTTGTTAGTACAATTGGATAATATATCGATTTTTAGTATTTGTTGTGTTTTCCTTTCCCCTGATTCTCTAATTGGAGAGAATATTAAGGTTCATAAATTTTTATTTTTATTTTTATTTTTTGTCATCAAGATACTTATAATTAAATAGAAATAACACTATATAATAAACTTGTTGAAATATAATAGTACGATTAATTATAATTACAAATTAAATGATATTTCACTAATTTTAATAGATAACAATTGCTTGATATAGTGTTAAAATTTAAATTGTTGATATGATGAGACTATAATTGTATCTAGGATGATTTCGTGTCGTGGTATATTCTAGTGTCATAGCATACAAGGTAATCATCATAATATACCATGACAAATTAAACTATGTTTTCGAAAAATATAAAGGGGACAGTTCCTCAAACCAATTAATAAATTTGACAAATTTAGTAGAACTCTATATCTAAGTTAATTTTACAATCTAGACGTATTAAACTCTTTTAAATTTCATGTACTCACATCCAAACGCATCCCAATAAATATTTTAATAGATCTAAATAATTAAATTTATTTAAATTAAACATTTTATATATTTCCCAAATTTACTAGTAGAAGGAACGATGCCAAATTTACATTCAATTACAGGAAAAAAAAATTTGTTGCCTCAATCTAGCAACGGTAAAATGGCTTGCAGGCTCGAGCCGCCCATAAAAAGCTCGAGGCTGGCCCCATCTTGGGGGTGTCAGCCTGAGCCAGTCTTGTGTGACTTGAAGGCCGACTCACAAGACTGGCTTAAGTCGAGCCTCGATTTTTTGGCCCAACTTTTGCTTGGCTCAAGCCAATAAAAGCTCTACCTAAAAAGGTTTGTGTCAACTCTAAACCCGATTTTCAGTTCGTGAGTCGATTCGATTCGATTCATTGACACTCTTAGTTCAATCTATTAAATATAGTCAAAGTTTCAATATTACGTGGCCCAAATAGCGAGCATAATAGGAATGGAATCCTACAAGTAGGGATGGTAGTGGGTCGAGCCGAGCCGGCTCGTTAACCCACAAGCTCGGCTCAGGCTCGTGGCGAGCTGAGCTTGTGGCTCGTTTTTCACTAGCCGAGCTCGGGCTCGGCTCGCCCGCGAATTTTTTTTTTTTTTTTTTTTTTGCAAATTTTTCAAATTTTATTGATAAAATATTATTTTTTTCCACTTTTTT
>NC_036237.1:15085557-15091222 GCF_002742605.1 Olea europaea var. sylvestris | reverse complement strand
TTTTTTAATTACTCTTCGTAATGATGGTCAGCTTAGTAGAATATAAAAAATAATGCTATTTATGATCGCTCAATAGTACACTCGTTCTATGTGATATATATGTGACTGTTAGGAATTTGATGTATAAGACAATAAAAAATTACCACATTAATATATCAAATTAGTAATCTTCACATGCATCACACGTAAGACGATTACGGTAGTGAGTGACTACAAATAGCATTACTCGAATATATATTGAGCCGAGCTTCAAATTTGAATCAAACTCAATATTTTGAGTAGAGTTTTAAAAGTCGATGCTTGGCTTATTTTTCGCAAGTTTGTGTAATACTTACTGATAGTATTCATTAACTATTTTGTGGCCATTTTTCCCCCTAATACATAGTCATTGTTAAGATTAAAAAATAATAATAATAAATAAATAAATAAAACCTTGAGGGTTCTGCTTCTTTCAAGGAACTTGATTTTTTAAAATGGAAACTCCATTAATACGATATCATGGTTCAATAGCTCGAACGAACAATTTGATTCATTTGAAACACTGACGAACTATTTGATTCCATGATACTTGGAAGAAATTTTATCAATCTAAAGACAAACGAATAGTTTTGATTACAATCTGATTTCTTGATTGATTTCACTCACAGCAAATGAGGACCCGTCCGAGCGATCTTGGCTGTCGATGTGACAGGTATGTCTAGTATTTAGGCAACACATATGTTATTTCATTTGTTAGCTCAAATGAGCAGTCTAATTCAATGATATGCATTCTCAAATGATATAATTTTCCACCATTTTTTTAATGCTTAAACTTTCATTCATTGACCATTTCAACCCGTCTATAAAAATATCCGATACAAAAATAATTGTCCATAATGAAAGGGTCAACTCTTGTAAGCAGTGATAAGTGGGACTTCGGAATATTCCATAATGAAAGGGTCAACTCTTGGAATCATTTTAATGGTCGAATCATGAAAATGGGTGCATTTGATTGCAAGCATGAAATTTGTATGAAAAGAAAATAAATTTTAGGTAATTCAATTGTCTAGAATTTATTTGTATGAAAATTGTCAATTAAATGTGTTTGATTGATTTAATTTTCAACGTAGAAAATATTATATTTGTCCATTTCTTATTGGTGGGTTAATGAGAGAGAGAGTGGATAAATAAGAAAGAGAAATAGAGAGTGAATTTCGTGGAAAATAAAATATCACTCTTTCTAAAGAAAATATTTTTCTTGATCTTGAAAAAAATATAGTTACGTGACAAAAAGTGGGAAAATTTTCCATGAAAAAAATGACAATCAAACAGCACAAAAGTAGAAATTTGGGTGAAAAAATATAGACAATCAAACGCGCTCTAAACTTAAATAGTAGTAAATGTATTTGTAATCCTTATCACTCTATATGTGCCTATTTATTAACCCAAAAAATGTGTATCAATCAATTATTTATCTTTGGTCAATTATTTGAATAGATCTTAAAGATTTATAACTGATAGTCATTATGTAGAAGTGTGTTGACGATTTAAACATAGATAATTAAATTTCTCGTCTCTAACAATATAAATCTAGAAATTTCATTTTTTTCCTCTTGATTTACTCCTTATTATTAATTTGTCTCAACTTCAAAATCTTCAAAATTATTGGCCATATCTATAGTAAGAGGAAATCGTACACAAATTGATTGTAGAGTCCAGTAAAAGCTAACTTTGACATGTCAAGTACGTCATTAATGAAAAAAATCACATTTGACGTTCTTAACTTTTTAAAAGTGCAAATGAGTTCCAAACTTTCATTTGACAATGTCCCTAATCTTTACATAAATGAAAAGTCCAATGACCTTTCGATGATTTTCATCCTATAGGTTGGTTTGTTCAACCTTTCACTTAAGCTTGACCCTTTTTATTAAGGGTAAAATTGACATTCTACTTTTCTGCACAAATATTTTGTTAGCGTGGAATTGTAGTTATTAGACTCAACTTGTGCATTGACACGACCAAGGTGCTAGGTCTCAAGTTATTAGTTGGATCAATGGGTCAATGATCGAATTGGTAGGCCATTGATTAAAAAATTTTAAGTATAAAATTTTTTCATCTTTGAGAAGAAAATTAAATTTTTTTGAATTATTTGTCGACTATTTTTATATCTTTAAATTATTTGATTTTGAGAAATCATTTATTAGTGATAATGATTACATTTTGATTTTATAATTTTGGTTTTCAATTTTTAGAAAACAATAAATGTATGTACATATAGATAACTGCGTGTTGTACGTTTCAATGGTGAGATGCCACTCATGTTTCCTATAGATCCAAGGTTCAACTCATTGAATCCTACGATTTTAAAGTTAAAATTTTAAAATCAGGTCAATTGCTTCCCAATCAAACAATCTTGTTTGGCCCGATTAAGGGCTCGGGTCATTTAGTTTTTGATCCGATTGATTGATCTGGGCAGAGTTTAATGACCCTGTGTGAAATAAATACTGTCAAAATTTCGTAAGGGATAGGGGCTACGTGACCCTGTCCAAACAACCGCCCCCTCCAATAGGGGGCACCAATTCAACCCCTTGGATAGATAGGGCCAATGTGGCCCTATCTGTACAGTACGGTTGAATTTCTTAATTTTTGAGACACATTTAAATTACAATGGACAAATAAGTCTTCCTATGCTTTCATAATTTTGTTTAGGGTTATTCTTGGGTAGGTCCTTATGTACCCCAAGAATAATTCTTTTGTTTATGGGTGGTTACATTATCACTACAACTTTTATTTGTCACATCACATTATAACCACGCCTCAAATAACATATTGTCGTGAAAGCTCGCTTCACAATCTTCGAAAACAGTGATTTTCAAGCTCAATTTCACGTTATCTTTTTCTACCAAATGGCTCCAACTCACAACCATTATATTCACCATGGTTGTTTCCAAGGATGGAGCCAGAAATGAATGTTACGGAGTCAAAAAATTTAAAACTTAATGTACAAACATAATTTATATATGATAAGAGAATTCGTAATATAATATTAACTATTACAGTTGTATTCGATAGTTGGAAGATGAAGGCCGTTCAACTTCAGGAGCTGAGATTGAAGAAGTAGGCACCATAGGAATTGGAGTATCCTCAAATTTTTTGCTCTTCGAAAATAAAGATAACAAGTTTCTTCCTTTCTTGGCAGAAGGTCGATCTTCTTTCACATCAAATATAAAAATCAAAATACTCAATATCCCATAAACATAAATTGATAATCATCAAATCCATCAAGCACAATTGCACAGGAAATAGCGTTGTTTAATTACCAATAGATTAGCTTTGTTTTAATGTTTAATTACCAGATACTAGTAATCTACTTTGTTTAGTTGCACAATTCTCAATTAGCAATTGCACGATGAAAGCTAACATTTCTATTTTCCCAGAATTCCAGTAAGCAACTTACAATTGCACAATGAAAGCTAACATGCTACGGATGCTTTGCACACCATTTCGGTATTTCTCAAAATAATTACAATTTAAATGTGATGCTTGTGCTTTGCATAATTACTATTTACCTACTTAAGCAACTTACAATTTAACGATTAAAAAAAGCTATGGAATGAGAAATTTCATCGAAAAAGAAACTCCTCAAACCTCAGCTAGTTGGATTCTTTGTTGCTAAACATGAAAATACTTAAAATTTATAATAGTTGAGGTCAGTGGTCCGACGGTCATTGGTCGCACGGTCGACAACTCGTGAATGGGTGAAAAGATTTAAGGTTTGAAGAGGGAAATTATTTCTAGTTTTCAAATGACATGAATACTGAAGAAAAAGTAATGTTTAAATTAATAAAAATTAGGCCTAAAACTAAATAAATAATCGGGCCAAAATTGAAAGAAAAAAGGGATCAACACGTAAGTCCTAATTCTGAAAATTACATTTCATAAATAACAAACTCATTAAAATATCTCAAAAATCAAGTGGTAAATCAATTTATTAAATATTAAATTATAATATAATATACATTAATTATTTCTACCCCATGCCACCTTACCCCACTATACCACATTTCCTTCACCTCTCCACCAGAGATGGCCATAGACTCCGGTGACCACTCCAACGATCGCTTCAGCAAATTGCTCTAACGACTACTCCAGTGATCACTTCGACAACTATTCCAATGACCCATCTGATGAATGATGATTGCTCCAGCTACTGCTCAAGCGACCATTCCGATGATTGCTTCAGCGATAGAAAAATCTCCAAAAATTGAAAACAATTTCTCTCCCCATACTATACTATATAAAAATCTCCAAAAATTTATCCGTGATCAAATTTACTATTTGTGACCAAACCTATCTAGAAAAATTCCAAGCTACTGACATATGTTATTTGTGACTAATTGTAACCAAAGTTGTATTCAATATGACTAACTGCGACCAAATTTGTATTTAATATGATTGTTTGTGACCAAACCAATATTAACTGTGAAGATATGTGATCAAGTCACAATCGCTCACAATCAACACAAAATTGGTCACAACTTTCACAATAAACATATACTTGGCTACAAAGAGTCACCACAAACAAATCTTGCCCATAAAGAGTCACCACAAATCTTCACACACTGTAGATCAGTACCACAATCCACCACCAGTCACTACAACTTTCACCTCCAACTTTACTACATTCGTTGACCTGTGTCATCTATGACTAATTGTGATCAACTTTGTCGTCATTTTGATTATTTGTAACCATATCAGTCTAATTTGTGATTGTATGTAAATAAGTGACATACAATTACAGTTGACATAGTTCTAGTCACAAGTAGTTAAAATAAAGATAGATTTGGTTACACCTGATTTTCGTTGTCACTACCACTTCGGCACTACCACCACTTCCAACAACGTCAACCAAATGTGCACCAACAACACACACACCTACTACCACCACATCCAACCATACACTATCACCACCACCAGCAACCAGATTTGAACCTACCACACACCACATGTATACAACTAGTCAAATACCACTATATACCGACAGTGCCTTCACCACGCTGCAACACCATTGCACCCACAACACCTACACCAACCACTACTGCATCCAACAACACCGCTATCTCACCACCACCGTCACACCCAAAAACCTTAAGTCGGCATCGAAGGATTGCAGCGTCGCTGTTCACCATTTGTAGAGTTGGAATCAGCGTTGCCCGACGACGCTATTGAGAAATCTCAGTAGACCCCGATGCCAAAGCATCATTCGACGTGTCTCCTTCGTTGCTGGTTACTAGAGATCGAAGAGCCATACCGATGGAGCCATCAAGGATCCATTGCCTTGACCAAGCCGTGGTAAACAAAATTGTCGGAGTTCCTCGTATTGAGTGAATGGAATAGGTTGGGTGGGGATAGGGATGGGGGTGAGAGAGAGAGATGGAATATGTTAGGTGGGGTTGGGAGTGAGAGGGGAGGGGGAGAGAGAGAGATGGAATATTGGGTGGGGATGGGTTGATATATGTATATTAGGTGTAATTAAATTTTTATTAATTTTAATTATAGAACCTAATTAACACCTGATTTGTGAAAATGAAACTTAATCCCTTGTTTTTTGAAAATGAATCTTTAAATGTAAGTTTTTAGGTTATTTTCTCAAGAAAAAATTAGATGAGAAATTGAGGGGGGGGGG
>NC_036237.1:15047036-15085549 GCF_002742605.1 Olea europaea var. sylvestris | reverse complement strand
TTTGTTAGAAAGAAAAAATAAAAAGAGAAATGGAGGGGGGGGCGGGGGGGTTACCTATTGAAAATAATTATTGATGGGCTATAGATCACAATTAAAATTAATTTTTGACTAATTTTATCATTTTCAATAGGTTCTTCTCCACTGGCAAAGGACGGACGCTGTCAAACCTGGCAGAGCAGAGGTCGTGAGTTCGAAACATGGGGCTCTTGGAAGGCAAGGATTTATTCTTGGAAGGCAAGTGGGAACTTGGAAGGCAAGGATTATTCTTGGAAGGCAAGGTGCAACTTGGATTGGCTTGCTTGACACTTTGTCGGACCAGGTGGGGAGCGCTCGGACCCTGGTCAGTTGGAGGCACATCCTGCGATTAACCGGACTGTGTGAAGAGGGGCCGGATCACAGACCCAAGGATTAGTCTAGAATAGGACACCTTGTAAAAAAAAAAAAAAAAAAAAAAAAAAAGTGCAACCTACTGCCAAATTTGTCCTGATTGCTTCTCAATCTCACTCATAAATAGCAAGATAACAATGTTGATTCGTAGGCCACAAAGGCACGACAAAAGACAAAAATAACGGAAGAAGGCAAGAGAAAAGACCAAAATACGCAAAGAATGCAACAATTTTTCTCTCCACAAAGGTAGTCGATTTCCAATCAAAGAGGTAGTCATGTTTTTCCCTAATGTCATACACAAGTTACACGCATAGGTTGGGTAAAAAGCTGCACATATATAGGAATAGGTTAGGCTTTGGCCCTATTTGTGGCCCTTTAAGTTCAAAAAGTGGAGTATGGTTTAGTAATTGATGTTGCAATGTGTGGTCAAAAAAGAAGGAAATTTTTTTGATATATGTGTAATATTATTTTAATGGGAAATGTGTGGTTGAAAATGAGTACTGTAGAAAAAATAATATGGTAGAATGTGGAAAAATGGTTGACGAACACGGGCTTTATTTGGACCAATAAAATGGTTTAATAGGTCAAGATTCAAAGTTATCCAATAGATAATTATATATCTGCCGCGAGTAACATTAATTTCTTAAGCTACTTCCAACCAATGTTTTGAAAACCGACCCGATTATTGACCCGAAAAAGGTGAAGGGTCAAGGGTCAAATGGTGCAACCGTTGTTGAATCGGAATCGAACCGATTGCAATAAATACATACAAAAATAATAAAATACAATGAAAAGAATAAATTTTGTTAAAATTTTCATATTAATAATTTGTTAATTAGATTTGTTATTCTATAATTTGTTAACATTTTTGTTTTGTCATTATCCCACACTAAAAGTTTATGAAACAATTGGAGAGAAGGGTACCTATAAAATGCACTATCCCACATTGGAAGTTTATAAAACTATTAGAGAGTGATGCATCTATAAAAAGAGTATGTCATCTAATATTTTCTCTATAGGCCTTTGAATTGTTGTTTATGAGACTCATTCATTAAGTTGAAATTTTTTAAACAAAAAAAAAATAATAAATAAAATAAAATTGAGAAACCACAAAATTGCGACCGGTTCAACGGGGTTTTTTACGGTTTTGTCACAATCGGTTTACCTGACATGATTGGCTTGGTTCCTGATTTTACCGATTGAACTGACCGGACCAGGCCGATTTTGATAACATTGCTTCCAACAGTTCACGTTGTTTTCGGATCGAACCTTTGAACTTGATTGTTGGTAACAATTTCACTTATCAGCCAATATCTATAAAATTCAATCCGACTTTTACATCATAATCCGAGATTCATAGGGTATCAAAACCCAACACATATTTTTAATAAGTATACCATAATAATTTTACAATATAGTCTTGGTTCAATTAATAAAAAATTAGAAGATTGTGGTACCACCTCCCACTGCACGGACTACACCCTATTCCGCATCCATCCCCATTCTAAGTCCATGTTTGGTTTAACTAAAAAATAATAAGAATTTAAGTTAAAATCAACAATTGAGTTTAAATATATATATTTTATGGGATTCATAATTTTTATTAACTTTTTAATTATTTATTCATCAACGTCGTTAAAATCTACAATAAATTTAATTTCTTGCCAACACAAATAGGGCTAAATCTTTCCAAAAGAACTTTCCCATGTAAGTTCCTCCAACCTCTCATTCTTAAAAGTACTTCCCGAGAGTCCCCACCCAACCCTATTCTAATTCTGCTCAAACAAAATTTTTCATCCCAATCGTGAGTTAGATTATTATAGATAATTAACAATTTGAAGTTTAACATGCATCTCAACATTAATATATAAAGTAAACCACACTATAATCACTACTAGAAAAGAAAACAAGTACTTTGGGAAAAAAGAAAAGGCCACACAGGGGAAAAAATAATGAATTTTGCTATTCATCCAGAGCCACCTCCAGGGGGCGTCATGTGTCCTGTCATTCTATCAAAAACCAAAAATAATTGCATCGCACCACCGCAGGAAAAAATGTTGACGACTGTGGTGGGCAAAGAAATTCGTTTTAGTTCAAAAAATTATTTAAAAGTATGATTATGGGCCATTTACGGAGATAAAGAAAATATTTAAAATTGTGATTCAATAAACAAATTTTATGGTGGTGATATTTACTCTTTATTGAACAGACAGTGACAACATATTTTAAATATTAGAAGTTTGAGGATAGGATTGTAACAGCAGAAAAAAAAAGGGAACATATGTGCAAACCTTCATCGCAATTAAAAGGTATATTGTTAGCAAAACCAGTGGCACTAACATAATTACCGAAAGTTAAGAAGACATTAGAAAGATAAAAAGGAAAATCTGAAAGATTATTCATCTCCTCCAAACACCCCGTCGTATCACACTACCGCACCTACCCCAAAGCAGGCACACATATTGTTTCCGACAATCTGCTAGAAACCTCTCATCAATCTTCCAATTTGCACACAAATCACCCCCAGTTGATGATTAAAACATGTTGGTTAACAATGTTTTAAAAAGAGCGTTTATGCGCGAAGTGTGGACGAACGCCTTGATAGTGAGCGCAAAATTAATCGGTCAACTATCAAATTGACGCTTAATGTGCAATTAGGCTCAACTAATCAAGCTTTATTATTATTATTATTATTATTATTATTATTATTATTATTATTATTATTATTCTTTTTCTGAAAAGTGCCTAGTTGTGCTTCATTATTTTTTTAAAAGTCTTTTATTTGAATTTTGTTTCAAGTTTTTAAATGATTTTATTTGTATAAAAGTGAAAAATGGAAACATGTTAGAAAATTTCAAACAAAACAGTGGCCAAAAAGAATATTATAGAACAGTGAAGCTCGAAAACATGAAATTTGTATAATTGACCAATCACCAATAGTAGAAATTATAAAGTAAATATTGTATCTTATAATTTTAGATGTTTGATATATATTATTTTAATTGTTAAATGATTAAATATTGAAGCTATTGCCAATTGCATGATTCAAGAACAAAACTAGAACAAAAAGTCTTGAAAAAGTTATACATGGATGAAAAATGCACAATAAAGTAACATGGATGTTCTCTATTTAACCAAACCGAACCTCGGGTTTTGCATCGACCAAACGTCACATAAATAAATAAATTTTCATAGGGTTAA
The DNA here is from genome assembly GCF_002742605.1 of Olea europaea var. sylvestris. Lineage (NCBI taxonomy): Eukaryota > Viridiplantae > Streptophyta > Magnoliopsida > Lamiales > Oleaceae > Olea > Olea europaea. The sequence continues at coordinate 15,081,961 of NC_036237.1, read as the reverse complement.
TTTCACAAACAATCACTGAATTTACTGAAGATTACAAAACACTCACTAAAGTTTAAAACTTGCAAAAACGGTCACTGAATTTTAGAGTGCTATCAGAAATGGTCAATGAAGTTTACAAACTTGCAGAAACGGTCACCCAGATTTTTTAGATTTTTGGACGAGGTTCAACTTTCGACCACCAAGATCGCTGGATTTAGATACCGTTGGAAAGTCGACAATGTTCTTTTCAGATTTCGGGGAACTGATTTTGTGGGCTTATTTCGGCCGAATCTTTTGGAGTTATGAAGAGATTTTGGGTGATACTTGAAGAGTACATTATGGGCACGGTATCCAAATTCGACGTCTTGGTGTTCGGAGGTTACCGAAAAATTGCCGCAAATTTATCCCGAATATCTGAAAAATCTCGGCAGATTTTTAAAATTTCGGGGAGCTCTTTGTGGACTTATTGCGGCCAAATCTTTTGGACTTATACGGAGATTTTGGGTGATAATTGAAGAGGACGTTGTGGTCTTACCAATAGTATCTAAATCCGGTGATCTTGGTGGTCAAAAGTTGCCGAAAAATTGTAACAAACTCACCAAAAAAATCTAAAAAATATGGGCAGATTTTCAGATTTCAGGGAACTGATTTTATGGGCTTCTTTCGGCCGAATCCTTTGGAGTTATGCGAAAATTTTGGATGGTAATTGAAAAGGACATTTGTGGACTTTCCAACGGTATCAAAATTCGACAGTCTTGGTGGTTGGAAGTTGTCGAAAATTTTCGCAAACCTTTCCCAAAAATCTAAAAAATTTGGGTGACACTTTCTACAAGTTTGTAAATTTCAGTGATCGTTTTTGAAAGCACTCTAAACTTCAGAGATCGTTTCTGCAAGTTTTAAACTTTAGTGACTGTTTTTTATTTTTCAGGTAGGTTCAGTAACTGTTTGTGAAATTAACCTATACCCATAAAACAAAACCTAGAAGTCTTGCGATGTTGAGCCAATTTCCTGATACATTACTTCAACCCCTTCTAGGCTACATATAGATTGTCAATCATTACAAGTATGTTACAAGAGACCTTTCAAATTAACATTTTAAGACAAAGAGTAGATTCAAATTAAATTTCTACAATTAACTTCATTCAAAATATTTCAATTTTTAACGCTCCATATATTGACTCAACTAAATAGTATATACAAAGAAAATAAAGGAAAATAATATAATAATTTGGATGGAAGCTGGTGAAAAGAAATAATAATAATAATAAATACCAAGAGTAGTAAAATTATTTATGTTAAAAAAATAAAAAATAAAAAAATTGTTGGAGCATTTAAAAATAGAGTCTCTTTGATATGCTTTTAATAGATTGCTCAACTCCTTTTCATTCCTAACGGGCAATTGTATGTGTCTTGGTACAACAAGCTCTACATGCTAAATCAAGAAAAATAAATCAAAACCTCAAACCAATCTATCAAATCTTAAAACCCAGAATGCAAAGCATGAAATGTGATTTCATTCCAATTTGAAATGACAGTAAACCAAATTCATTAATTTCCTATAGTTCACATATCTGTTTTCTGTTGGTAGTTCCTAAAATCGACTAACCACACTTCCAGTATTACATTCTGTGCATGGTTTCTTTTCTTGCCATAAATGGACAATCTTTATTTTCCTCGATACTTTCTTCACATACAAAACGCAAACTTTGACTTCCAATGGGCAAGTTATGGCGGAAACAATGCTTTATTACCGCAAATATCAGGGTTCTCAATTTTTTTTGCACCTTTAACTGGAAAAAGTTCAATTTGAATTTTCTCTGGGTTTCTAAATCAAGAAATCAACATTAACCTATACAATCAAAATCCAGCAGTTTCTCAAAATAAATTAAAAAATAGAGGGACTAAAAAAAATCTAACGATCCAGACACGATGTCGAATGATTCAAACAATGGAGGGAAATGTGTATTAGAGATTTAGAGTATGAAGAGAATTCCCATGGCAACAGCGATTTTTTGTTCTGTTGGGTTTAGTCATCTGGTTCTTCATTAGATTGACATTTTGCATCACTTTCGAGATCGATTTCTTCCAGCAAACTTTAGAGAAGAATACGCATGTGGGTGGATTGTAGAGCAAATAATGATGGCCATCAGGGCTTTACGGGCTCAGTTTCACAACTAATCGACACCTCCTACCAAAACTGACCCAAATTTCCTCAAAGCCCTCACTTACGGTTGCTAAAGGTTCACCCACTTAGAGAACCACCATAAAAGAAGGTCGAATAGCAAAGAAGACCACAAAGGTAGTGAGAAGAACGAAGCAGAGATGGCAGAGAGTGTTATATATTTATGATATAAATATAAAATGTGAAAGAAATAATCAAATTAGATGAAGTGTTAAAGTGGTGGAAAATGTGGCATTTGTGTGGGACGTCAGGGGTTCAAGTCACTCCCCACGCAAATATTAAAATGTCTTGATTGGGGCCTTGGGCTCTTGGGCTTCCTTAATTAAAATAATTTTTTTGTATTATTTAATGGGTAAAAGTAGCCAATATTTTCTGACCGTTTGTTTTTGTAACAACCCAATCATAGTCATTAAAATACCCAATACTCAGTCATTAAAATTATACGTTACTCTCTGATCATAGTGGAGACTGTTATTTCCATCTTGCCTATATGAATCCATATCTTGTTTTGGGAAAAGCACAAAAAAAGAAAATAGAAAAATCATCTTGCATCAATCCTTCTTTTTCGTATTCTGAATTTCTTATATTTGGATTTTTATATTTGTTCTGGAATACAATTGAGAGTTCTGGAAAAATCATTCGTGATTGCTGCACAAGTGGTTTACGATTGTTGTATCCTGGGAGTGATTGTCCATGGAGGTCGCAACAATTATCAATGGACAATCTCACTTAAGGATATCGTGCTGTCACGAGACTCGATTGAATGATAAGTTTTATATTTCTGCATTTTATTATTCTGAATATTACTACAACTAATTATTTTTCCAACAATCTAAAGTGAAATTATCTTTATAATTAGTTGCCATGTTTGTCGTAAATAGATCTTTTCCTAAGTATTCTGAAAGGCCTAAATTGTTTGATGGAAAGAATTTTAAGAAATAACAAATGAAACTGAGATTTTATTTGACAACACTTAAAGTTATTGATGCTATTGAATTAGATAAACCCGTTTTTGCAATTGCTGATAATCCTACTGATAAAGAAATGGAGGATTTAGCTAATTGGGAGCATAAGGATTATATGTACAGGAATTATATTCTGAATTGTTTGACATTAGATCTATATGATGTTTACTTGTCGTGTAAATATGCAAAAGAGTTATATGCTACAGAAAATGCTGGAACCAAGAAATTTGTTGTGGGAAAGTTTCTAGATTTTAAAATGAATGATGTTAGAACTGTGGTTAGTCAAGTTGAAGAATTGCAGATTATAATTCACGAAATTATTGCTGAAGGATATAAAATATGTGAGGGCTTTCAAGTGTCAGCTATAATTGAAAAATTGTCACCTTCTTGGAAAGAATATAAAAATGGTTTGAAGCATAAGAGAAAAGAAATGTTCTTAGAGGATCTGATTATCAAGATTAGAACTGAGGAGGACAATAGAATGGCAGAACGTAAAGAAAGACCAGACTTTGATACCAAGGCTAATCTTATTAAAGGAAATTCTAGCAGTAAGAAACCAATTGGAAATTTTACAAGAGGTTAGATTTTTAAAGGTAGAAATAAGGGAAAACAATTTGTAGGAAAGAACAATCGGTCTAAGTCCCAGATTAAAAATAAAATTATTGGTGACTGTTTTGTTTATGGTAAATCAGGTCACCTTGCAAAGGATTGCAGAAATAAGAAAGGAAAAGCTATCAAGAATCAGACACATGTGGTAGAGGATGGAAATTTCTCTACTATGATGACAAAAGTGAATCTAGTAAGCAACATGACAGACTGGTGGATAGATTCTGGAGCTACCAAGCATATTTGTTGCACAAGAGGTGCATTTTCTTCATTCACTCCCACTAGTGATGGAGAATGTCTGTTCATGGGGAATGCTTCCTTCTCCAAAATCGAGGGGAAATGAACTCTGACGCTTAGATTTACTTCTGGAAATATCCTTAATTTAAAGGATGTCCTTTATGTACCTGATATTAGGAAAAATCTAGTGTCTGGATCTATCTTAGTCAAAAAGGGTTTTAAAATTGTATTTGAAAATGGTCAAGTTGTACTGTCTAAGGGTGGTTCCTTTGTTGGGAAAGGGTATGCAGATGAGAGTCTGTTTAAACTCAATGTCTCTGTTATTAACAATAAAGCATCTAGCTCTTCTGTTTACTTGTTGAATTTTTATGATTTGTGGCATGCTAGATTTGGACACATAAATAAAACTTCCATTAAAAAATTAATGACTTTGGGAAACATTCCCAAAATCGATAATTTTTCAAATTTAAAATGTGACACGTGTGTTGAATCTAAATATGTTAGAAAATCATTTTCTCGTGTTGATAGGACTACTTCGGTTTTAAGTTTGATACATTCTGATTTATGTGACTTAAAAGGATATGTTACTCATGGAGAAAATAAATATTTCTTAACTTTCATTGATGATTATTCTCGATATTATTATATTTATCTACTTAAGAGTAAGGATAAAAGTTATTCAAAATTTATTTCATATAAAACTAAAGTAGAAAATCAGTTAGACAAAACTATTAAAATTGTAAGATCTGATAGGGGAGAAGAATATATTGGAGATTTTGATAAATTCTGTGTTGAGAATGACATTATTCATGAGACTACTCTACCTTATTCTCCCCAATCTAATGGTGTAGCTGAAAGGAAAAATCGAAACCTTAAGGATATGGTCATATTAATGCTAAGCTCTTCTGGATTACCTTTTAATATGTGGGGGGAAGCACTTTTTACTGCATGTTATATTCTTAATAGAATTCCTAGTAAGAAAAATAATAAGTCTCTCTATGAAATGTGGAAGGGCGGAACACCTTCATATAAATATCTTAAAGTGTGGGGGTGTTTAACTAAAACTTCTATTCCAGCACCTAAGAGAACTAAACTTGGTCCGAAAACTGTTGATTGTGTTTTTATAGGCTATACTTTTCATAGCAATGCCTATAGATTTTTAGTCATTGACTCTAAAAATAATTTGATCAAAAAGAACACAATATTTGAAACTAGAGATGCTGAATTTTTTGAAAATAGATTTTCGTTTAAAGAAAAGTCTGAAGGACTAAGCAGTTCTTTTAATATTCCTTCTAGTGTTAGAGAGGAGCCATCTAAATTAGAAGAAGCTGAAAATGGGAGAAGCAAAAGACCTAGGACCACTACTTCTTTCGGTCCTGACTTTATAACCTGCTTAGTAGAGGATAATCCTAGTACTTTTGGTGAAACTATGTCTTCACCAGATTCTATATTTTGAAAGGAAGCTGTAAATAGTGAATATGATTCAATTATATCTAATAATACCTGGGAGTTAGTGGACTTACCTCAAGGATGTAAGACAATTGGATGTAAATGGTTGTTTAAGAAAAAAACTTAAATATGATGGTTCAATTGATAAGTTTAAAGCAAGACTTGTAGCTAAATGTTATAGACAAAAAGAAGGAGTTGACTTCATTGATACTTATTCACCTGTTACTAGGATTACCTCTATTAGGATGTTAATTGCAATTGCCTCACTGTATGATCTCATAATACATCAAATGAATGTCAAAACTATATTTTTAAATGGAGACTTAGAATAAGAGATTTATATGGATCAGCCTGAAGGATTTGTTGTAGGAGGCTTTGAGGATAAAGTATGTAGACTTAAAAAATCCCTTTACGGCCTTAAACAAGCTCATAATTAATGACACGAAAAATTTGATACAGTTTTGACATCAAGTTATTATGTGATAAATGAAGCAGATAAATGCATATATAACAAATTTGAAAATAATTGTGGTGTGATAATTTGCTTATATGTTGATGATATGCTGATCATGGGAACTAGTTTAGATGTGGTTAATAAAACTAAACAGTTTCTGAACAAGCACTTTGAAATGAAAGATTTGGGTATTGCTAATGTTATTCTAGGAATCAAAATGGTAAAACATTTTGAAGGAATTATTTTGACCCAATCATATTATGTAGAAAAGGTGCTTAAGAAGTTTAATCAATACAACTGTATTCCTGCTAAAACATCTTATGATGCAAGCCATCACTTGAGAAAACATTCAAGTCCTAGTGTTTCCGCTTTAGAGTATGCTAAAGTAATCGGCAGTCTCATGTATCTCATGAACTGTATAAGACCTGATATAGCATATGATGTCGGTAGACTTAGCAGGTATACTAGTAATCCTAACAGTGAACATTGGGATGCTCTCATTTGAGTCTTGAGGTATTTGAGATACACTCTAAACTGGGGAATATATTATACCAAATTCCTTGCTATACTTGAGGGATATTGTGATTCTAATTGGATTTCCGATACCAATGAAAGTAAATCTATAAGTGAATATGTATTTACATTAGCAGGCGTTGCTGTCTCCTGGAAATCCACTAAGCAAACATGCATTGCTAGATGTATTTGGAATCTGAGTTTATAGCTTTAGATAAGACAGGTGAGGAGGCTGAATGGTTAAGGAATTTTCTTATGGATGTTCCTTGTGGTCTAAACCATTTCCAACTATTTCAATACATTGTGATAGTTAAGCAGCTATTTCAAGAGCTCAAAATTCATCCTACAATAGAAAGTCTAGACATATTCGTAGGAGCACAATACTGTGTATCAGCTGCTTAAGGATGGGATTATAGCTGTTGACTATGTGAAGTCAAGTGATAATATTGCTGACCCATTAACTGAAGGATTGGCTAGAGAGCTAATTCAACAAACATCGAGAGGGATGGGGCTAAAGCCTATTACTTATTAGATCACCTATAACGGAAACTCAACCTTGCAATTGGAGATCCCATGGTCAAGGTTCAATGTGACAACAAAGTTATTGGAGTGGTCTGTGGGGGGGGGGGGGTAGGGGTACAACATTGGATTTATTCCAAACCCCTCCCTATGATGCATAGTACTAACTGTATTGATTAGAGGATGAGTTAATACTCTTAATGCTTACTATAGCTGATATTCAGTGGGGGTGTTTAGATACAGTGCACCCTTGATAGAAGCACTTATTTGAGGGTGGAAGTGGGGCCGCTTCCTATGAGAATTGTGGCGAATTCTCTAGAGCACTCAAAGAAACTGGGAAAGTTCACGATCGAAATGAACACAACCGCGAGAACTCAATGACTGTTCTAGAAATCATGTGTGTGTTCCATTGTCTCAGTTGCAACTATAATTGTAGAGTTCAAGACATGGTTCGTTCTACAATTAGTAAGCTCAATAAAATATACAAAGTCAAGGTTCAAGTCGATAGACACCTAAGCCAGCATGATTTCTACCATACTCCGGAGTAATAATTTCATTTATCTTACTTCTTTCATGTTGGGGATTGTTATATATTTATGGTATAAATATAAAATGTGAAAAAAATAATCAAATTAGATGAAGTGCCAAAGTGGTGGAAAATGTGACATTTGTGTGGGAGGTCAGGGGTTCGAGTCACTCCCCACGCAAATATTAAAATGTCTTGATTGAGGTCTTGGGCTTCCCTAACTAAAATAAATTTTTTGTATTATTTAATGGATAAAAGTAGCCAGTATTTTCTGACCGTTTGTTTTTGTAACAACCCACTCACAGTCATTAAAATACCCACTACTCTGTCATTAAAATTCTGCATTACTCTCTGATCATGGTGGAGACTGTTACTTCCATCTTACCTGGATAAACTCATATCTCGTTTTGAGCAAAACACACAAAAATAGAAAATAGAAAAATCATTTTGCATCAATCATTCCTTTTCATATTCTGAATTTTTTATACTCGAGTTTTTACATTTATTTTGGAGTATAATTGAGAGTTCTGGAAAAACCATTCGTGATTGCTGCACAAATGGTTTACGATCGTTGTATCATGTGAGTAATTGTCCACGGAGGTCGCAACAATTATCGACAGACAATTTCACTTTAGGATATCGTGCTGTCACGAGACTCGATCGGACGATAAGTTTTATATCTTTGCATTTTATTGTTCTGAACATTACTGCAACTAATTATTTTTCCAATAGAGAGAACTAGAGAAATCGCCAACACACACTGGTTTATGGAGGCCAAAGAGAACACAAGAATATTAGCAAGCCAATTGGGTAAATTAAGGTAAGTCCATTAGGTCACAATAACGAATCAAGAGCCCAATTGGTTGGTAGTAAGTGGGTTATCAAGTGGATTCCCAACTATTAGCCATTTAAATAAGTGAAGAATCGGGCCATGAGCAACACAAATTAATTAGGCTGCTTCAAATTGTCCAATTAGCTTTTTGGATCCGGTCGGATCGTTTCGATTGAGGCATCGATATATCATTCAATCATTAAGTCAATGCCAATTGAAAAATAAATTGAGTTAACATCATAGTTCTGGAACTCGTTTGACAACAATTTGTCCAATATGGATGAAACAATTCTGTATTATGATTTGAAAATTTTATTTTTTTTTTCTCAATAAGGGCTCAACTAGAGTGTTGGGTCTAATTAACCGATTCTTCAGATGAGTCTTTTAAAAATAATAATCATAAAAAGAAATTAAAATGGAAAACCTAATAGCAAACAAAGTCATCAACGGTGTATAATGAAAATTCATATTCATCAGTAACTCAGAAAGAATCATCGAATCAACATGATCACCAATACATACCCATTTAGTAATTATTGACGGTAATATCATCCTTGATATTGTTGACAATCACCGAAGCTCTTCAAGTTCACTAAATGCTGGCAATGAAGCATTTGTTTTGTACTCAAGTTTTTTATTTTAAAAATATTTCTTCATTAAACAAAGATATCTAAAAAAAAAAAAAAAACTTTTTATTTATAATTTCACAACTGTTATTTTATTCCGACTAATTTTTTCTTCAGTAATATTTAACTTTATTTATTGATGATATTACTATCGATAGATTAGATGTGTTAAAATATATTTTTTAATATTACTAGCTGAAAATTTGTTCGTAATCTTAAATTATTATTTTTAAATTATTAGCATCACAATTTTCGCCGACAAATTAAATGTATCAAAATAATTTTTTTCCTCATTGGAGATTCTGCTGGTAAAATTATTTGTAATAAAAATTTGTAAAATTTAGAAACCTTATCTAAATGTGGTGTATTAGGCGATCGTCTCACTTATCCAGGAGTTGAGCCCCCTCTAAAATTTATTTATTCAAAATATTTCTTACTAACATTTTATTTCATAAAAGGTATTACCCACTTCAATTTGCTAACCAAATTAAGGAAAGAAAGTTGAATTCTTTCTATCTTCAATGTATTCCGGCCCTAAAATAGCTAAATTATACATAAGAACGAGCATTCTCGAGCACTCACAAGAACTATATTTGTTGCAACCCACAACATATGTTCATGCACATGCATAAAGAGTTGAAATCTGTTCATTGAAAAACAAGGTAGAATCAAATATTACACACTCCAATAAATCCTTGATTTTATCCTAGAAAAATTCTTAATTTGTGCAATAATAGAAGCATTCGAAACATTTGACTTAATGAATGTTGCCTTTTCCAACTGGGCATTTGGACATATCATGTACAGGTGGTCTTGGATATCTTCAGGACAGAAAATGGGGAGCCCATGTCAAATTTACTTGTCTACGCAATTTAATTTTTCTTAGTCTCGTCCTTAAACAACCAAGAAAGTCATTTATATTGATGAGTCTGATATTTTCACAACTTGGAGCACAAAAACCTTAAGATTATACTCAAATGAGGACGATTTATGTCACATAAGCGTACGGGGCGAGACTAATATTTAAAAAAAGAAAAAAGAAAAAAAAAGAGTTAAATTGTTACCGTAATGTAATTTGTAGTAAATGTATTAGAGAGCAGGGGATCGCTAGATACATCATTTAGCCCGGTTTGACAATCATTTTTATAAAATTCTTTTCTATCTCAAACTCATTTTCAACCACACATTTTCATAATAAAATATTCTATACGTAAATCAAGAAATTTTCTTTACTTTTAACTATACATTATCCAAAAAATCATTATTTTAAAACTCATTTTCTCCAAAATTCTCTTTTTAATGGTTGTCAAACGGGGGCTTAATAGAAAAGCAATTAATAAGGGGGTCAACAAGCCGAGCCAGTTCACAAGCCAAAACTTGAGGCTCGAACTCGACTCGAGTAAAAATAATTCGAGCTTTTTTTGGCTCGATCCGAGCCGTCTGACCTTTTTTTTTTAAATATATACACAACTAGGTACTTAGGCCCCATTTGGTCCGTATTTCGTAGAAATGAAAATGGGTAGAATAATGTTTTTTTTGAAAAATAAGTGGTTGAAAAAGAAGGAAAAATTTTGAATTTACGTGTAATATTATTTTATGGAAGATTGTGTGGTTAAAAATAGAAGAGAGAAAAATATGATGTAATGTAATGTAATAAAAATTAATGGAGGCCAAACGGGGGCTAGTTGCCTGCATACAGCGTGTGCTACTTACATGCAATGTGTGTTGCCTACAAGCAGGCAGCAGTACAAGCAGCTACAAAACTGCCTTCTACCAATAAATTTCTTTTAATAAATACACTACTACTTCTTGCAACCAAGCAGTAGCATAGGTAGCTACACAATTACATTAGATTTTTTTTAAGGCTCGGTTCATCGTGCTCCGAAAATGGCCCATGACACGAGCCTCCTCGTGTGGCCCATCGAGCTCAAGCCAATGCCCCAAAATGGCACATGGCACAGGCGCGAACCAAATTGACACCCCTATCTATACTTCTCAAATGAGAGTATATTGGATGGCAAATGCTAAGTTCGGTTGTGACAAATTAAATTTTGAAAATTAAATGAGAAGCAAGAATTTCGTATGAATATACTTAGAATTGAACACAATTAAAACAAAAATAAATTTTATCCTAAAAAAAGATAAATTGTGATTATATTGTCACCACAATTTTTATTAGGTACAATACATTTTATTGCAGTTAAACTCCTCAATCTTTGCTCATTGTAGCAATTATTTTCTTAAATTTTTTTCATCGAATTCTTATCTTTAATCTTCCATTAAATAGTATATTTTGTCCTTGATGATATTTTTATATCAAACTATTTTGTTTTCATAATTTCAAATGAGAGAAATATTTTTTTGCACGTTTTAATTTTTTTTTTAAAAATATATGAAGAGAAAATAAGTTATTTTATGTCCTTTCAATGAACTTTTTGACGTAAAACTGTTATCACATACAAAATGTGCTAACTAATGAAAATTTTGAGGATGGGAATGATACGAAAAATTGTTAGGGTGGAAGCTATCATTCTGGAAAGATTTGATTCAAATGATATTTCTGTTCCAAATTTTGCCTCTTCTTCTCCCTCTGAATCAAACTTTTCTTCATTTGATTAGGTCGAAGTTCTTAAAAACTTCTGGAAGCGAGTCGTAATCGAATTTACCTACCTTTTAGCCCTTTTCTAAAAGAGAGGCTACTCTTGGTTCGCTGGCAAAGCTTTAACCCGAGCAAATCCCAAGGCTCAACCCTGGACAGGCGGTGGAAAAAGCAAGTCTCTTTTCTGGCTAACTTACAGCCGGGAGGTCAAGGGAAGAACCCCTTCTTTCACGAGCCTAGGGGCACCAATTCGGAGCCCAAAGTCTATCGATCATTGGACTATAGAGTGGAGTAAGGAGTAAGAAAGTGATGTCTTAAGAAGCACCCTAAATTCTATGATTTGAAACCCCATCCGAGGAGTCTTTTGTCTATCTGTGTGATCTGATCTAGTCATGCAGTGGCAAAGGACAGCGTGGATAGAATTAGCAAGATTTTTGGGGGGTCATAGCCGTCAGGCTTAGGTTCCAAGTGCATCCAGCAAGAATCGAACCTACGAATTGCTATAACAAATAAAGACAAAGAACTTTAAGTCCAATTAAAATATGGTGCTAGAAATAAAAATTGTAATGCGAATATAATTAACCAAAGATAAAACAATAACAAATGATAATCTATTTTGCCCTAGCACCTAATATTTTGTAATTTTCAACTGCAAATATTAACACATTTCCTATTTGTTGTTGCTTGAATTATTTGAAAGTTAATTTATCGTGCTATTTTCTAATCCTTTTTTTTTTTAGGGTTCAAAAAATTTGTATTTTGTTTATAATGTATGGTGCTATTTTGTTTACATATGAAGTCCTATCTTTTTTCTGAATAGAAACTCAATTGGTCTTAGAGGTGATCAAGGAGATAAGTTGAAAGAGGGAGGTTAATATGAATTTTTAAAACGTGAGAGAGTGTCTCTAACATTGTTAGGTAGTTCCACTGTGTTTTTGATATTGTTAATGGTTAAATAATCAGCCCTCAAACAATGTAAATAATCCAAATCTTCAAAAAGTTATCATGTGGACCTAAAATCATGCCTCAACTTCAAGTTTCTTGGTACTCGTCTAGTCCAAATTGGGAAGCAAAACCAAGTTTCACAAAGTTGAACATGCGAGCAATTGCGCTATACGAACAGGGCTTCCTAACAAGCTGAGGTGGCATTGAAAACAAAATGAGGGTGGAGAAATCCAGCTTTGCTTGAGGTTGCCGCGTCAAGGGTTCGAATCCTGAAATATGGATTTGGCTCTTGGGTAAGTGCAAGTGTACAAGTAGCCTTTCACCCTGTACTCTTGGAGGCATAACCTGCGATTTACTTCCCTCACGATGCTCCAGGGCAAGGGCGGTGGGGGACCCTTAAGGTTGGGGTTCAACCTTTTTTTTTTTTTTTTTTTTGAAAAAACACTTAAAATATAAAATGTGGGCAGTACAATTGCACATGAAGACTTCAGTTTCCCCCAAAAAATCACCCATCTACTACACTAATTCCAAGATGAAAAGAGTTAAATATGAGAGAGGCAAAAACCATCCCCACACCGTCCAACCGTATGTCAGTTGGAGATTACGCCCCCACATAGACAATACTTCCACCGTACGTGTCACCGCAAGTGTTCGCACACGAAGACTTCAATTTTCTCCAAAATAGCGCCCAACTACTTCAACCATTCCAAGACGCAAAGAAAGGTGAAAACCCTTCCCACACCGTCGACCTAACATCAGTTGGAGGTATCTTCGCCTCACGCTTCACCATATCCGCCCACTATTCGATCCTAGGTTTTTGTATAATTTGATTTTTATATGTAACATGCAATGGCAGAAGGTGTTACTATTTCTTCTTGTCCATGTACTTGTTTGAAACATTTTATTTCTAGAAAATTTTATCCAAATCAGTTCTTCTTTTTTGTTATTAGCGAAAATCATTATATTATTTAAGGAAATTAGAAAATTGTGCAAGATTTTAGTAACTGAAAGAGCTTATATACTCATGTTGAGCCGAATTACATATAGATTATAAGGATTTAGCAACTTGGGTAAACTGCTGTCATTTGGGATTTGGAAAGATAGAATATTGAGAACATATACAGGAAAAGTAAATGGTGAATCCTGTATAAATATGAATCACTATGTTGCATATCTGCAAAAAAAGGTAAATAGTAAAACCTATAAATGTTAGTAGATGTGCACAAAAAAAAAAAAGTCTGTTTTGATGGTTGTTGGATTTCTAGTTATGCAATCTATATGTAATACTTATATTTTGAATTTCTGGAGATGCATATGTTCCCTGTTTAACGGTTCTTCTAATAAGGAAATTAGAGAATTGGATCTGTCAAATCTTCCTAATATCTCTGATGCTACTGTGCTTCTGCTTGCAAAAACTCGTATTCCAATAATTGAGATCTGAATGAGACGATGTCCTCTCATAGGTGATACTTCTGTCATGGCACATGGCATTAGCCTCCATCCAAATTGACGAAATGGTGTGGCACGAGAGTAACTTGAGATTGTTGGATCTTTATAACTGTGGAGGTATCACTCAGCTTGCATTTCGGTGGTTCAAAAAGCCTTATTTCCCAAGATTGAGATGGTTGGGAGTAACTGGATTTGTGAATAGAGACTTGGTCGATGCTTTAGCAAGAAGCAGACCATTCTTGCATGTTGTTTACCGTGGAGAGGAGCTTGGAGTAGACCAATGGGATGATATGGATGATGTTTACGTGCAAGACGAGGAAGTTGATTTTTTCGAATAGTGGCTTCTTGGATCAAAAAATGAAAGTGATGATGAAATGGAAGATTATGTGGATCTTGCAGAACTGTTAGAGTGATTAGAGGGATTCTAATGTTGATGTTAAATTATAGCAACTAATCCTTCAAGTACTTTGTGCTAGTTTTGTGTTGCAGACAATGTGAACCTGTTTTATGTAATGATATCACAGTGTAAATAGTATTGCTAGCTTGTTTAAACATGTTTAAACGTTTCTACCCTATGCGGAGTTTGGTAATATTTATTGTGTCAAGCTGGAGCAGTGGCTATTATTAATTTTGGCCAATTGCTATTTCATGTTGAAGACAAGGAATGCTAGAGCAGTAACTATTCTTAATTTTGCTTTAAAAGTTACTTGGCAATGTTGCTAAAATGAAAAAGAGTATTACAATATTTTTTTACTCACCCCTCATCTCGTCCACCCGAAAACGCCCTCTCCTACCTAAAATTCTTTATATATATCATAGAAATATTAAGCCGATTCCAGTGAAGGGGATAGAATTAAACTCCACATCACGAGGAGCAACTTACAAGAGTTTTGGAACTAGAACTCCATACATTTAGAGTAAGCTGACACATATGGGAACAAAACTTGAAGTCAATTAGGAACCTATCTCGAGTTGCTGTAGGTAAACTTTTCACCTCGAGGCTATTTCTTCGAGACAATCTTCTGTCAAAAGTCGAGTGAATTGAAACTACATGCTTACTAAAAAGACTATATTCTATGGAAGATTGTTTTTCAACATGCAAGTCATCATCACCACAACAATTTTGCAAACTGAGCACAAGGACATCCAAAATCATTAGAACAAAGAGCACAAAATCTATTCACCCCAATCAATCACTAGTTAAAATAAATTATACCTTCCACATGTAAACACCAGAGAACATTATTGCATTATTGCATCTAAACCAATATGCTTAATTTGAAACATTTAGTAAAATGAAAAATTCATACAAAAGGAAGATTAATGATTCTGCCTTTTACAACTAGAGTGGAATTATACTGCCACTTTACAACTAAAAGGAAGATTATGTTGTGGGATATAGTTCAAGTGTTAAAAACATCACTGCATAAACAAAATAGAATCTAACTTAACGACAACACTCATCCGCAATCGACATCTTCATGGAGCCACTGTTGCTGTTCACTTGTCATATCATAAACCAAGATTAGTTGTCAAAGCCTCCTCGGTCTTGTAAATGTGAAATGTAGTACGGCATAGCTTGACCTACAATATATGAATCCGTTAATAGGTGCATAGACGGAACAACTTTCATGATTAATTTTAAATGTAAAATTATGTGTACACATTGTGAAGTATATATAACAGTTGATCAGGATGGATGTATCAAACTTGAAGTCGGCAAGACGCCTACGTGCTGGAACAGTGTCACGATAGAATATTTTGATGATTGGAATTGCGTCCGCATAGAGTGTTGTTGTTGGGTTGCTTCCTAAGCGTCACGAGGACTTTCTTGTATGTCACTACGCCTCACATCGGGTCTCTTTCCTTTCTTTGATCCCAAACTTCTTTGTTTGTGCATCTACGACAATCAGTATTACAAGAAGAGGTGATCGTATGCTTTATATAATACTTTATTTAGATGTACCTTAGCTTTGTTTGAAATAGACTCCAACAGGCCTTTTTTTTCATAGTTTCCTCGGTGCTCATTTTCTTTTGGACAATGTCGGATCTCGTATGTTCACGGTAGCATTATTTCGCATTTCTGTACACTCACCGACTCCCTGAATAATGTGATGTGAGAGCACGTTACTTCCACTACCTGACCTTCTTAACATCATCAGGTCTTCAGCCTGAAGTTTTATCCAATCCATAATCACACGTGCTCGCCCTTCGTCATTGACAGCAAGGTCTGCCACTTGTGCAAACGTGCGACACATCTCATCGTACCTCAACTATTCAGGAGAACAAACCAAACCATCGTAGTTTGCCGTGACCCTTGCATGTGCTCTAATAACGTCTCTCCTCCATCGTTGAAGTATATACCTTTTTGGAAGTAAAATGACGTCACTACGAATCAATACTTTGATTGAATGATGGAAAACTATTCCTCGAAATTCGAACAAGTGGCAACTGCATATAACTTCACACTTTTCTTTCTCGAATGAGACAAAAAATGTTTTTTTCGTCCGTCGCCCCTCATTCATAACATCCTCCCATACCTCATATGTCGTACCAAAGTTCTCCTCAGAACTGGAGACAAGGTCGCAGTAAACTTTCCCCGTGAACTCGTTTTGTGCTTTCCTGAATTTAGAAATGGTATACACTGTCTGCAATTGTTGCTCCATTTCATATTGTGTTGCACATGGTACCATTTGTGAAAATGACTTAAAAATTGGCTTGAAATTCTTTCTCAACCTTATTCCACAGTGTGCATTCATATTGATTGACAAACTATTTTAAGGATGTCTTGGAATGCACATATTCGTCGAAGAACGCATTCATACTTTCACTTCTTTGTGTGGTGGACGTGCCTGCCCAAAAAGTAGTCTTCAAAAAATAAGGTACTCAACGACCTCTGTTCTCATAAAGTCCAGACAACCACTCGTTATCATGCAAATCAAACGTATCAATCATTGCCGCCCAGCCCTCTTCGAATTCTTGCACAAACTATGAATCGTAAACCAATCGATGTATAGAACCAAATATTCTAGATTTATCCTCGTGGTATCCAAAATTTTCAGGCAATTTCATTAAAATGTGCCACAAACACCATCTATGTTTTGTGTTGGGAAAAACTATCTGAATTGCATTGACCTGTCTTGATTAGTAATAATTCCTTGAGGGGCAATGCCATGCATACATTGAAGCCATGTACTGAACAACCAGACAAAAGTATCAGTGTCTTCATTCGACACCAATCCACAACAAAGCAGTGTTGATTGCCCGTGATGATTAACACCAATGAAGAGGGCAAAAGACGTGTCATACTTTTTGTGAGGTAGGTTGTATAAAATGTAACAATATCGCCAAACTCTTTATATGTCTGCCTACTACGATTGTTTGCGCAAGATACATTCTTAAGCTACGATTCATCATCCAAATCCATGCTAAAGTAAAATCCTGGGCACTGCGCTTGCATTTTGTAAAAGTAGGATTGTATTGCTACAACGTCCTCTTCTCCAAGTTTTAATCGCCGTACTTGTTCAATATAATTTCTACAATCATTTTCCACGCAACTCATTTTAACATAACCGTCTGCTTCTACAATTGCAGAATTGTAACTTTTATGCAATGAGATTCCTGTCAAATCATTAACTTGAAGTTTGCGTTTCACATGGGCATTCAATTGTCGGTTGCATTGATATAGCCTGAACCTTGAAGGACTTATTTCGTGATTGTGGTCAAGGTGGACATTGTTAATTCTCCAGACTCCAAATATATCAGAAGATGCTGTTATCCTTGCTCTACAACCCATCTGAATAATGGGTTGCAACTTTGAACAACCACTAGTATTACCAATTCTTCCACCTTCACGACTACAGCTCAACGTCACATATCTCATCTGTCTGTCATCTCACCTTTTCGAATTTCTTTCCTTTACTGGAAAACCAACGACATAAGCATATTTCTTGTAGAAGTTTAACATTTCCACTACATCCTTGAACTCCATGCCTACGCAAATATTATCTCTTTCTCTCCCACTGAGGTTTCACCTTCGACAATGTTAATGGGGCTTTCTAGTTTCTCATCATCAAATTCTGCTTCAACATCAACATGCTTGTTGTGCACTTCCTCCATAATGTCTTCTGCTGCAGATATGTTTAGAAGTCCATATAAACACAACGATAAGTATGTAAATAGGTAATCACAAAATTATTTTTCGCAAGCATTATAGTCGAAACCCTCGAATAAACCCTAACCTAGGTTCATTACGTGGTCATTGATGTATAAGAAGTAAACATAATGTGAAACATGAATAAGATATTGTCCAGCGAAGTTAAACTTGACAAATTGTGGTAATCATGATTTCTGGTACAATTGTTTTATCATATTTTTTTGAATCAAAGTTATGAAATTCATTAATTGCTTTCTTTAAATTTTTAGCTTAGCTTAAAATTTGACCACCAATTTGAGTTTTTCAATTTGGTCAAATAAAAAGGTAGGACAAATTCTCATTGATATTTAAAAACCCAGTCCAATGATTGACAGTTTATTCATCGTTATAGTATTTTCTTTATTATTGTGCATTTGTGATTTCTGCAAATACCTCTCGTCGAAGAACTATGCTCAAATTGCCCATTTACAAAACCAAAAATAAAAATAATAATGAGGAACCAATAAAAAATAGCAAACAAGAAAAAAATATTGTATACGTTAATGTTCTAGGCGACAATGAGAAGCAGCTCAGCGGTTTCAAGTGCGATAGCGAAACATGACCTAGCGGGGTTCGACATTGGACCATGAAAGTCGTCCAATCGACTCGGTATTCGACAACAAGATGACAAGGCAACACGGAGAGAACCCTCTGTCACTATTTTATGGGTTTGGCCGAAGGAACAGCAGTTGGGCATCCAAGAAGCACCAATGTGTGTTCGTCGTCAAAGTTGGAAGATTTGTGGAAATTTGGGGAAATTTTCTGTTCATAATGGTTACAATGAGGGCAGTAACTTTTGCTTAGTCCACACATGCGCCCGTTTGCCTCCAGCCCATTTCCCTCCTTTTTTATTGGACACGTCACTCATTTTGAATCCCTGTCAATAAGAGTGGTCAATTGTCTGTTCATATAGCTTTATTGATATGCGAGAGTCCTTTTAATTAGTTGTACGTCGACTTATGGAACCTGGATAATGAGTTGGCTGGAATTGAGTTTTCACTGGTGGGGTGCCAAAGGAAATTTAAGGTAGCAAATTTTCAGACAAAATGTAGAAGGAAGATCTTTTGTTGCCTATTAGTCTTGTTGGGATGGCCCATTTTTAGCAAAAACTGAGTGCGACTTTTACATAATTAACTTGGCAATGAATTTGAATACAACTCAATGCAATTTTGAGCACAAAAACAAGATACACTAGCAATAACACATTTATTATTGTCTCGTGCATGTGTGAATGAGCTAATACAAACAAAATTTAAAACCTAAAAATAATGTGAAATAGTGACAAATTGAAGAAGATATTTGCAACTTTTATCACCACACACCTAACAAGGCAATTTGCAAGCAATGTGTACCACAAGAACCTTTTTATTTCTGTCGGGAATTCGGACCAATTTTGGATTTGTCGAAATGGATTGTTTTCATGAAATCCAACCATCGTCCTCTTTTTTAGAAAGAGTAGTTATAATGTCACTATATTATTCTTTCGTTACTTTTTAGTTACTGTCAAGGTCCTTAAAATTTGCTTATTGTCACACTTACGACGCAACTTTTTCATCCATTTTTAACATTAATCTTCCATTAGTTTTCAAATTCATTCCATTACGACAGTTTTTGTCCAAAAAGAGTTAAGAGTTATAAAAAAAAAAAACTTATTTCCCCATCATAATTTTAAAAAATAACAATAAAAAGAAATAAAAAAGTACGACAAAAATGTTTGTCCCTGCTTCAAAGAATGCTAACATAATATTAAAAAAAAAATCATGATCATTGGACAATATGTATTAATTACTGAAATGCTGAAAAAAAATGCAATAAAAATAGTTGAAGATAAAAGTGCAACAATATATAAAGGTTGGAGACCTTTAGTGCAATTGGTTGTGGTGCAATAAAAGTAATTTGTGGTTGTAATATACCGGCCCTTTTAAAATGAAAATAGAGAATAACAACATTGAGTCAGTTTAAGAATTTTAGCGATGCGCCTCTCTTGGGTTGTCGAATTGGTAGAGTAGGTGAGCATGGCGACTTTTGGTCACGAATTCAATTTCTTTTACCAATACTTATTCGGTCGAGCATGTTGTATCGGACTTGCCTAATGGGATTTATCTGGCTAGCGTGATTTGTATGTTATTCGTCAACCCAAAAGTTTATTCAGTACGCACTCAAATGGTAGCAGTTACAGGTTTTTTTAGTCATAAAAAAATAAATAAATAAATAAAGGAATAGAATTTTAATGATGGACTCTAAAATCAAGAAAAAGACGAGTTTTAAGGTAAAATTTTATTCAATATATGAAAATTGTTATAGTCACACGTTATCTCTCACTACAAACTTTGAAGTACATCCACTAAAATCGTTATAGTCACACATTAACTCTCACACACAAACTTTCAAGTAAATATGGGCCTGGTAGCGATTTTTTATTTTATTCAATCCAATGTCAAAGAGAAAACTGAATCCCGCCTAGAATTATTAGTTATCTTATAAATTAAATATTCTGTTCCAAAAGTCAAACCTAAACCAAACCTCAATTATATTCGATTTCATACTACATAACTTTTAAATATTTAAAACAACACAATATTATTTGGATTTTTGGTTCTTGGCATATTCTTCATAGAATACATATTAAGGATTATACAAAAGAACAAAAGTAATCAAATGAAGATACAATACAAAGTATACATACTAATTGGCCTCCTAGTTACACCTCGAGAGAGTCCTGACTCATCTTTAGAAATTCAATAGGTGGGACTAAGCAAATGCCAATTTAAGAGTAATTAAGACATGAAAGGAAAAAAATAAAAAATAAAAAAAAANCAGAGGGAGAGAGAGTCGTTAATTTCGAGGTTGTTTGTATGGTTTCAATTTTCAAAATTACTACAATATATAAGAGTGCGTTTGATTGCAAGTATAGAATTTACATGGAAAGAAAAAAAATTCTAAATAATTCAATTGTCTATAATTTATTTATATGGAAATTGTCAATTAAATGCGTTTGATTGATTTAATTTTCAACATAAAAAATATTATATTTGTTCATTTTTTATTAGTGGGTTAATGAGAGAGGACGAATTTCTTGGAAAATAAAATTCTTGAATAAATAAGAGAGAGCGAATTCCTTGGAAAATAAAATCCTACTCTTCCTAAATAAAATATTTTCCTTGATTTTGAAAAAAATATGGTCACGTGACCAAAAGTGGAAAAATATTTTTCATGGACAAAAATGACAATCAAACAGCACAAAAGTAGAAATTTTGGTGAAAAATACATTTTTATGAAAAATATAAACAATCAAACGCACTTTAAGTGATTAAAATGGTTAAAAGGGATTCACATAATTCATCGATTCATTTCAATTAGAAAAAAAATTTAATTACAATTACTTTTTTTCCCGAAACAAAGACTTTTTTCTGTTATTAAAATTATGAGTGATAATGACATTTCTTCTGCAATAAATAATTCACTGCAAAGTCAATCCTTTTACATCTCCAATTTTTCTTGGAAAAAATATCTTATCTTCCTCAAAAGTTGATTTTATCCAATTGAGTTCAAAACCCGGACCCAACTGAAAATCGACGAGTCAAATCATTGAGTCACACTCCACTGTATTGAAGTCTCTGGCCCTTATCCCCAGAGAAAAAAGATGAAGGGTCCCGCAAACCATAAATATGGAAAAATGGGTCCCACTATTGTCGGGTGGTAACCCGATTGGGTAGCATACGGATTGTGACCCGGCAGACCATTAGGCATATATAGATGGAGCCAATGCATGGTTGAGTCGTGGTCCTTGGTGGACATGATTGAGCCAAGGCAGGCTTGGTTGCTAGCACCGTTTTTAGACAGTGGTGGACACTGACTAAGCCAAGTCAGACTTGCGGTTTACAATATTAGTGGCACGATTGATAGGTCCAATCAAATAGCATTTGTCACAAGACAAAATATTCACGAGGAAAAAAGTGATTCAATGGTAGTCGTTTGCCTATTTGACAAACGAGGTACGTGAAAGTCAATTTATTTTATTTTATTTTTGAGTGAATGAATCTATGCGGCCAAAATTTCATTGGAAGTACTTCCCAAAAGGGCTGTCTTACTACAAGGACTTGGGAGAAATCATCCTCAAAATCAACTCTCACGACAATCTGTCTTTTTAGTGGGGAGACTACACACAATGAGTACTTTTTTAAAGTAGCTCTCCACGTCCTCTCATTAGTGATGGCAATGGACCGATTCAAGCTAGCGAGGCTCTCATTGACATGAGTTGAGCTTATGCTTGACTTTTCAGTCATTGGCCCTTGAGTTCGTGGCTCATGGAAAGAGTTGAGCTTGGCCCACGAGTCTTTTATTTTTATTTTTTTTAAAGCTATCCTCCTTTTATTTGGGTTCGGGACTAGCTACTAATTTTCAAGTATGTGGAATTAAAATTGCATACAAACAACTTGAACTTGTTATGTGTATATTTTTTTCACAATCATTTTTTTTTTTTTTAGTTTAAACATTTGAAAGCAAAGAACTCATCAATTTTTCCAGGTATCGTCAATTTGTTGGCACGGTTCATTAATGATACTTGGAAACTTGAGATGGTTTTTAAGTTTTTCAGCTTTCGATTTCAAATGATTGAGAAAATATTTTTAGTTGCGAGAGCCTTTTCCTTACGGCATATGTATTCACCACTTTTTGCTCCGAGTAATCAATTTGATTGAACACATCCATACTCAGAAAAAGATTTGCAGAACAAAAAATCTTGACTCAATAATCCAATGTTTTGCAATTGAGATTTGAAAGTTTGAAGTTAGATTTGAAAACATTTTTTTCAGAAAATCCTCCTCCGTTTATTTGGGCTTGGGGCCAACTATTTTCGGTGGGCAGAGTTAAAATTGTATGCAATCAACTTGTTACGTGTATAATTTTTTTTTTTAAAAATCAAAATATTATTAAATAAATAACTAAATTTTGTTATCATTTACTTGACAACATGCAATTTCGGCATACTTCTATTGTATTAAAAAATGAGTGATTATCAAGCTTTAAGTATCGTCAATGAAGTGTTTTGCCGAACCTAAACACATAAAGTCATAGTGGGAACCATAACTATTTAAGTATGTAAACACATCAAGTGAAAAAGGAATTATTCAACCCATATGATTCAAAGTTACGTTTTCTTGAAGGTTTTTTGATGAAGCAAAATCAATGACTAACGTACTTAAATAGTTGTAATTTCCACTATGACTTCATGTGTTTGGCAATACACTTTATTAACGATGTTTAGAAGATTTTAGGAATGGATTGTGATCTGTGTATGTAATTGTAATATAATTGTGGAGAATAGAAAAATTGTAGAATGTAAATAAGTAAATTATTATAGAGTGAGTAATAAAGGAATAAGGAATTATAGAAATTAAAATGGTAAAAAGTATGGAAGAGAGATTGTAGAATTTGTGGTGAGAAAAATGATTGAGAATTAGAGGTATTTATAGATATTAAAAAAAAAAAAAAACTTTCAAAACATTTTGAAAAGTGACCAAATGATCACTAGTTTATGGCGAGACGCGAGCCAAGGCTCAAGGCTCGTCGAGCTTTGCCCATGAGCCAGTCTCATAGGCATGAAAACAAGCGAGGCTCATCGAACTTGGTGAGTCGGACCGAGCCGTCCGTGGGTAGAGCTTTTTCAAGCCAAGTCGACTAGCCGATGAGTTTCTTGGTTCAATTGTCACCACTACATCCATCGTTGAGGTCTCTCAAGAAGAGGTGACTTCTCTGGATGCATGTTCTAATAACTCGTGATGAATCACCCTTAAATCCAACTTACAAAAAGAGAGAAGAATTGAACTCTTTATAGGCGCAGTATACAGACAGCTTTTGTTCCCTTGCCTATTGGGACACTTTCCGCGATTTACTTCCCTCACAAAACTCTAAGGAAAGGATGGTAAGGGCCCTCAAGGTTGGAGTTCAACCTTTATAAAAAGAGAGAGGAAGTTGTTACAACATTGACGTCGAAATGAAAGCTTTAGGATACTACTGTCACATCCTTGATTGCCCCTCTTTAGATCTATACTTATGATTAATACAAATCATTTTAGTTTGCCGTTAAAAGAAAATTATTGATAGCTTTACGCAACCTAATGCTATCATTGGCAAGAACTATTGCTCAATGTGCTCTCATATTTTAATGAATTGGCTTTGTTGTAGTAAATCAAATTGCAAAATAATAATAATAATAATAATAATAATAATAATAATAAGGGGCATTTTTAAGAATGTCCAATTTTAAGAATATGAGTTGAAAAGTGTTCACTCATTTGAATTTAGTGTCAACTTGTCTATTATGCTATTAATGAAAAGATACATTTTGAAATGGTATTCTCGACATTTTAAATGTCGTTCTCGATATTTGATTTTTTTTTTATCAATTTGTTTCGAATTTTGAGAAGTAGCTTCCATGAAAAACTACATTAAAATAATGTTTCTCGACATTTCATATGTCATTCTCAACATTCGAACATTGTTTCATTTGTCTAGAATGACATCTCATTTTGAACATGACATTTCTCTACATTTAAAAATGTCGTTCTCAACATTTCTGAATCAATAAAAAACATGACATTTATTTTGATTTGATATGTATACTTTTGAAATAAATATGGCAGGTTGTGTGTCAAAATTTTATTGGCCAACAAAAATATTGCAAAAATGTCCATTTTTTTGTCTTAGTATAGAATTATAAATTGTTAATAAGGGTATTTTGATCTATATTCTTTCAAATTAGACATTTTTGTAAGTGACTAAGTAAAAATAGATATTTTGTGAAATTTCCTCTAATAAATAAATAAATAAAAGAAAAATACTCTTAACTATTTCATTTCATTCAGCTTGCAATCATGACAATACATTCAAAAGGCATGCTTCAAAGTTGACAGTCTGAAAAGTTGCCTCTTAGCAATTTTCACAAGACGACCTTGAAAAAAAAAAAAAAAGGAAGAAAGAAAATTGATTAGACATAATATCAAGTTGTTCCTTGACTCTTGCTAAAGCTAATATGTCCTGAGTTAATTGAAAATCCAACGTTACAAAATTTGGTGTGCTAGTTTGTTCAAGAATTGGTCAATTTTTGAGCTCGGTACGTAATGTAGATTTAAATGAGTTGATCAACTTCACTCGTGTGCTATACTAGGACATTCTATGTCTGAGTTTCTCGTCCTTCCACTACATTAATGAACACTCAAGGAATAAACCTGAATGTTGCCAAATTTTATAATTGTAGCGCGTTATAAGTTCTTATACAAGACTTGTATGATTTGACAATGGATCAACTACTACTAATATTATGTAACCTACCTTATGAAACAAACTATTATTGTATATTAGTAATGAGAGGACTTACCTTACAAGCTGGTTGCAATCATTAATATTTTAAACAATAGAATTAAGTATATTAATATGAAAGATAAATGTAGGTTCACATGTTGACGTCATGCTTAAGTGACTCCTATGTTCGTCGTTCATTCAATTGGGTCACATAAAATTAGTAAAGCCTCACAATTTGCAGCCATTGATTTTGTTATAAATATCTTGGACCTAGATATTGTATAAATTTACTGATATCACAAGAATCCAATGCAAATATTATCCACACCCCCAAAAAATATATTTTTTTTTATCTAGAAGAAGAAGAAAAAAAATTATGTAGTTTTACTCATTCTGGAAAGAATTGTGCTATTTCAAAGAAAGTTTGGCATATCATACCCTGTTTAATGGGAATTAAAATCAGATTTTGATAAAAATTGATGAAATGTGTTATTAAAAAGTTGTGGATCCCATAAAATGTATGATCAAAATTAATTATTGATTTTAATTTGAATTAAAATCTTGACTTCAATTGTTAATGGCTGTATAATTAAAGGATGAAGAAAAAAGTTATTAGATTTTACCATATTCCACCTTATAGGTTGTACACCTTTAGAATTGGACAATGCTTGATGTATAATGATTTTGACAGCATGTCACAATGATTTTGACAACATGCTATGGAGAGTTTGAAAAAAAAAAAATTATCTATTCATTCAACACTTTTTTGCCACAATCAACATTGTCGACAATGTTGTACAAAAATATTGTACAAGTAGATTATTTTTTTAGAATTAGAGGTAATCCTCAAGATGTTAAAATGGTATCTTTCGACTGTAAAAACTGCACAATTCAATAGAACTCGCTATTGTAAATTGAGGAATGCATTGACATTCATTCAAGAGTCAAATAGTATTTGATCCCTAAGGTTCAAATGAGCATTTCGATCAATTAAAAAAGCTCAAAACTAACACGAGAGTTTTAAAAATAGCGTTCTTAAAAAAAAATGATTATACATGTTAAGGGTAAAACCTCACATTGCTTGTAGGGGATTCACATGACATGATTAGGAACTGTTTCTCCACTCACAAGGGAACAAACGTATTGGTAACCCACTTGCTCTAAATATACAAACTCGAATCAAGCTCAATTATGAGTGCAAACTTTCTTTGTCCTCAGTAATCTCTTTTAAATATGAAAACAACAATTAATATATAAGGGTTCTAGCTTCACCTTTTAATGAGGTTGGCCTTTTAAAATTGAACTTTAAAACTCAATAGTATCAAGATCCGAATAATTATAATATGTCTTTAAGACACGAAAATATAACTTAGATATAATTTTTTTCCAAAAATACATATATTTCTTTGAAATGATAAAAGTGAAAAATATTTCCCTCCATTTTATTTAAATAATTCAAGAGATGGTCCCGTCTATATTTGGTTTATGGTTATAAACTTGAATTCAAAAGTACACCACTCATTTCATCTATTTATGATTTAAATTGTTTTTAAACGCTCCCAAACATGAAAACAATTTTATTGAATGCATGGCCCTCAATAATTAATGCATGAACGATCACATTGTTATTTTATACAAATATAAGGGCAATTTCCAGGGAACCTCTTTATATATCCTGGACTTGAGAGGCCAATATTCAAGAATAGTTAAAGCCATCTTTCAATAGTGATATACATAATCTCTCTCTCTCTCTTTTTTATCTCCATCTCCAACTTCTTTCATTGCTTTTCCATATTCTTTTCACAAAATAATTATAAACACAATAATATATACTATATACTTTTCCACTTAACTTCATATGTGGATGACTATATAAATATACATATAAAGTCACTTTCCTTTATTTATTTATGTCTTCCTCATCCGGCGTTCGTCCATTGGATCACGAGAACCCTTGCTTACCATTAGAGACTTCTAGTCGCTAATGAGGTACACTAGCTAACCTTCGTCCAACTTTCACTAATGAAGATTCATGTCATGAGATTCGATCTTTTACTCGTACTTAAGATCGACTATGATAAACACAAATGTGCGTAGTACAAAGTTAGAGTACAAAATGGTGTTTGACTTTAATAATCCTTTGGTCTAAAGAACGGTGCAGTAAATTTTTGCTGTGGCAATGATGAGAGAGGGACACAATAAGACAGCGGGGGTCTCTTTTCTGTCATTCCCTGCACTCTTGCAAGAAAAGCTTCAAGGATTATTCTAGATGTACATATCCATTATGGACACCCTACCCCTTAATCCTTAATGTACATCTAGCATAGTCCAAACTTCAAGGCCCAGAAAACTTATCACACTAGGATTTCACAAAATTACAGTAGTTTGTGAATTCCCTGGGAATGATTGGCAGTTACTTTAGAGTACAAGATACCTTAAAATTTCAGGTTGTGGTCATATTTTATTGTCTTTCCTAAATTCGGTGACATATTTATTTGTCCATGTTTTTTAGGCTATCTTTTTGTGTTCAAGAAAATTCTGTACATATTTAAATCGTTCGCTTCAAGTTTTTTCAAAGGTTGGTCGGTAATTGAGTTTAGGGATATAAATGATGGAAATGTCGGTGGTGGTAGATCTCACTCGGACGATATATTTTTACTTGCAGCTGGAGGTGGAACATTTCGAAGATTGTATTGTCCAACAAAGCAAGAATTTTTACTGTCTAGATATTGTGTTTTGTCTGAATCTGCCATGTTGCCGTTCCTCTGGTAATTAGCTGAGTTTAAGAAACAAAAAACAAGCCTGAGAAATGAAGTTCATGAAACTTGGATCTAGACCTGATACTTTCTACACTACTGAGGCTGTCAGGTAATTTTCTTGCTTTATTTCTACTTCTTTTCTAGAAATTTTAAATATATGGTGTGAATGTTTTGTGTATTGATCAAAAAAGTACTTGGACACTTTCCCTTTGATCGTGGATCGACCTGATATTCCGACTACATATATTAAGAGTTTTTATGGGGGGCGTGGTTTGGTATGTGAGGAGCTTCTTTGTTATGGTGAAAACCAGTGGTGATAAATGGACGTATCTTCCACATTGGAAGTAAACATTGTAAAGCCACGTGTACTTAGTTCGTTTTCTGATTGCTTTTCTGTTTATTATTGCTCGTGATGTTAAGAATTAGGCCTTCAACCATACCAATGGAGACCAAGATTTTGTATTATTGATGCAGGTCTGTGTCATCAGAGATTACAAGTGATCTAATAGTCCAAGTGAAAGGAAACAGATATTTACTTCACAAGGTCAATTTTGTAACTATTTTGTGTGTGATCTCTCAACTTAGAGACAATTCTATGAATAGACATTGCAATTCATATGGAAAATTTAATTCTTCGGTGTTCAAGAATTTGATTGTCTTGACTTTTTCGATAACACAGTTTCCCCTGCTATCCAAGTGTTCGCGACTGCAGAAGTTATGTGCCGACAGCCCTGAAACTTCACAGCATCAAATCGTCCAAATCCCTGATCTTCCGGGAGGTGTTGAGGCTTTTGAATTGTGCGCTAAATTCTGCTATGGCATTACCATCACTCTTAGTGCCTACAACATTGTCTCGGTTCGATGTGCAGCAGAATACCTTCAAATGACTGAGGATGTTGAGAAGGGAAATCTAAAATACAAACTCGAAGTGTTCTTCAATTCTTGTATACTTCACGGGTGGAGGGACTCAATTATAACGTTACAGAGCACGAGAGGATTCGGTGTATGGGCCGAGGATCTTGGGATAATGAGCAGATGCATTGATGCTATAGCTTCTAAAGTTCTTGCACACCCCTCAAAGGTGAGTTTGTCGCATAGTTACTCGAGAAGGGTTCGAGATGATATATCATGTAATGGATCGGAAAGCCTAATACATAACCCTACTACGAAAGGCTGGTGGGCTGAAGATATAGCAGAATTAGGCATAGATCTTTATTGGAGAACAATGATAGCCATCAAATCTGGGGGAAAAGTCCCCGGTAATCTGATTGGTGATGCGTTGCGTATTTATGCATCCCGTTGGCTACCAAACATATCGAAATACATGAACATTGAGAAAGAAATAGAATCTGATCACGAGTTGGATTCTACTCGGGTGATAACTTCAAAACATAAGCTACTGTTAGAATCAATTGTTAGCCTGTTACCAGCAGAGAAGGGTGCAGTTTCGAGTAGTTTTCTTTTGAAATTATTGAAGGCAGTTAACATAGTAAAAGCTTCTTCCTCTACAAAGATGGAATTGGCAAGAAGAGTTGGAATTCAATTGGAGGATGCCACTGTTAATGATTTGTTGATTCCCTCTTTATCATACACGAATGACACGATATATGATGTCGATGTAGTCAGGACAATATTAGAGCAGTTCACGTTACAAGGGCAGAGTCCCCCTACTAGTCCTCTGAGAACCCGAAGAAATTTTGAAAGGCGAAGGTCTCGTTCTGCAGAAAATGCTGACTTCGAGTTTCAAGAGAGCCGGAGATCATCTTCTGCACCGCATAGTTCCAAACTCAACGTGGCAAAGCTTGTCGATGGATATCTTCAAGAAATAGCCCGAGATGTAAAATTACCTCTATCAAAGTTTCTTGCAATTGCAGATTCTGTTCCAGATTTCGCAAGGGTCCAACACGATGACCTTTATAGAGCTATTGATACATACCTCAAGGTAAACAAACAACACTTCTTTCAAGTTTCTTGAATGATTGGGGGCCTGTTTGGAATAGCTTCTGCTTCAGCTTTTCGTAGAAGAATTTCTGGAGAAGCCATACTAAGTTATCTTCCTCTAGAAGCTCTCTTATTCAGATAAATCACTTCTAGAAAATTTTCCAAATAGCCCAAAACTAGCTTTTTAGCATCAAAAGTAACATTTAACTTCTCAAAAACTTTGTCAAATAGCCATATATAGCCTTGTTTGATTCCCATTCTTTGAAAAAAAATACATTCTTAATCAATGTTTTTACATCATTTCAACCACACATTCTTCAATAAAATAATATTACACGTAAATTAGAAACTTTTTTCCTCATTTTTTAACCACGCATTTCTCATTAATACACTATTCAAAAATTTATTCTTATTAAAAGAATGGGGCTCAAACAAATACATAGATTGAGCATATAATGATTTATTTGCATTTTCTTAACTAAAATTTATCTTGCTTTGAGCATGTACAATAATGTGAAAATCAACGATGTTGGTGCAGGGACATCCCGAACTCAACAAGAGTGAAAGAAAGCGCCTATGTCGAATACTAGACTGCAAAAGGTTATCTGTGGCAGTTTGTATGCATGCTGCACAAAATGAGATGCTCCCTCTGAGGGTAGTAGTGCAAGTTCTTTTCTGTGAGCAAGCACGAGCTGCGACTGCTGGTGGCCACGTAAACGAGCTTCCTAGGAATATCAAAGCACTTTTATCGGCTCATAACAATCCGGGAAAGCCTACAGCATCATTTAGTACTAATGCAACAACGGCAGCAGACGATCAATGGAGTGTCTCGGGACTCAAATCACCGAAATCTAAGGTCTCGACCCTAAAACCGAAGTTAGGAGAAAACAAGGACTTAGACGAAAATGGAGAAGAAAAATCTTCAAAGGCCAAGACTTTGTGTATGCTTCCCAACAGGCCTAAAAGAATGTTCAGTAGGCTATGTTCTATTAACAGAACTCCAAGTCATTAGAACTGAGAAATTTTGTTTAGTTTCTGTTTTTAAGAGGGAAAATTATACCCTGGCTTTACATTTTTTCTTATCCTAATTCTTGCAAAGCTCTTTGTAATCTTTTAGGATAGGCTAATCCTCTGTGAATTATTTGTGTAACCCATGTTAATAAAAACACGGAAAATGAAACTTTTTACACCGAGAGAAATTTCTTGGACGAACCTCACTTTGTGCAAACTAAATGCAGGAGGAAAAGTGTACTGTCAACGAATTCTCTATCGTGGGTAAAAATTTTGTTTAGTTTCTTGTTGATTATTGAACAATAATTCAGTAAAAGAGGCTAATAAACAAGAAAAAATATAGAAACTTTCATTGTCATATACTGATAAAGCTTGCGGTGAACAATATGAGGGTGTTTGACACCCATTTTTAAGGAAAAATGAATTTTAGAATAGTAGATTGATGGAGAATATGAATGAAAAGTTTTTTATTTACATATAATATTATTTTAATTAAGAATGTGTGATTAAAAAAAAGAGTGAGAAAAATGAGAATCCAACGAGCCTATATCAATCATGGGGCTCAAATAGGTGGTGCAGAAGATTCATTCGAGGTCTTCAATAAACAAAACTGAACATAGAATTAGTAGCACAATAGCCAACACAATATATATAACACCGGATATATATAACACCGGGCCTTAATAATTTAGAGACGGTATGACAGACAAGATTTTAACTTATTTTCCTACACAACACTTTCTAATACAGTTCAACCCACCATATCAAAAATGCTCAGCCTCCACTGTACTATTTTTCCTATGGATTTCAGTAGTTGGATTAGCTTGGGATTGTGAATCCCGGAGGGCCGTTGAGTCGATGCTTTTAGTTCGTTGGAGGCTTGGAGAGCGGTGAAGCCTGCAACGGAACGAACCTGCATGAGTGGTGGGAGAGCATAGACAATTGATCTTTGTGATACTTCCTTGCCTCGCTAGCCCTCCTGTATTCATGGTCGACCCTGATGTTGGGGAGACAACCTGGATAATTTCGACCTTCAAATCTTTGTTGACTTTAGCTTCTGTCTCCATTGCTGTCCTGCAATTGTTAAACACTTTAGCTCGAATCCTGAGAACGATGATTAACGAGAAAAGAAATCAGAAAACGATATACTAACATAATTATAATGGTTCATCCTCGAAGCTTAGCTACACACACTGACCGCAGTAGATTTTACTAACCATCGAGAAGAAGTTTAAATGGAGATACCACAAGGTCCCCTCAGATTACTGTATATAGTGTAGGAACGACTTAATATAGCAATAAAAAAATTTGCAGTCGAAGATATCCAAACTTTAGTTCTCGATTGAGTGGATAATGCATAGTATTTAGAGTAGTATCGTTTGTGTTTGGCTGCGCTTGGGCACGAAAACATAGAGACTGACATGAGATAAAATTACACATTTTCCAAGAAATAATATAATCAAAAACTCTCTGAATCTGGATTGTTACCTTTAGGAGGAAGTCTGCAACTTCTACGAACTGCAAGGACTTTTCTTGGAGAATCTGTCTTAGCTTTAATAAGAAAAAGGACTGGGCATACGTTGAGTCAAGACGGAAATTTTGATGAAATAAATCTCGAAATAAAATCCAAATTGAATTTTTAGAGTTTTTCTATATAAATCACGGGCATGATAATCTACTCCATTAACGGCCCACCTGTATCCCTCACTTTATGTAATATTTCTGGTGATCTCCAAAATCAGTAAGAATCTCATTATGTTTTGATTTGCTTTTCCTGTTAAATCATGAGAAAAAACAAGGCAATACACACACTTTTTGAAGGGGTCCCAACTGCTCGTGGAAGACTTTATGATAATGGAAGATGCAATCAATTTTTTTCCACAAGTTATAGCCGACACTTGCTATTATTAATAAGTAATCTACCCCAAGCAATATTCGTTTGAGGTCCAACAGGCTCACTCTCATGTTCAAACATGCTCCGTATCATCCTAGCCCTTATTGGAGAATCGAATACCGACCTTCAGGTACCGAGTTGGATACCAAATGATGCAGAAGAATTGTTTCCCCAAAAGTTATAGCTGATCAGAGATGCACAATTCAAACTTATATTGTCCATTTGGCTCGGAAATTCACCTCAAGTACTATGAATAATGCTATTTATCACCACCTACGAGTCATATAGCATGAAATGATAAATCCAATAAATTTATGGATATGTGATTCGCTTTATTGACTTTATCATTCATCGTAATATATCGTGATGATCATTGCTAGTGTGAAAAAAATGATTTGCAATTTGTCTCACGTGAAACTGATCAGCCCATTGATGCAGAGAGTCTATTATTATTATTATTATTATTATTTTTTTTTTCAAATTGAATTGGACGTTGAAGTTTATTTCCTCCTAAAATTGTAATCCCTTGACATTTGCAATTTGTCTCACGTGAAACTGATCAGCCCATTGATGCAGATAGTCTATTATTATTATTATTATTATTATTATTATTATTATTATTATTTTATTTTTATTTTTTTTTATATTGAATTGGACGTTGAAGTTTATTTCCTCCTAAAATTGTAACCCCCCCCTTTTAGTCACTTGGTGAAAATCAGTACACTTGTCTGACGAGAAAACCTCAAGTTGATCTTACATCACAGTACCGATAAACAAACTAACGCATTTCAAAATTGAAAAAAAAATAAATAAATAAATTTACTTCAGTAACCACTAAGACAATAAAGTTTTCATTTCGATGACTACATAAACTTCAGTGTAAGCTGAAGTAACCACGGGCTAGCCAGTGGCGAATCCAGGATTCAAGTTCAGCTAGGGCGGTTGACCATTGACCGACGATCGTTGACTGTCAACAATCGTAATTGTTCGATCGTTTATTAAAATTTGATTACATAATATTAAAAGTTATTCAATATATATGTAAATGAACTAAAACGTCAAAATCGTATACATATGAAAATATACTTCGATAAAACCCAAAATAGTAAAAAAAAAAAATACGATACAACCTTACTCAGTTACTCTGTAACTATAAACTTAGACAACTGTATTCTACGGGGTCTCATAATTTGAAAGCGTTGCAATATTGCCTCATTCTTAATTTGTTTAAAAACAGTTTTCTCCACGTAAACCACCAAATTGTCATTCAACCAGATATCACCCATTTTGTTGCGCAAATCACTCTTGATTAGATTCATAGCAGAAAATACCCTTTTAACACTTGCAGTTGCCACAGGTAATATCAAAGCCAAGGTGAGTAGCCTATAAATCAATGGAAAATAACAGGAACTTCTAGTTTCAATCAACTTCTGAGCTACACAGGATATACTATTGAGATTAAAGAAAGCTTCGTCCATTCTCACAAGCAAAAGAAACTTATCAAGTTGAGGTCTAAGTAATAAAAGTTCTTCACTATTGATGTCCAAAGGATAGAACTGAGCAAAACGTAGCAATTTATCCTTATCAAAAGCTGCAAATGAATCTCTTGGACTTAAACATGAAATGCAAGTAAAGAGCTCAGTAGTTATTTCTGGAAATCGATCATTCAACTCTTGCAAGATTGAGTCTATCACATGACAATACAAATCAACGTAAAAGCGATGAAACTAAGTCACCTATTGAGCTACATGTCTAGGTCGACCTTTCACCACTACAATATCCTCCATATTAGGCACTAAAATATGTCTATCAACACAATACTCAATCACCCTACTGAATAAAGTATTCCAACCATTCTCTCTCAAGTTCTGCAATGCACACTTACACAAATTCAATAACCTCATAGCATTCTGAACATCCTGATCCTTTTTCTGTAAGGCTT
>NC_036237.1:15027739-15046936 GCF_002742605.1 Olea europaea var. sylvestris | reverse complement strand
ATGAAAGGGTTTACGAGTTCTTAGCTGGTCTTAGTCGCGACTTGGATGACTTCGTAGGGCGAATACTCAGCCGATGGCCTCCTCGACACGCAAAGTATTTTCCAAAGTGAGAAGAGAGGAAAGCAGGAGGAAGACGATGTTGAAGTGGACCTTCTGGAATGGAGACGTCGACCCTGTTGTCTAAAAGATATGGGCCGGCTGTAATGGGTTTTAAAATTGGAGTTGGGCCTCAAGATATACCATCTTCTAAAATTGGGCTTGGGCCGTCTGAATCTTTAAAAATTGATGAGCCTACTATTTCAGCCCTCATAATTAAAGGGTCATCTGATGGGCTAGGCCTAAAGCACCAAGACAAACGTCCTTGATGCGAGAATTGTTGAAGGCCAGGACACAAAGAAGATACATGTTGGAAAATTCACGGGAAGCCCACCAACTGGAAACCAAGACAAAACATTGCCAGGGATACCAAGCTGAGATAAAAAAATTCTACTTCAAGCGGAGCATTCAATTCCAAACAAATGGAGTAACTTTATCAGACATTCTCTAGTCTTCCAACATCTGGTCAGCCTTTCTCTATAAGTCATTCTGCTTTGCTAGCCCACAAAAGTAACTTTCTAAAAGCCTTGCACAAGTCACAAGTTTAAACACCATAGATTATTAACTTCGGTGCGTCCGATCACACGACGGACTCGTACCACCTATTCTTATCGTACTCAACCTATGCGGAAATGTTGAAGTGAAAATTGCTGATGGCTCACTCCCATCTATTGCAAGAAAAGGAAGTATTCGAATATCTGAGAGCATAACCCTAGAATCCGTCCTTCATGTTCTGAATTTATCCTGAAACTTGTTATCTATCAGTCAATTAACAAAAACTTCCAATTGCTCTGCTAATTTTTCCCATCTTATTGTGTTTTTTAGGGCCTTTCATCGGGAAAGACGATTGGCAGTGCTAAAGAGTGTGAGGATTGTACTACTTCGAAGAAGCTAATGTGAGTAAACTAGGTCAACTTATAAGTTGTAATTCTGCATCTACTTCTAGAGATAGTGAAATTTTGTTATGGCACTATAGAATGGGTCATCCTAGTTTTCCATACTTAAAACAAGTATTTCCCTCCATTTTCTTGAATAAAACTACAAGTGAGTTTCAATGTGAAAGCTGTAAATTTGCAAAACATTAGCGTTCAATTTCCCAAGTTTCACATACAAATCATCCAAATCATTTGCCATGATTCACGGTAATTTATGGGACCTTGAAATCCTATTTGCAGCCATATAAAATGGTTTATCACATTTATTGACGACCACATTCGGGTATGTTTGGCATATCTACTAAAAGAAAAAACTGATGTTCACTCCATATTTATAAATTTTCACTCAATGATTCAAACCCAATTTCAAACATAACTTCAAGTCCTACGCACTAACAATGACACATAATACTTCAATGTCAATCTACAAGACTACCGCAAACGACATGGAATAATTCACCAAAGTTCATCTGTCAACACTCCCAATAAAATGGGATTGCTGAATGAAAAAATAGACATCTACTCAAAGTTGCTCGTGCCTTAATGTTTACTACAAACATGCCAAAAACATTCTGGGGTGAGACAATTCTCACATCTACATACCTCATCAACCGTATGCCAAGTCGTACCTTCTCCTTCGACACACCTATCCAAAGATTCCAAAAACATTCCCCTACTTCTCGTCTTACTTCAAATCTACCTCTAAAAGTGTTTGTTAGTAGCCTTTGTAAACATTCACTCCAATCATCGTAACAAACTTGAACCATGTGTAATCAAGTGTGTGTTCATTGGATACTCACCCACTAAAAAAGACTACAGATGCTATGAACCATCTACAAAAAGGGTGTTAGCCTAGATGTAACATTCTTTGAGAACACACCTTCCAAAAACCTTCTCTTCCGGGGGAGAATTTGAGTAAAGATCAGTTCTTGAAAAGAGAATTCATAGATTTTGAAATTTCCCCTGATGACCTAAATACAAAACTCGCCACTCTACCTTCTAATATGCCATATACAGAATGAAACTTGAACTTAAGGGGAGATATTGAAAAACAAAGTGATAAGGAGATACTAGTTTATACAAGAAAGCCTAAATCGAAGCATAAGGAGATTTCCACACTTGAGGCACCAAGATAGTCGGAATCGGTGATTGGACCTGATGAGAACCCTTCCATTGAATCTAGATCTTCAGGTAATGATATACCTATTGCTCTCAGAAAACAAACTTGATCATGTACTTTCCATCCTAATTCAAAATTCACTTTTTATAATGCTCTATCTACTGGATTTCGTGCTTTTAAGGCAAATCTTGACAAAACAGAAATTCCAAGAAATACATAGGAGGCTTTGGAATCACCAATATGGAGAGAGACAATAATGGAGGAAATGAGAGCTCTAGAGAAAAATGAATCTTAGGAAATGGTAAACCTACTGAAAGGGAGTAGACCTGTACGATACAAATGGGTCTTCAATGGTCCAAGGCCGATGGAACAATAGAACGGTACAAAGCTCGTCTAGTTGCCAAAGGGTACACACAAAACTATGGCATCGATTACACAGAATCATTTGCACCGGTGGCAAAATTAAATATAGTTCGTGTTCTCTTGTCCCTAGCAGTGAATCTAGACTAGCCCCTTCAACAGTTGCATATCAAGAATGCATTCCTGAATGGAGAACTGAAAGAAGTCTATATGATAATACCTCTAGGCTTCAACAAGACGAATGATGAAGATCAAGTGTGTAAACTCAAGAAATCTTTGTATGATCTCAAGCAGTCACCAAAGGCATGATTTGATAGACTTGCAAAGGTTTTGAAAACTCAAAAATACTAGCAAGGATAATCTGATCACACCATGTCCTTTCAACAACCTTGAATGGGACAAAAACAATCATAATTGTATATGTTGATGATATAATCCTAACCGGGGACAACATGGCCGAAATGGAAAGATTGAAGAGAGCAGGCGACCACTGCCAACTACGAGAGAAGTCTTTGCAGAAGTCCGAAGGAGGAAAATCGCCGAAAAATTATGATGAAGACCGGCGAAGATGACAATGCAGTAGAATCGGCGCTGCTGCTAAAAAGGAATGGACTTGGGTTCAAAAGAAATGGCAAAGCTAGTAATGGGCCGTTGGCAGTGACTGGGCT
Source organism: Olea europaea var. sylvestris (assembly GCF_002742605.1). Classification (NCBI taxonomy): domain Eukaryota; kingdom Viridiplantae; phylum Streptophyta; class Magnoliopsida; order Lamiales; family Oleaceae; genus Olea; species Olea europaea. The sequence continues at coordinate 15,043,757 of NC_036237.1, read as the reverse complement.
GAATGGGCCTAATTTTATTAATAAAGGTGGATGGGCTGAAAAATCATATAATGGGCCAAGTGACTCTAGTGGGCCTGGATTAAATGGGTCGGTTTCAATTGGATCAAAACAACAAAGGGAGAGGCCTTGATGTGAACACTGCCGAATACCAGGACACAAGGAAGATACATGCTGGGATTTACATGGGAAACCTGCTGATTGGAAGCCAAGGCAAAATACCAGGAATCGAGGCTATCAAGTAGCAATTGATCATAATGAAAATTTCAAAGATAATTCCACTGCAGGGCGAGCATTTAATCCTGAACAATTGGAACAACTTTATAAAATTTTATCCAGTCTTCAAACTTGAGGTCAGCTTTCCACACACGGCCCTTCAAGCTCATTAGCTCACAAAAGTAATCACTTAAGTGCCTTGACTACGTCCTCGAAATACAAAATTCCTAGGATTATTGATTCAAGAGTGTCAGATCACATGACTAGCTCCACCAACTTTTCTCATCATACGCAACTTGTGCCGACAATATTAAGGTCAAAATTGCGGATGGGTCACTCTCAATTGTGGTAGGAAAAGGAAGTATCCAATCATCTGAATCTATAACACTAAACTCAGTACTTCATGTTCCAAATTTAACTTGTAACTTGCTATCCATTAGTCAGTTACACGAACCTCAAATTGCTCAGCTAAATTTTTCCCTTCTTCTTGTGTCTTTCGAGACTTATCATCGGGGACGACGATTGACAGTACTAAAAAGTATGAGGGTCTCTACTACTTTGAGGAGGCAAATATGAGTAAGCCAAGTCAAATTGCAATTTGTGATTCTATATATGTCTCTAGGGATAGTGAAATCTTATTGTGGCATTACAGAATGGGTCATCCCAATATTCAATATCTTAAACGTGTACTTCCGTCTATCTTTTTGAATAAAACTTCATTTGATTTTCAATGTGAAATTTGTGAACTAGCAAAACACAAACGTAGTACTTTCTCAAAATCCGTGTACAAACCATCTAAACCATTCTCTATAATTCACAGCAATTTATGGGGACCTTTACGAATCCCTAATCATACCCATACAAAGTAGTTCGTTACATTCATTGATGACTATATTCGAGTCTGTTGGACTTACATGCGAAGAGAAAAAAATTGATATCCGCTCAGTATTTATCAACTTTCACTCGATGATTCAAACACAATTCCAAACCCAAATTCAAATTCTTCGCACAGATAATGGCACTGAATTCTTCAATTCCATCTTACGTGACTATTTACAAAAACATGGAATAGTACACCAGAGTTCGTGGGTCGACACTCTCCAATAAGATGGGATTGCTGAACGAAAAAATAGACATCTACTTGAAGTTGCTCGTGCCTTAATATTCATTACCAATATGCCAAAAAACCACTGGGGAGAGCCATTTTAACCTCTACCTATCTTATCAACAGAATGCCTAGCCGCACACTTGACTTTGAATCACCTCTTGACAAATTCCATAAAATCTTTCCTACCTCGCGTTTGTATTCTGATCTACCCCTTAAGAGTATTTGGTTGTACTGCATTTGTCCATATTCATTCCCACAATCGAAATAAACTTGACCCTCGTGCGATTAAATGTGTATTCATTGGATATTCAACTACTCAAAAGGGCTACAAATGCTATGACCCACCTACAAAGAAGGTCTTCGTCAGTGTTGATGTCACATTCTTCGAAAAATTCTCCTATTTTCAGAAGCCCTCTGTTCATGGGGAGAATTTGAGTGAAGATCGGTTCATAGATTTTGATCTCTCTCCTTCTAAACATACCTCCAACACAAATTCAAATCCTATCACACTATCAAACCTCAACATGCCACATGTAGAACACTCAGGTGGAGATGCAGAAAAACCAAAGGATAAGGAGATATTAGTTTACTCTAGGAGGCCAAAGCCAAAAGATAACCTCATACTTGAAGCACCAAGAGAGTTTGAACCGATGATAGCTCCAGATCCTGATGAGTCCAAATCACTTGATATCGATCTACCCATCGCACTCAAAAAACAACATTGGTCACACCCTTCATCCCATCTCAAAATTCATTTCATATAATGCTTTATCTACAAAATTTCTCACTTTTACATTTAACATTGACAGTACAGCAATTCCAAGAAATGTTCAGGAAGCCTTGGATATTCCACATTGGAGAAATGCGATGATGGAAGAAATGCAAGCCCTTCATAAAAATGAAACTTGAGATGTGATGGACCTATCAAAAAGAAAAAGACCCGTGGGGGTGAAAACGAATTTTTAATGTGAAATATAAGTCTGATGGGACCATAGAAAGATACAAAGCTCGTCTGGTGGTGAAAAGATACACACAAACCTATGGCATACACTACACAGAAACATTTACACCAGTGGCCAAGCTAAATATGATACGTGTCCTCGCTGCTCGAGCGGTAGGCGAGCGGCAGTGAACCTGTGCAACTTTTCATGAAACAAGTTGAATTTAGATTGTCTCCGGTTTGCAACCCTTTTACATTTATAAATAAGACCCTTTGGTGTTGTTTTCATTCACTCCTATCTCATGCAATCATAGCACAACATATAGAAATCATTTCCTAATCGAAATTCTGCATTAAAACTTTTGTTTTATTTTCATTCAAAGAGGAGTACAAAAGCAATCTTTTAGTTCGTTGTTTTTGTCTTTTGAAGACTCACGAGAAGGCAATCATTATATCTTGAGAGTTGATTGCCATAATCCATAGGCACATGTGTAGGACAAATTCGACTTAAGACAAAGAGATCAACTCTTGCATCGATCCTTTGCATTTCATTCCTTGGCGTATTTTGTCAAATTTTCCATTCTGTTTTTGGTAGGTCTGGTGAGTTTATTTTGCATTAAATAAATCACTCAATTCTGACTTACAAACAACAGTGCCATCAATGCTAAAGCTAACAGCAGAAAATTAATAACTGACTAGAAAAATCATTCAACGAAAATGAATTAAGTCCCTATTTGGCCCCCATTTTTTAAAACTTATTTTTTAAAAAAATCACTTTCGACCAAGCGTTTAATAAGACACCACAACTTTTATCAACTTTTCAACAACATATTTTATCAACTTTTACCAAAATCTAATAAAAATATAATTTTTATTCAAACAAAAAGGAGGCTAAGTAATCACGTAACATGGGCTGAACAAACTTACACTAAAGGTGGGCATGGTTTCAAAAACTATAATGAGCTTAGTAGGTAACTGTCGAACCAAAATGAAGTAATCAGGGGGAGGGTGGTTTTTAATTCGCAATCACCCTATTACTTTTACCCAAACCTCTTCCACGAGGAAATGGATAATATAAGTAAACTAGTTTTTCTGACAGAAGGGAAGATCAGTTCAAAAATAGAATACACACGTTATCCATGTGGAAAGGAAAAACGTGTAAAGAATAAACTTTACCTGGAAAGACAATCCAGTGCTAAACATGAGCACAAGGACAAACTCAAAGTACTGATCAATGGACCACAATGATTCAACTACCCCTTCAGCATAACTGACAAAGAATGTCAAGGCCGCAGGAGTCAGAACATAGTAAGAAAATACGATGCCAGCATAAAAAAGTATTGACGACCCAAAGACAATAGGCCCCAGGAATCTTCTCTCTGCCTTTGTTAAACCAGGAACAACAAAGGCTATGATTTCATAAAGAATCACAGGACTTCCTAATAGAAGGCCACAATATCCTGATACCTGCATCAAATGTGAGACCGTTACTAGTTTTTGTGTTACATCTATGAGTTATATAGTTCAGATCAGAAGCCTAACCACCTGAACTCCTTCAATGAAGAAGAAAATACAAGCTGCAACCAGCTTAAGAGGGGCAATTGATAAATACGGTAAATGTTCCTTATCAAGACTGAAAAGAATGAGGACACTTTAAACTGTGTCCAGAATCCTATGTACGTAGCTTGATTTATGTAGAAAAAGAAAATAATGATACAAATTTTTTTTTTTAATTTTTTAATTTTTTTTTAATTCTTATGATAAATAATAGTAAGAAAACCATTCTTCATAAATGAGTGGGGTCTTAAACTTTAAGTTCAGAAATAATTGACCATTCTTGATGGGAAATAAACTTGAATTTTCATATAACAAACCTAGTTGTGTGAAACTGATATTTGTTTGTAAAAAATGCCCATTTATCACACATTACTATTTTACAGCTTATAATAGTTATATTATAAGGAAAAACTAAATTATATGATATTTTTGAATTGAATAGCTTTACTAGATTAGGATGATCTATATTGCCTTTTGTTTGAAAAATTGCCTTTTATTTGAAAATTTTTAAGTTCATAAGTGTGTGACGAGAACTTCACGAGACTTCCCAGTATGTGAATAATCCAACATTACTTGGTAATGGTGGATAAGAATGGAAAGGAGAGATTAAGGATAGAGCATAAGGTTAACCTTTAGAGTTGTAAAGAAAAACTCGCCAGGAGCTAGTTGTAAAAAACGAACACCTTGTTCTCTAACTGGAGATTCGAGAAACATAATGAGTTCCTTGGAAAAAGCAAAACATCCCATGATAGCAGCTCCAACAGCCAAAACTGAGACAAAGATTCTTTGCCGCAACTCCTCTAAATGATCAAATATGGTCATTTCTTTATCGTCTGGAAGGAGCTCTTGGCTAGGGTAAAGGAAATCATAAATAGCATTTCCTCCATTATCTGGCCGATCATTTTGAAATATACTTTCTCCTGCACCAGCACTAGAATCTAGGATGCCATAACACGTGTATTTTAGAATCTTGACTACTTGTTATAGTACTTTAACTAAAATAAAATAGTAATTAACAATTCAAAAGATCCAACATAAAAAAAGAAGATACTATAAGAGCTCAACAATGCAGCATGGATGTTTGACCAATAAACATGCTACCAACTCCACATATCATTTGACAGATGGAAATCAGCACATAGAAGTTGGACACAAATATAATACAAAAGCCCTATGTTTCTTCTCTATTTTTTTATTTTTGTTTTTTGGTGCTGCGGAGGCACTGGACAAATGCATGGCTCCCTTCAAGCTCCTAAAACATACTTTGCTGATTCATCAATTTGGGTCTACAAATAAAAGCTGCAGACTATTTACGCATGTAAATTTCTTCAATCAAATTTCCACAAAATTAAATTCAAAACAGCTGTTGGAAGTATTGTACCCAATACCAAAGACACCACAATAATATGCTGAATGAAATTCTAAATCTTGACTTTTGCTGTAAGTCGGAGGCTAGTGTAATGTGGCAACAAAATCCTATACATCTTTAGAAAACCTAGAATGGAAATTGTATTAATTATAGATTATAATTTTTGAGTTATTTAGTAGGGTGATATATTTCCATAATTAGCAGATCGTGTTTTCCTTTTCCTTTCTTCTAGTGTAGTATAAATTGGATGTAAGATATATAGAGAAATACGGAATATTTTCTGTCTATATGGTATCAGGGTGCAACCAATGGCGGATATCCTCATCAACAGTAAAGGGTCGATGACCAATGAAATATCAAACGATGAAACCAAGGTCACCTCAATAATGGAGCCACACAGTCCCGATAACTCCTTCCATCTCACAGTTGAAAAACTAAATGGAAGGAACTATCGAGAATGGCTCAGTCAATAAAGTTAATCATTGACGGAAAAGGGAAGATTGGTTACATTATCGGTGATACCTACCTATAGAAACTGTCCTCTTGAAGAAGTGGAGTTCAGAAAACTCGATGATGACCTCTTGGCTTGAAAATTCAATGAAACCCACTATTGGAAAAATCTAACGATTTTTTCTTACAACAAAAGACATATGGGATGTAGTAAAAGAGATGTATTCCGACTCGGAACACTGCTCTCAAATATTGAAATTAAGACCTGTTTGTGGCAAGCAAAACAGTGAAAAAGGGAAGTGACGAAGTATTCCATGGAGATGACCTCTCTCTGGCAGGAACTTGATTTGAATTTCAAAGAGACATTGAAGTGTCTCGGCAACAGTGTGATATACAAAAAACGAGTTGAAAATGAAAGGGTTTACGAGTTCTTAGCTGGTCTTAGTCGCGACTTGGATGACTTCGTAGGGCGAATACTCAGCCGATGGCCTCCTTGACACGCAAAGTATTTTCCAAAGTGAGAAGAGAGGAAAGCAGGAGGAAGATGATGTTGAAGTGGACCTTCTGGAATGGAGACGTCGACCCTGTTGTCTAAAAGATATGGGCCGGCTGTAATGGGTTTTAAAATTGGAGTTGGGCCTCAAGATATACCATCTTCTAAAATTGGGCTTGGGCCGTCTGAATCTTTAAAAATTGATGAGCCTACTATTTCAGCCCTCATAATTAAAGGGTCATCTGATGGGCTAGGCCTAAAGCACCAAGACAAACGTCCTTGATGCGAGAATTGTTGAAGGCCAGGACACAAAGAAGATACATGTTGGAAAATTCACGGGAAGCCCACCAACTGGAAACCAAGACAAAACATTGCCAGGGATACCAAGCTGAGATAAAAAAATTCTACTTCAAGCGGAGCATTCAATTCCAAACAAATGGAGTAACTTTATCAGACATTCTCTAGTCTTCCAACATCTGGTCAGCCTTTCTCTATAAGTCATTCTGCTTTGCTAGCCCACAAAAGTAACTTTCTAAAAGCCTTGCACAAGTCACAAGTTTAAACACCATAGATTATTAACTTCGGTGCGTCCGATCACACGACGGACTCGTACCACCTATTCTTATCGTACTCAACCTATGCGGAAATGTTGAAGTGAAAATTGCTGATGGCTCACTCCCATCTATTGCAAGAAAAGGAAGTATTCGAATATCTGAGAGCATAACCCTAGAATCCGTCCTTCATGTTCCGAATTTATCCTGAAACTTGTTATCTATCAGTCAATTAACAAAAACTTCCAATTGCTCTGCTAATTTTTCCCATCTTATTGTATTTTTTAGGGCCTTTCATCGGGAAAGACGATTGGCAGTGCTAAAAAGTGTGAGGATTGTACTACTTCGAAGAAGCTAATGTGAGTAAACTAGGTCAACTTATAAGTTGTAATTCTGCATCTACTTCTAGAGATAGTGAAATTTTGTTATGGCACTATAGAATGGGTCATCCTAGTTTTCCATACTTAAAACAAGTATTTCCCTCCATTTTCTTGAATAAAACTACAAGTGAGTTTCAATGTGAAAGCTGTAAATTTGCAAAACATTAGCGTTCAATTTCCCAAGTTTCACATACAAATCATCCAAATCATTTGCCATGATTCACGGTAATTTATGGGACCTTGAAATCCTATTTGCAGCCATATAAAATGGTTTATCACATTTATTGACGACCACATTCGGGTATGTTTGGCATATCTACTAAAAGAAAAAACTGATGTTCACTCCATATTTATAAATTTTCACTCAATGATTCAAACCCAATTTCAAACATAACTTCAAGTCCTACGCACTAACAATGACACATAATACTTCAATGTCAATCTACAAGACTACCGCAAACGACATGGAATAATTCACCAAAGTTCATCTGTCAACACTCCCAATAAAATGGGATTGCTGAATGAAAAAATAGACATCTACTCAAAGTTGCTCGTGCCTTAATGTTTACTACAAACATGCCAAAAACATTCTGGGGTGAGACAATTCTCACATCTACATACCTCATCAACCGTATGCCAAGTCGTACCTTCTCCTTCGACACACCTATCCAAAGATTCCAAAAACATTCCCCTACTTCTCGTCTTACTTCAAATCTACCTCTAAAAGTGTTTGTTAGTAGCCTTTGTAAACATTCACTCCAATCATCGTAACAAACTTGAACCATGTGTAATCAAGTGTGTGTTCATTGGATACTCACCCACTAAAAAAGACTACAGATGCTATGAACCATCTACAAAAAGGGTGTTAGCCTAGATGTAACATTCTTTGAGAACACACCTTCCAAAAACCTTCTCTTCCGGGGGAGAATTTGAGTAAAGATCAGTTCTTGAAAAGAGAATTCATAGATTTTGAAATTTCCCCTGATGACCTAAATACAAAACTCGCCACTCTACCTTCTAATATGCCATATACAGAATGAAACTTGAACTTAAGGGGAGATATTGAAAAACAAAGTGATAAGGAGATACTAGTTTATACAAGAAAGCCTAAATCGAAGCATAAGGAGATTTCCACACTTGAGGCACCAAGATAGTCGGAATCGGTGATTGGACCTGATGAGAACCCTTCCATTGAATCTAGATCTTCAGGTAATGATATACCTATTGCTCTCAGAAAACAAACTTGATCATGTACTTTCCATCCTAATTCAAAATTCACTTTTTATAATGCTCTATCTACTGGATTTCGTGCTTTTAAGGCAAATCTTGACAAAACAGAAATTCCAAGAAATACATAGGAGGCTTTGGAATCACCAATATGGAGAGAGACAATAATGGAGGAAATGAGAGCTCTAGAGAAAAATGAATCTTAGGAAATGGTAAACCTACTGAAAGGGAGTAGACCTGTACGATACAAATGGGTCTTCAATGGTCCAAGGCCGATGGAACAATAGAACGGTACAAAGCTCGTCTAGTTGCCAAAGGGTACACACAAAACTATGGCATCGATTACACAGAATCATTTGCACCGGTGGCAAAATTAAATATAGTTCGTGTTCTCTTGTCCCTAGCAGTGAATCTAGACTAGCCCCTTCAACAGTTGCATATCAAGAATGCATTCCTGAATGGAGAACTGAAAGAAGTCTATATGATAATACCTCTAGGCTTCAACAAGACGAATGATGAAGATCAAGTGTGTAAACTCAAGAAATCTTTGTATGATCTCAAGCAGTCACCAAAGGCATGATTTGATAGACTTGCAAAGGTTTTGAAAACTCAAAAATACTAGCAAGGATAATCTGATCACACCATGTCCTTTCAACAACCTTGAATGGGACAAAAACAATCATAATTGTATATGTTGATGATATAATCCTAACCGGGGACAACATGGCCGAAATGGAAAGATTGAAGAAGTGTCTAGCTACTGAATTTGAAATGAAAGACCTGGGACAAATGCGGTATTTTTTGGTAATGGAGATTGTAAGATCAAAGAAGGGTATTAGTGTTTCCCAATGAAAACACATTTTTGATATTTTGAGTGAAACTGGTATGTTAGGTTGAAAACAAACCAACAAACCTATTGAGGTAGGAAAAATAACAACAGATATAGGAAACTCAGTGGAAACAGATAGATATCAAAAATTGGTTGGTAATTTAATCTACCTCTCACACGTCAGATTTGACATTGCATTTGCAGTAAATATGGTTAGTTAACATATGCACACTCCCAAAGAGGCTCATCGAGAAGCGGTATATAAAATCGTCAGATGTCTAAAACGTACCTCCAAGAAGCAAAAAAAGAATGCTGTGGCTAGAAGCAGTGCTGAAACTGAATTTAGAGCCACTCCACAAGGAATGTGCAAAGGTCTATGGTTAAAGAAACTTTTTGAAGAACAGAAAGTTGATATAGAATTTCCAATCAAACATTATTATGATAACAAAGCAGCCATTAACATTTCTTTCAACCCAGTACAACATGACATAACTAAACATGGAGAAGTGGACAGACATTTTATCAAAGAAAAGGTGGACGATGTGATTATTTGTATGACGTATGTCCCTATAAAAGAACAAACTGCGGATATCTTTACTAAAGGGCTGTCTCGACACACCTTTGATGATTCAACTGCAAGTTGAACGTGATCAACATCTACGGTTCAACTTGAGGGGGAGTGTAGAAAACCTAGAATGGAAATTTTATTAATTATAGATTGTAATTTTGAGTTATTTGGTAGGGTGACTTATTTCCATAATTAGCAGATCATGTTTTCCTTTTCTTTTCTTCTAGTGTAGTATAAATTGGATGTAATGAAGTTGTAAGATATATAGAGAAATACAGAATATTTTCTCTACCTATAACATCATTTTTGCACCATGCAAACATCTTCACTCTTGCAACACGGGATGGTAGGAGACCATGACTCAGGATGGCATGACTAGTCTTATTTTTGGCTTGTCTGCTAAATGTGAACCTAGCGGATATTTAGGAGTTTATGCAACGAAATCATATATAAAAGACAATGTTTATTTTAGTTCTCACGAATCATTTAACATCCCTTTCAAGAGTTCCTATAAATATGGTAAGATTTATTTGTAAGAAAATCTAATCATGCGACACCACAACACCTGTGGTGGTCTCTAATGTTATTGTTACCGACCATGATAACAATAAAGAGATCCTTCTCTTTCGCCATTAAGAACCAAGGAATACTACTAATAGATCACAAGTAACATAATGCATCAGCAGAATACCTTTCATGATAACAAATATAGGAGACAGAGAAAATTCTTTTATATTTGAGAAAGAAGGTGCTCTTTATCATAAACTTTCATCTAATTTTCCCACCTTCCTATTCAAAATTTGCAACACGTGGGAAAGGCCATGGTCATCGGGTGAATAGCTGCTTCCTAACTATATAAAAGGCTAGTGACCATTTTAATCCCATAATAATAATAATAATAATAATAATAATAATAATAATAATAATAATAATAATAATCAGTATTCTACTCCCTTAAAACTAGATGAAATATTTATCTGATATTCTGTCACAATCTTCTTTTCTTTATTTCAAGAAGTTCGGTTCAATTAAACATCATTGTGTACGATTGTAACCATATTCCTTTGTGATTTTGACACTACTTCCCTTTGAAACGAAAATCCTAAAAGACCACTCTCAATCTCAATACCATCAGTACCGTATGTCTTAAAAAGATAACATGAATTCGTTGAGCAAGGAACAATAAAAGTTGGAAGTCTATTTAGTATATGCTCTAACCAATAAATGAGAAATGCAAGCACTGCAAGAATTCGCTCAATATTAGCAAGTGAAACCAATTGATTTAATCAAACCCAATAAGAACACTCTCAAATAGAGAATCCATAGAAAAACCCAAAGAAAAAAAAACCATTAAAATTTAATTAGAAGTAAATACAAAAATCCAATCAGACTACACATACCAGGCCTATCTTCAACAGCTGGGCCAGCACCATTTAAACCGCCGCTACTCAATTCTTGCTGCTTCTCCGTGGCCGAGAAAACAGTGGTGCTAAATTTCTTGAACCTTTTTCTGTTTGACAAGCTCAAAAACTTGGATTTCCTGCAATTGACGTGAAAAGAAAATACGGGAACTGGAACTGGAAGTGGGCTTAAGCATTTGAAGCAGTAGTGGGTGTTATTGTTGAATTTCGGTGTGTAGATTAAGGTACTTGTGCTTCCCATATCTGTTCTCTCTGTATGGCAGGGAGTTGCTTTCCCTAATCCCTACAGAAAATAATGTCTCTCGAGTGACGAGTGACGAGTATCGTCTATGGAAAATGAAGTGTGGCCTTAGGCCTTGGATGAATGGTCCTGGCGAGTTCCCCGGAATGATATTTGTAGAGAATAGCTACCTTAAGCAGATCTTAGCTCACTTTAGCTGAACATGGCCAGATCTGTTAGAGTGCGCATTTGGGAGTTAAGATAAGACGGTTTGGTATTTTCAGGGGTTAATTATACAGGTGATCCCCAAGCTTTCCCTCCACCTGTAATTATGTTACTAATTATGCCATTCCCGTTGTGCGATGTCAGAACAGCATAAAAGTACTTCCTCAGATGGCCATTAAAAATAGTGAAAATTACTAAAATAGTCAATTTTTGATTTTACATTTACAAAAATGTCACTTTTTAAAAATTTTTGGGAGATTGTTAATTTTGAACATTTTTGCCCCTCTAAATAATTCAAATACCCTACATATCTTTCATTAAAAATTGATTTGACTAGATGAAAAAATAGTACAATTTTTTTTTTTAAATATCACATCAAATGCTCTCAATTCACTACACACACACACACACACACAAAAGAATCCTTTCATTCTCTAAAAAAGTAAAAATTTTCTCCTCTCTCTCATTCCCTAAATCTAAACGACTTAGTTTCATTTCCTCTCACTCAAGGCCGCAAGCAACGCTAAAATCCTCCATTTTGTCCAGGCTTGATGTCGAAGCCGAGGAAGATCACCATTAACCTCTTGAGGGGGTTTTTTTCTTTCCTTTTGCATTTGTTGCTCTCTTCTCTTCTAATTTTTTAAATTTAGGGGTATTTTTTTTTATTCTTCACAATTTTTGACCTAGATTGGTACAATATGTCTCATTTTTTTTTTTCAATTTTTGTTCTCTACTTTTCTAGTTCTATGAAAATATTAATAATATGATTTATGTAAGTTATCTATGAATTTATTTTTATAATTATGTTTTTTACTTTTCTTTCATATAAATAATAGTTATTGGTCATTATTGGGCAAATTGAGTTTGTGTTTAATTTTTTAGTTTGTGAAATGAGCCAAGATTGAACTGGGTATATTCTTGTCAACATGCACAAATAAACTCGGTTAAGTGTGTCTTTATATGATTAATCACGGTTATTTGAATGTTGTTTTAGTGTTTGATCATTCTATTTTTCATTCTTGAAAATGTCTTTGCATTTACATATTAAATTTATGACTTAGTATATGAATAGTGGTGCTATTTGAAGCTATAAGTATAATGCATATCATGTTTGTCATAACTTGACCCTCATGTCTTGGAAAATCAATATGAATGTGAAATATAAATGTCAATTCTGGTAGTAATGAAATCATCTGTCGAGATGAACTATCGTTCTCAACAGTTGGGCTCTGAAATTCTTGACAATTGATCCACTTATCTCGACAGTTGATTGCAGAAGCTAAATTTTGTTAAGCTTCTCTTCTACGTGTAATTTTAGGAGTTGAAATGTATAACATATCATCTGAGCACCATCATTACTTCATGAAATACAAAAATAATAGTTATGAATCCATCTGTAAAGACAAACTGTCATTCTAGATAAAAAAGTAACCAACCAAAAAGGTGCTTGTCCGGACTATCGGAGGGTCCATCGGCTAGCTAGGTAAATGAGGGGATTGCTATGGAACTCTCTCCAAGAGCTGTAGAACTAACAACTCTATTACAAAGTAGAATTAGCAATTTTAATTGGCTAATGGAAATGAACTTGCTAAAACTGCCAGAATCCTAAAATTGAAAATAAGAAATGATAGAAGAAAAATAACGTGCTTCCCAGGTTTTATGTATATTGCAATACCAATATCTGTTAATTTGATACGAGAGGTTGAAGACAGGATATTTTTTGGTTTCAAGTTTCTGGGGATAATACCATATCATGAAAATACATGACCACTTCCATTAATTGTCTAAAAAATAACCCGTGCCTTATGCTTGGAAAATCTCTCCAGCTTCTCAATTCGATAGAGAAGCTGTCCACTAGTACAAAGCTCCATCAAAAGGTGCACATAGAAAATATTATCAAATTTAATTTCGTCAAATTTTGGTGTTTTATAAAGACAGGAAACCTTCCATAGGAAAAGATCAAGGCATGCTGCTGCAAATTGCTGAATAGTAACACACAAGTAGATAAACATGACATCAGTCCTATACGACAAAAGAAACCAATGTGGGACTAAAGCAATCAATTGGTGCAGAGATACTAAATATCAATATTAAACCTAAATAGATCCTAGAGCCATCTTAGCAGGAACCACAACAGCTTCAGGCCATCTTATCTATGACGATAAGCATACGTGTCCAGTTATTTGTTTTCTAAATTCTAATAACAGTAAGGCTTATGAAAATGAATTGCGATATGAATTTCATGAGCAGGAAATCATCTTAGGTATTGGTGGTCAAATTATTTATTAGTACACATTACAAATAGTTTTTTCAGACAATCTCAATACCATTCTGTAAGTATATTTCTTATCACTATATATCAGATTGCTGGACCCGAGTTGTCTACATTTGGGTAAAAATCTCAAGATTACCTCCATGATTAAAAAAAAAGAAAAAAAAGAAAAAAAAAAGAAAGTGAATTCATGTTGCAGAAAATTCAAAGTTTCTGCCCCATTTGAACAATCTAACAACCATATAATAGTGGAAAAGTAAATTAAATACATTTTAGCCAGGAGAACAAAACATTAACCTCAATTTCGATCTCAGCTGCTGAATTGTCATTTCCTCTATATTCTTGAAATCATCCCTAAGAAGCTCACTTTCCTTAACAATGTCCTACATTACAAGGAAAACCCATTATGCACAATACAATAATTACTTACAACGACTCTAACAAATGTAACAATGCCAAATGAACAAAGGAAAAAAAGTGACCTTGGAAACAGTCTTTTAGACTTACAGCTGATTAATTAATTAATTATTTAATGTTCTGATTCATTTGTCTAGATTAGTTTAGACCACCTTAATTGCTAGAATCTTGAAACTTGCTTACATATAATATTAGATATTATATAGGAATACATTTATTTGATGAATATTTCTTTAATGAATGATTATGGACTCAATCATATGAATGTATTGAATACAGGGACCGACGTAGAGTTGGGTGTGGGAGGTCACATAAGCCTCCAACTCTGGGGCCATTTTTCCCCATGTTTTTTGTCTCAATTTTTAAAGTCATTATGGGATGCCAAACAATGTCGAAACATTGCATTCTTAATACCATTTCAAAATCCTCAAGGCCTAATTTTCTACGTCTATAATGCCGTGCAAAATGACCAAGGGTAGCAAATATTACGACTTATTAAAGTAGGTCATTTCAAACTAATATTTCAAACATTTCGATAACGTTCTAACTTTAAAAATTCTCCGAGATCATACGCTAGCCAAATCCACAAATTGCATATGTTACCTCGAAATCATTTTAAGAACTATATAATAGACATATCGAATGATCCAAACAGACATCGAAAATAGTTAAAGATGCGTCAAACATGTGTTTTAAAAAGAGGGGGTTTAACTTGTCTTTTCTTTGAAAAAAATCAATTATTATTATTTTTGCGATACAAATTTCTTAATATATTTTACATCATTTTATTAAGAAATTTTAAATGGAATAAGCATCAATTTCGAAATTTTACATCCGAAAAAGTCATACTCCATGTAAATTTTTCAGATGTAAAATTACATGGGGTATGATTTTTTTTTTTTGAATGTGAATTTTCAAATGTAAAATTTCTTACAACTTTTTTCTTAAGTTTAATTGTACCCACTAACTCAAAATGTATATGTCCACCCTTGGTTGAATAGTTAGCTTTGTTCTTGTTGTTTTATAGGATTGCGAGCTCTTACTTATTTTGGACCTATAAGTCCGATGTAATTATTATGAGCTTGCATACCAACTAGTGAGGATACAGGTTGCAACTTGACTAATTAAAAAAGAAGAAGAAGAGAGAGATAAGAGAAGGAGACCATAAAGATGGAGCATTGTATGAGTTAATGCAATACCGTCATGTGTTATATACAACGTGATTTATTCCGCAAGTGTACAACGACAAGTTTTGTAACATATGAATGGAGTTAGGATGTCGAATCACATGGATTGTAATTTAATTTTATACTAAGTACTATAATTGTGTGGCTTTTATTTTATTTAGATGAATGAAATTTGGAATCAGTGGTTTTAAATCAGTTAATAAGATGAACGAGGTGACAAACTAAACAATTAATTGCAGATTAGTAGAATAATCAAGATGAAAAAGCCTAGGGTTGTAATTTTATCTAGCTAGCAAATATGATTCTCAATTATATAATTATTTCTAATCATTTTTTTAAAGTTTATAAGCAAGAGCTCAATTGAATTTTTATCCTCTCTCTCGAGTGCCGACTAGGAATTAATCCTAGCTTTTAATTTCAATATCTCTATTTCAAATTAAAATCAAGAATTTATCTAGTTCATGGTTTTTTTTATGGAGTAAGCTTCATGATTCTACACTTTCTTTTGAAATTTATAAAATCTATGACGTTTTAATATTATGATTGCGCTTAAATTTCTCTCTCTTGAGTGCCAGAATTGACTAGCATCTG
>NC_036237.1:15021655-15023689 GCF_002742605.1 Olea europaea var. sylvestris | reverse complement strand
ATACCAACAACGAAGCCACATTTTCTTGATTGACACCCTTTCCAGAGACACCTACTGATGACTCTACTAAGGAAGAGGTTGCTGCTATAATAAACATAGTGATGATGAGAGTACTGCAACATATGTAATGTTTGCAGCTATGTCACCTAAGTTACAAAAGCAACATGAGGGTATAGATGTTAACGCCTGAACATTCATTTCAAAGAGTAGAATGAGAACAACCACATGTTGATAAAGATGAGATTCTCTGGCAACTATAACAGTGCATGATCGCACTAGAATGTTCAACCAATGCTTATGTACTGAAAATGATTGGCTACATTTAGAAGTTGTCTCAATTAAGTTCAGTCATGGACCATGAACAAGTATTGACTTGGTTCTACAATCTCCACCAAAGAGTTATTCATAACTAATTATGAAATTTCAATATGAACAAGCTCAAGTTTATACTCCCTGTGTTGCAGAAGATGCTTAAGACAGTTAAGCCCATTAGCAAAGTTTGTAGTGGACAAGTCTTGGCCATTGATTCTCCTAAGGGCACTAAGAGGAAGTCTAAATGAGGCTTTGGGAAAGCATCTAAGATGACTAGCCAGTCAAAATAAATAAGGACATCATCAAGTCTGATGACCTTTAATATCATTTTGGAGTGATAGGTCATTGCAAAAGAAACTGCAAGGCTTATATCTATTTCAGTAGCTTCTTGGGCATTAGATACCAGATGGACATTTTATATTTGTATAAATATGCAAAAACTAAATAGAAGTAGATGACTGCAAAAGAAAGAAATTGAAGTTCACATTGAAAATGAGCAAAGATTGCTACATTGATTGTAAGAACATACTTCTGGCCATTTCCTTTACGCTTGCAATTAGAATTAGAAAAATGTTATTCTGTTCCTCACCATTTCCAAGAATTTTATTTGAATTTCATGTTTGGAAATGAATTATTTTAATGTTAAGGACAATTATTTTTTCTTTTTATCTTGATAAGAATCTAATGGTTATGGTAAATTACAAAATGATATTTATATTTTAAATACTGAGTGTTCTATAATAAGTATAGAATTGAAAGGCATAAAAGTGAGCATCTGAATAACACCTATACCCAACATTTTAGAATTGGTCACATAAATAAGAATGCATTTCAAAAATTACATGGAGATGTGTATTTGGGATCAACTGATTTCAAATCGTTTAACAAATCGAATCATGCATATTAGGCAAGATGACCAAATTTCTTTTTACTGGAAAAGGAGAAAGAGCCGCACAATTACCGAGCCTAATACATACCGATGTTTGTGGACCTATGTCAATCATCGCTAGAGATGGTTTCTCTTGCTTCATTACATTTACTAATGATCATTCTAGATTTGGTTATGAATATCTTATGAAGTTCAAGCATGAAGCACTTAAAAACTTCAAGAAATTCAAGCTTGAAGTAGAGTAACAAACAAGTAAAGGTATTTTCATGCTAAGGTCAGATCGAGGTGGGAAATATCCAAAAAAAGAATTTTTAGATTATTTAAAAGAGATGAGATTCTCTCGCAGTGGACTATACCACATACATCGTAGCATAATGGTGTACCTAAATGGAGAAATTGAAGATTACTAGATATGGTGCGATCAATGATGAGCCATGCAACCTCCCAAAATCATTATGGAGCCCTGCACTAACTGCTGCATGCTACAAACTAAATTGTGTCCCATCTAAATCGATCGACAAAACTCTATATGAGCTATGGAAAAGAAGAAAACCCAAGTTATCTCATATGAAAGTTTGGGACTGTAACGCTTATGTGAAGTGCACTTCATCAAATAAGCTTAAAGCTAAATTCGATAAGTGCATATTTGTGAGATATCCAAAAGAGGCAATTGGTTATCAATTCTATAATCCCATTGAGTAGAAAATCTTCATCTAAGGAAGTTCCTTTTCTAAGAGAAACAATTCATTCTAGGAGATGATATTGGGAGTAAAATAGAACTTGAAGGAGTTCAAGAATCCATAGATATAGTTGACGAAGTAGGAGCCTTAGTC
>NC_036237.1:15019819-15021180 GCF_002742605.1 Olea europaea var. sylvestris | reverse complement strand
CAGATCTATTACTTAATTGAATTATTATTCTAATAAATTAAACGATAGAATTCGTAGATATATGTTTTGATAATTTGTTAATGACAAGGAATTATGATTGTGCAATACGAATTATTTATGGTTGAATCTTAAATTATTCATGGTCATAAGTAATAATAAGTGATGAATATCATTACAAATAGATAACTACGTATGACATTTCTTACTTGTGAAGTAAGCAGCTGATCTCTCATGCTAAATTGTAGTGACACTTAAATAAACACGTGGATGTTCTGTTATAGAATAAAACATTGGAGATCCGCTTGGGAGATTCCACATGGATAACTATTTAAGTGTTCGTGGTTAATCTCTAACTTTTAATAGTGAAATTAAACATTCGATTTGAGGTCATCATAGTACTTTATATGAGGATAGTTATACTTTGGTGACGTTGGATGTTGATTTACCAAGGGTTGCTAATATGGCATTATTCGAGTATGCCAAGAATCATATGAAAGTTGTGAATGTTCAATAAAAGATTTGTCACTCTTAGATGGTAAGAGATTATGATCTACATTTTATTTAGTTAAGTTGATAACAAAATTTTTGGCCAAAGTGTACTCATAAGTTGAAAAGGAGTTTTCGACTTATATTGACTTAATAGTGGAATAAAATATATGATCGATAATTGAGATTGATACATATCCATATCTCGTAATTGATCGGATCATCTTGACGAAAGGATTATAGTTTCACGATAAATAAACAAGTTTAGTTTTGTCATACCACGTGACATTTTTTCGTTATATGTATTGTCCTAATATATTGTTAGATGTTAATTTGGGACGACGAATATGAATTAATGATAAATTACAAAGGAGTAATTTAATTTATCAATTTTGATTAGATCAAAATAATAATCCATATTATTCGATATCGTGATTGGGAACCTAATGGATCACACACAAAAGGAGAGAGAGAAGAATGAGATTTACCAATTAATTAATAGACAAGTATTGTATAATTAATTAATTAGGTTGCTTGTTAATATGCCTGAATTAAATAATTTGATTAATTAATTCATGAACCAAATTTAATTAATTAGATTAATTAAAAATTGGACCTAATTAATTTAAGAGACGGACCAAGCCCACTTGGACTTATATTAATAAGTTGCTAGGGTTTGAAAATTTGTAGATAATACAATTTCACATTCTTGCTAGCACAAGAAATGAAAATCATAGTTGTCTCAATCTTGTTCTCTGTATGGATTTTCATTAGAGGTCGGACGATTAGACAGTTGTGAATTGTAGATTAGGAGTGTTCTTCAATGAATTAATTGAAAGTATAATTCTTTATCACAGTTTCTCTCTAAGTGCAAA
>NC_036237.1:15015533-15018890 GCF_002742605.1 Olea europaea var. sylvestris | reverse complement strand
TGGATCCATAAAATCTGAACTCCTCATCTCTTGGTCTTCGAAAAATTACTTGTTTCTCAAAACGTATTATTGTGTCTCGATTCTCACCTAACCAATCCATACCTAAAATAATATCAAAATCTTGCATCTCTATAACATACAAGTCGACTTCTAAAGTCAGCCCATCAAAGTTCATCCGTACTCCCTTTGCTATCTTATCTGTATCAATAGTTCCCCTTGATGACATAGTAACTTCTAGTACACTATCATTCTTCTGACATAAAGCATTAATCTTAGCTATGCATTAGATATGAATGAGTGTGTCGCACTGGAATCAATCGGGACATAAATAGGAATACTAGAGATGGATAAAATACTTGCAATCGAATTTTTGGTAGCTTCATAGTAAGTCAAAGCAAACACCTTCACTTTTTCCTCCTTTTCTTGCTTGAGTTTCTTAATCAATGGGCATGAAGTATCCACATAGCTAGGTTGACCACACTTATAGCAGATATACTTTCCACACAAACATTTTCCTTTGTGAAACTTGTTGCACCTAGGACATTGGGATAAAAGATGCTTGGCTGACCCGCATGCACTTGCTTCTTATCGTGTCTCGTATTCTATTCCTATCCTGCCACTTTCTTTTCCCAAAGTCCTTACGTTGTACCTGATTTACTAACTTCACCCTCGAGTAGGTCACTATTTGAGCTTTCTTTATCATTGCTTGAAATATAGTGAGATTATATGGACTCACCATCCGCCTGATCTCTGGGCGCAAGCCCCTCTTGTAACATTGTGCCTTCATGAGCTTAGTATTTACAAGATGTGAGGCATATGAGATAATTCCTTGAATTTGCTTTCATACTCATAATGTTCAATATCTCCCTGTACTAGTCTTAAGAATTATGTCTTCTTGTAGTCCCACATGGCTCGTGGAAAAAACTTTTCTATTAGTTCTATCTTGAACTGATCACAAGTTAGGTGACGTTCTTTCTCCTTGGCGCGAGTGCGTGATGAGGATTCCCACCAATGGCCTGCTTTTTTGATTTACATAAACTCTACACATAAGACTCTTTGATTTACAAGAGATGTGCCGAAAGATCTTCTCAATAGTATGCAACCATTCATCAACTGTTAGAGTGTCCTTTCTACCATCAAAGGAAAGGGGTCGATATCTACGAAATTGTTCTATCGTCGGAATGGGCGGTGCAGTCGGGTGTGATGGTGGTACTAGTTGTGCTTGGAGAACTAGTGACGCTTAAGGTCTGTTTGTTGGGAGAACTAGTGAAGCACTAGTAGTGGCACCAACAGTTAAGGCCTGTTTCAACTCTTCAATATCCCACCTTAACTCCCTAATTGTCCTAGCTTGTACCATATTCCTAAATACAAAAATAATTGCAATCTCACTTAGAAGAGTCAACGATACTTGTGCAACATAGGAAAAAGATTTATAGCTCAATATCTCTATTATTATCTCATAAGAATCCTTCAAAAGGAACACAAAATGATAAAAAAGCGTCTGGTGCTAGTCCATAGAATTATAAATAGAAATCCTATTAAACATCAACAACAATTTAAACATGATAAAACCTACTAAAATTCACTCCTTTATTCATCATTTCCATCATCGTGATTAATCTAGGCTCCATAAATCCTAAGTTCTTAGAAGGCTAAGCCTCATCGTTCGAAATAGGTGGAGGTGTATCTTCACGAATTTGCATCTCGATAGGTACACTATCGTCCTCGGAGATCGTAAGTCAGGCCAGCTCCTTCTACTCGATTAGCTCTACACAGAAGGCATCATAATCAATCTCTTAAGGTAAGGTAAGCAGTGTAAATTTCCATAAATAAACATAAATCGATTCGGTCACCTCTAGCTACTCTTCTGGCAATGTCTCAATAAGAAGGTGGGTGGCTTGACGACCAATGACCACATGGCTTAGTTGTCTCATCTCCTTCCATCTCACCAACATCTCCTAAACGTGCTGGCCCATGTTGTGCATTGGATTCCATCGATACTCTTCATATTGCCTCACAATTTTATATCGACGAGGCATCTATGAACTTCTCTTCCTACAAGTTTTCTTAATTCATACCATCTTAGTCAAACCAATTATACAAATCCAATAAGTGGGTGTCTAATAGGTTTTAGTTAATTTTCGAGGACTTAAATAAACATTTGATCTGGTCACCTTCTCAAAAATACTTTGTACAATAAGATTATCCACTAAACTATTCAAACTCCAACATATGCTGATATTCATATATACGTTTCAAATATTGTATTTAAAATAAACTTTCTCATACTCATCACATCGATACAAGCATGATTATAAAAAAATCTTTATTTTTAAATGGGCATAGCGCGGCTGTGGTAGGCACATTACTCAGGATCTTTATTAAAAAAATTGATCAACTTTATATGTGACACAACACACCTAAGATATGGTTTCTAATGCAAGTCTATAGAAAATAAACCAAGCTATGATACCAGGTTGTAACGTCCTAAATTCTCGAAACCTGAAGCATTATGAAATCAATCTTTCTCTGGTTTGACCACTTTTGTTAGCTCAAAGAAATTACTAATGAGAAAAATTTTGGGGTTTGAAATACATATAAAAATATAATGAGAGATATTTGTCCGTATAGACTTAGAAAACTATGATGAAATTTGATTTTGGAAAAGATATTGGGAAAGTCAGCAAGGACCAGTTGCGCAACAGCGGATTGAAAAATACGTTTGGCCTAGTAGACATAGACTAAAAATTCTGAAATTTTGATAGAGACTATTACATTCAAATACGTAAAACATATAAAAAATTGGGGTCTCGATGATAATGTTTGAAGCACGAAAATATTGTTCGACTATGCCGAACAATAAATTCGAATCCTACTAGATGCAGTCTACTAAAACGGACATTAACTTTTTCTTTAGATAATATTTTAAGAAAATTCCAAAGGCCACTGATAAACCTTTCAAGCTCCACTGATTTAACTCTAAAACATGCACCATAGCCCAAGTTATATACTTTTCTAATAGAAGGATAGAATCTAAAGTTCAATCCAGCAACAAATAAATTTTATGTATACTATTCCAACATTTTCAAACTATTGTTGTCATGAAATATATGTAAA
This sequence comes from Olea europaea var. sylvestris, assembly GCF_002742605.1. Classification (NCBI taxonomy): domain Eukaryota; kingdom Viridiplantae; phylum Streptophyta; class Magnoliopsida; order Lamiales; family Oleaceae; genus Olea; species Olea europaea. Next base: position 15,015,773 of record NC_036237.1, on the reverse strand, counting down.
ACTAGATGAATCAGACATTTAAACATTTTTAAAAATGTCATCTAAGTATTCATAATAGATTTACACAAACTGAAAATTTTACTAGAAAGTTGGAAGCCTTTCAAATCACCGAACACTCGTCACTATGCAAAACCACTACCATGCCTCGAATCAACCTGTAAAATTTTAGTAGGGATGAGTACTACAAGTAATACTCAGTAGGAAAATAGTTAAGTAAAAGGTCAATATATATATATATAT
>NC_036237.1:14959218-15015423 GCF_002742605.1 Olea europaea var. sylvestris | reverse complement strand
GTATTGGGCTTTAATGATTGGGAGACAGTTATGGTACCTAATGGATGATTCAAATGATAAAACTAGTTAATAAAATGAAAAGTCGAATGGGATGAATTTGGGATAATTTGGTTTATCTAATTTTTAAAATTTAAGCACTTAACGTATAAGCAACAATTAATATATAGAGCGGTAACAAATAACGTAACAAAAAAAATTCGTCGTTTAAGAGAAATTTGATACCTTACAAAAATTTTTAAAAGCAAGTGCGTGAAACTTTACCACCGTGATCAAAACTTCAATTTGAACTCTTAGGAAGGGTCGTGGCGACATAATAAATATAACACAAATTATTTTCGAGTCTTGTACTTGGTCGCCACAGTAACGATGCTCCATTAAAGAATTATAGCGTAGCATTAATCACATCCTGTCCAACTATGAACAAAGAATTTGTCGCTATCTCGACTATGCTACCGGAAGCTGTGAGGATGTTGGACGAAGCAGAAAAACCTTCCGAACCCTGATGCACTTTTCTTTGGAATACTAAACATTACTTAGTTTTTACAGGAAGAAAGCATCGTATGAGCACCTTGTTCTCTCCCTCCATTACTTCATTTTGGACTTGCTTTTGAAGATTATACTCTTCATTCCAAGGGCCCGAAGATAAGAAGTCCTTAAAAATAAGAAACTGTACCTTCATGAATTTCTTGTGGAGTCCTCAAGAGTCATTTCTTGAGAACATTGTTACTACCTCCTTTGTTTTAGCACAGCATGGAAAAACTTTGTATTCGCATTTTCGGCCCTTATTCAACCAAATCACTCTTGATTTTTGCCATTCCTCATAAGAGTTTTTTTCCAACCAACATAGCATGTCTCCACTCTATATGTAGACAAAAGTTCATAAAGGCTAGGGTAGGGATGGTAATTCGGCTCGTCGACTCGAGCTACCCATTGCTTGGCTCGAAAAAAGCCTGAGCTCACCGACTTGAGGCTCGAGCTGTGCCCTATTTTGGAAGGATGAATCGAGCCTGAGTCGGGGCACGAGCCTTAAAGAAAAAACCACAAAGGACTCACTTGGAGGTAGCAAAATGTTGCCTTTTAAAAGGTAGCATATTAATAATAAAAAAAAGAGTAAAGAAGAAAGCGAGCCTACCCAGCTCGACTCGAAAAGGCCCGAGCCAAAAGCTCGGGTAGAGCCTAATTTTTTTAGCTCCGGCCCAGAAAAAAGCTTGCACATTTTACCCGAGCTGAGGTCGAGCCTCGAGTTTCAACTCGCGAGCCAGCCGGCTTGTTGACATCTCTAGGTTAGGATATTGTCTTCAAGTTTGTGTAGATTTTTTTGTGTATTGTTAGATTTTGTGACCTAAATTAGGATGGATTTTTTTAAAAGATAGTGTTTCCTTATTTTCATGTGATTTTATTGGAAAAATATTAATTCCTTTATTCCACATTATTTATTATATTATTTCCATTTTTATGATATTTTTAAGGTTTAGTATGTCCCTATAAATATGTGGCTTTTCATTCAATTTAGGTGAAGCATTATTGCTTCTCGTCAATTGCTTTAATTTAATCTTGTTTCTATTGTTGTGATTTTGTCTAGTTCAAATGCTATGGTTGAATCCATTGAGCATAGGTACGGTGTTGCAGATTTCGGGAATGCTTTTAGGGTATTTGAAGGTGATAGTTCTAGCAAGGGGCCTTCTTACCAAGATTTGTGTGTGGTTTCTGCTATAGGGTGTGCTTCAACCCTTGGACGATTTTAATTCTTAGTTGGAATTTTGGGAACTTGAGAGTAGAGTTTAGGTGTCGCTTGCAGACACCAAACAGAGGATGATGTTTTTCATGAGGTGGAGAGTTTTGGTTACTGTTTGAGGAGCTTGGTTATTTTGATACAGTCAGGCATATTTTTCAGATAGAGAAATTTTAGAGCTTTGTTCGTTGCACCAAGATTTTGGTCAAAGTGAAGATTGGTAGATTTTCTACCCCAAATTAGGGTGGATTATTTGGAAAATACTGCTCCTTATTTTCACGTGATTTTTTGGAAAATATAGTTTTTTATTTTCATGTGATTTTATTGAAAGAATATTATTTCCTTTATTTCATATTATTTTTTATATTATTTCCATCTTTATAATATTTTTAGGGTTTGGTATGTCTCTATAAATATGTGGCTCTTCATCAGTTTAGGTGAAGCATTATTACTCAATTCCTTGTATTCTCTCCATATTGTTTTGAATAAAACATCGATTCCTTTGTTAATTTCTCGTCAATTACTTTACTTTACTCTTGTTTTGATCGTTGTCATTTTGTCTACATCACATATTTCATTTTGTGTCATTAAATCTCAATTCTTGCAACACCTTCGAGATCAACAAATGGTATCGGAGATATTCTGGTAACTTGCTTGTTCCCAATATGTATCACCAAAAGCATGCTTATTCCACCCCTCAAACAAACTTTGATGCACTTGAGTTTGAAAGCTAATTAATTAAGTCTAGCTCTTGGGACATTGGCTTTCCACGACTCGTGAACTGTAAAGGATGAGAAAACCACATATTTTGAAAGGTTATGCTACACGTACATCAGAGTGTTGTTGAGGTTGTCTCACATCGATTGTGGATGAGGTTGATACTCAGTTTAAGTATGAGGAAAAGCCTCACCTCTTGATCTAGCTTTTGAGGTGAGAGATGCCCAATACCACCTAAAACTGGTATCAAAGCTCCATTTATCAACAAGTCACCAGCCCAACTCCGGCTAAACATTCATGAAGATACATGTTTATGTGATGGGAAGACGGGTTTAGTTTCTCGTAGGGCTAGATGTGTTTGGTTTCCCACAAAGCCCGATGTGTGAGGGGGAGCTTGTTGAGGTTGTCCCGTATCAATTGTGGATAAGGTTGGTATTCAGTTTATAAGTGTGGTGGAAAGCTTCACTTTTAAAGCTAGCTTTTGAAATGAAAGAGGCCTAATACCACCCAACAGGTGTCTTCAACGGTATCCACCTCTTTACATGGAGGGAGAGCTACTTCGAATAATAGATAATTTATTTAATATGGGTCTCCTCCTTGTGATTCTTAACTACTTGTTTTATATTTTTAACATTGAAACACGTTTGATTAATTTGAATAGTTTATATGCACTTAATTTCTTCCCCAATTAAGGGCNCTTGTTTTATATTTTTAACATTGAAACACGTTTGATTAATTTGAATAGTTTATATGCACTTAATTTCTTCCCCAATTAAGGGCCCGAAAATTATGTGAGTTTGGGTGACTTGTTTCTTGCATTCGAGAGAAGGGAAATATGTTTGACATGATATAAATCATCGTAGGGTTCGATAAAAGATAGTGATATACTGCTATGCTCTGCGTGAATCTTTAAGTGCTCACAAAACTACATTCATTCTTGTATATTTTCACCTATCATAGAGATATAGTCTAGTGGTATATGAGAGAAGTTTCAACTTTGCTTGAGAGAGATTGTTGGATAGATTTAGGAAAATTGATTCTTCATAATTTCATCGTGTTGTCAATTTGTGAAATTAAGATTAAATTGAACATTACTTGGGAATTTGTGATCCTAGTGCGTCATACAATCACTGAATACATTAAATTGCATTCTCAACATTTCATAGCATTTTAGTTCATTCAAACATCAATTTGCATTTTGTTCATTGCATCATAATTAATTGCATAATTAGCTTAAGTTAGGGAGTAATTAGGTTATTGAATCACTTGTTAAAATTTAGTTTCGGTTAAGGTCTAGATAAATAACATTGAACTAAATCAATCTTTGTGGGACGATATTCGGACTCAATTTTCCACCGTATTACTTTTCATGAACCGTACACTTGCGGTGTTTTAATCGAAAGAATAATTTCTTGAACACTATGCAACATAGGCCCTTACTATAATCCAATTGTTCTCTTGATTTATCTTCACTTGGTCATTTTTTATCCTTAAACAGACACTTGGTACTACAATATGCGTTATAGTCTCTTGAAAGTTATCATTCATTCTTAGGAGTTTAACTCATATAATATTATCTATCATTTTGTCCAACGAACTAATAAAAATGATTTTGTGTTTTGAACTCACTGGTAGTCTATTTTAGTTATTTTGCAATATCATGTTGTATATCTAAACATACAAATGCTAATATGTTTTAACAATAGCAGTGTTTTTCCATTTGTTTCCAAATGATTTTATCGTCACAGATTCCATTCCTTATTCCGATGATTTCCTACTAACAGCAGAAAGAAAAACTCCATATTTCAATGACTTAATATACATCAAAAAGTTGCTCGTCCCGACATAATTTGGTTCATTTAGAAAAATAAACTTGAAATATTAGGGTGAAATTTTATTGTACTTTTTTTCTTTTTACAAAGTTAGGTTAACGATTTGTTTTGGGCAATTAAGGATGTAAAAATACAATTATAATAGAAAAGTCTACACATCCATGAGAATCTATAAAATTCAAGAAAATCTATCGAAACCTTCAAAATTGAAATTCATAATTCTGTTGAATTTTATAAAATCCACGAGAATTTATAAATATTAAAAAATCTGTCAAAATTTGAGTTGAAGACACGGGCATAGAAAAATTAGGCATGATAATTTGTTTAATCAATACTAAAGTAATTAATTAATACATTAATCATCATTTTCCCAAAACACATTTGACGAAAACAGAAAGATTTGAAGAATTAGGTGATACTTTGTTTTAATATTTCTAGTTTTAATATTTGTTATTATGTACTTTACTGCCATTAATTCCTCTCATATCTGTACATGTTTTATAATTTGCAATGCTATGGAGAACATTCTTCAAGTTAACGCTATAATTAAAATGAGATGTAGATTGCAAATAGTGTGAGATATATTTATAAGAAGCTAGATAGAAATCATGAAAACAAGCTTCACAAGAGTTGTTTCGGATCTCTCCGTAGGCTGAAGGATTTAAGGTTAGCTTCACAGGTTGTACATGAATTGGTATTGAGAAAGATGATGGCCAGCACAAAAGGAAAATTATGGTTTAAAATAGGAGAGAAACGGGCAAGATTTGGGTTGGAAGAATTTGTTTTAGTAACAGGCTTAAATGCAGGTGATGATAACAACGCAAATAAGACCTTGGGATTGGAATGTCGGATCGTGAAAGAGTATTTAAAGAAAAGCGGGGAGAAGATTACGAAGGGAAATGCTTAAAATGCATTTGCAAGGTACAAGAAAAGAAAAAGCGCCAAGTATAAGTTGGGATTGATCGTAATCTTGTCGTACGTCCTGTGGGCTTCGAAGGAAAATACCTACATCGACTTATGGTGGCTAGACTTGGTAGATAGTCTAGACAGGTTTGAGACATATCCATGGGGAAAGTTTTCATTTGAATACATGATCATATATTCAAATGTGAAATGGGAAGTAAATTAAAATTTCAGATGTAAGAAGAGAGTCACGTTGTTGGTATTCATTGCACGATTTTTCCCTCGCTATAATGGGATTAACAAACAATACACTTGACTTGTATTATTTTTTATATATAAATTTGTGTTGTGAGATAATAATGTTTGTTTTGTATTAGATTTGGCCATTCAAAGTGATTCCAATTTTGGGAATGAAGTTCTCTATGAAAATTTCCATATGTAATTCCAAGAATGGTAGCTTGAAAAATGCCAAAGAGGTTAGTGTCTACCACCATTGATAGCATGTTGAAATCGAAGGAGGTAAAGTTGCCTTTTTTTCAAGTTTAATGGAAAAAAAATTATGGAATCAGCTGAATGAATGACTTATGATTTGCACAATTTAATATTTGTAGTTGGAGGTTAATTTTACATTGATTCCCATCGAAGCCGAATTCGAGGAGGTCTATTGGAAAGAGTTAAAATCGATCATGGAAGAAGATGAGAATGCTTCACACCATTTCGAATGAGACGAGGCTGAGCATGATATCGAGACATATCATGCATTCCACCAATACTCTTCTAGAGCATCTCAACCACCACTAGTATCTTATGAGATAAACATAGTGGATTTATTGAGAACAGAAATGCAAAACCTTGAGAGAAGACTACAAGTAGTTATATCAACTCGGCTTTATCGAGCGGCAAAATAGGTTGTTAGGTTGGTTGAATTGGATGTGGTAGGTTGATTCCATTCAATGACTAGTGCATTTGATGGTGGCACTGGTAGTACAGCTTATATACGAGAACATGATAGGAAGGGTGGGTTGGAAAAAGAGGCTAGATTTGATGATGTAACAGATGTGCCTGTAGATGAAAAAAAGGTAGAAGAGCCTCAGGAGTTCAGAGGAAAGAATGAAGGAAGGAAGGGAGCTGAGGTTGGATCTGGGAATAATATAGAGGAGTAAGAAAAGGAAAAAAAATGTTCGAAGAAGGTATTGGAAAAGAAACAATAGTAGAGGTGGAACATCATGACATGGAGAAAGGCATCATTGATTTTGTGATGTCTGAGAAACATGGGTTGGATGCGAATAAATCCAATCAAGATATGTAAAAAAAATTTGAAGTTCAGTTTTATGTCATTACATCTTTTAGATTTCCAATTGTTGGTACTTGCAACATATAGGTGACAGGGTAGAGATCGAGAAGGTAGGAAGTTCTGGGTATATTATTACGTATAATTGCAAATACATGTCAAAGCAATGATATTATTATGTAAATATAACTTGTGTTGAATTTGTTGTATTCACAACAGAGTTATACCTTTTACGCTTTTATGATATTCAAGCAAAAAAATTGATCAATCTTTTGAATGAGGATGGTTGGATTATTGGCAATGTAAGTAATCCAACTTTAATGATTTTACGATAATGTTACATAAGAATTCAGTTTGTATTACTTAGTTTATATTTGCATATTATGGACCAAGCCTTTATTAGATACGAGAAAGGGCTTCCAAATTTTATTCTGGCAAGATTGTTGCATATTGGATACTTACTTCTATCAATTTGTTGTCAACGTACATGGCCAATTGCAACCGAGTAAAGTGTTCAATTTTAGTAAGAGTCTAATTAATTAAGTGAGAGGAAATACTCCAAAGCTCATTAAACCTTGGATGGATTGCAGATATTCGTATATTCCTTGCTATACGGGCAACCAATTATTTGTAGTTCAAATCGACTTAGAGGAATAGACAATTTTTATGTTCGTTAGTTTAAAGACTCACATTCGTAGGGTAGCATTAGAAGCTTACTTTTTGCCTTTATAGGTGGTTATTCCATTGCTTATAAAATCACATGTCAAAAATATAGCACAGAGAAATTCAAATCTGTGAATGTGAAAGATGTTTCCCAACAAATGAATGGGTTGACTGATTTCATAATTGGTAGTACAATATTATTTTAATCGATGAAAATGAATATAATAAATGCACAACTTTTTTGTAGATCTGACTGTGTGATATTCGTCATAAAATACGTAGAATTTATCAAGCAAATATGGATGTAAATGCAATTCGATTGGATTACGTACCAATATGATAAAAGAAATTGCCTGCAAAGTTGTTGGCCTAGGACTTCGATCCGTAGATTGTGTTTTCCTATATTTATTGATGTTTTGATAGCATTGTGTAGTTATTTTATTCTTTTTGCTAGAGTAGTTGCTAATTTCATGATATTGATATTTTTATTGTGTTGCCTAACTACTCGCTAGGTGCATTTGAAACTATAATGATTCTGGATATTGAATATAATTTAAATGTACATATTTGTCATAGTCTTCTATAACTTTCAAGTTTACATATTGTGCCTGTCAGGTTGTTGATATTTTGCATATTCACTAAGATATACTCATTTTTTTTGTGACACATAAAGCATTTAATGTCGTTCGAGTAAAAAATGCACTCTTTTTAATAAACAACATTGAAATCATTCCTGAAATACAAAACAATATATATGTTGTTTCAATACGAAAAGTGCAATGAGTAACATAACGATATTGAAATCGTTCATGTAACAAAAAACGATTTAGATATCGTTTCAGTATGAAACACACACTGCTGCACTTATTTTCGTAACTGTATAGAAGTCGCTGTGACTTTACATAATGACATTGATGTTGTTTTTGCGTGCTGTAATTCGTTATTTTTAGTATCTCTCAATAGCAGGCATGGGCCATCTCTACAAGCTTAGGCACACTTGGATGACGTTTACATTCTCTTTGATTGAGGCTTCCACATAATTACATCCCCGTGCTTCAACGATATAAATGTTATTTCTTCTCATATAAAACGACAATTATGTAGTTGCACCACATCGTTTTAGTACAAACCTGACAAGTTCGAATTCGTTTCAGTGAAAATCATAACTAAAACGATAATTATGTAGTTGTAGTATCAAACTATGTAATGACGCAACGACATCCATATTGTTTCATTACGAATTTGACGAGTTCAAAATTGTTACAGTTTAAATAATAACGACAACAACATTGATATTGTTTCTTCTCATATGCAATGACAATTATATCGTTATGCTTGAAAACGATGATTCGATCATCCATGGCCATTCAACATACATTCGTTGTACTCATGATGATAAAAATAGGTCATTGAGTGAGTTCAATCTCACTCACAAGAAAGTATGGGAAGATTTGTGTTTTGATAGTTGTCTATCGCTGTTGAGTTCTTTCGATGGAAAGAATGTATCTCCGTTCACTCTTTCTAAGCCATTCGAAAGCTATCAGCCCATGTGATGCCATTTGTTGATCATCATTCATATGTCGGATGCATGTCGGGTGGTCGTGGACTATCAACTCGTCGTTTTTAGGCATAACGTTATATTGTCATTGCATATGAGAAGAAAGGAAATCAATGTCGTTGCAATTATTATTTGAACTGTAACGATTTTGAAATCATCAAATTTGTAATGAAACGATAATGATATCGTTATGTATCAAATCATGAAATAACATAACATCGTCTATATCGCTATAGTATAAATTTGATGAGTTTGAAATAGTTGCAGTTTAAATAATAACTACAACGATATAGATATCATTTGTTTTCATAGAAAACATTAATTATATCATTTTGGCTAAAAGTAAAGATTTGATTATCCACAACCATCTAGCATGGCTTCAACATATGTAGAACGATCAAAAGAATTCATCAAGTGGGTTGACGCTATTCGAATGACTTAGAAGGAACGAATGAAGATATTGCTTTCTGTCAGAATAGTACAAAAGTTGTATACAATCGTGAGAACACAAATGTTCCTATAGTTTCTTTTGATTGAGATTGATCCCACTTAATGATCTACTTCGATCGTCCTAAATATGTCGGATGCATGTTGTGTGGTTGTAGACGGTTGAATCATCGTTTTTAGCAGAAACGATGTAGTTATCATTTTATGTAAACTAAAACGATATATATAGTTTTAGTTATTATATAAACTGTAACGAGTTCGAACTTATAAAATTTGTAATGAAACGATATGAATGTCGTTATATTATTTCACTAATTTGACACTTCAACGATATCATTGTCGTTATATATGAAAAGAAACGACATCTGTGTTATTATTGTTATGATTTTAACTTAAACGAGTCCAAACAAGTCAATTTTGTACTGAAATGATGTGAATGTCATTATGTTATTTCGTGGGTTTGACACTACAACGACGACATCGTTGTCATTTTATATGAGAAGAAATGGCATATATATCGTTTTAGTTAAGATTTTAATTGAAATGAGTTCAAACTCATCAAATTTGTACTAAAACGATATAGATGTCGTTATGTGATTTCATAGGCTTGACACTACAACAACATCATTGTCATTTTATATGAAAATAAATGACATCTATGTCGTCAAAGGACCTAGGACGCAATGACTTGGATGAGTCAGTTGAAGAGAACGCAAAAGTCATCGAAGCTCGCACCTAAGTCTGCAAATTTGGCACAAGATTGGGTAGCTACTGAGAGGTATTGAGAATAACCAACTACACCAGACACGCTCTTCAATGCATACTAGCTGCGTTCCCGATTTGAAGAATGGCATCGATGTCATTGTGTATAGTCATAATGACTTCTATGTTGTTACCAAAATAAGTTAAGCAGTGTGTATTTCATACTGAAACGATATCTAAATCTTTTTTTTTTTTTTACAGATTTCAATATCATTACATTATTCAATGCACTTTTTATATTGGAACGACATCTATATCGTTTTTTTGCTTCATGAAAGACTTCAATATCATGATTAGAATGGGTGCATTTTTGTACTATAACAACATTAAATACTTTGTGTCGAAGGAAGAAAATGTATATTGTTATTAGATTGAGTGCATTTATGTCAACTGCAACTATATGAACGTTGTTTGCATTTAATGTGGGAAAAAATAAGCACCAAAACGTCAAATGACTTTAATGTCATTTCAATAGTACAAAAGTGTTTTAATAGCAGAATGACTACAAAATTTAATAAATCATCTTGTGCTTCGAAGAAGTACAAAATTATAAAGCTACAAGTCAGGAGAACATTACAACCTTACATTTTACTACCAGCTGACTGGCTCGTGCAAGTGGATCGAACATGACCAGTTTTTTTGTACCTACTACACGTACAAGGAATACGTGTCTCTATGGTTGATTGTTTCCTCTTTTTTTACGATTGCCCACCCTGCCTTCATGACAAAGGTGGAAATACTTCTCTAACCATCACATGCTTGGGAATTTTCCATTCAACCTCATTTAGCAAATGTTATACGAATGTAGAATATGCTTGCTTATAACAAATATTAGTATATGTAATGCCCCAAAAATTTATAAAAAAATTTATTTGTACTATGCTATATTTTGATATAAAAGTTGAGGAGCTAAAGTGTAATATAATAAACTCAATTTTATTCTGGCTAATACAATGACTACAAAATTTAATAAATCATCTTGTGCTTTGAATAATTACAAAGTTATAAAGCTACAAGTCAAGACAATATTACATCCTTAAATTTCACTACCAGATGATTGGCTTGTGCAAGTGGATCGAACATGACCAGTTTTCTTGCAATTAGTATACTTAAGAGGCATAACTATCTCTATGACCGATCGTTTCCTCTTTTTTGAGTTGCCGACTTTGCCTTCGTGCCAATGGTGAAAATATTCCTCTAGCTATCACATGCTTGAGAATTCGTCATTTCGACCTAATTTGGCAAAAAGTATACGAATGCAGAATATGCTTGCTTCTAAAAAATATTAGTATGTGTAATGTCCCGAAATTTATATAAAAAAAAAATTATTTATACTATGCTATATTTTTATATTTTAAAAGTTGAGGGGCTAAAGTGCAATATATTAAACTCAATTTTATTTTGGCCAAATAATTAGGCTTTGTTAGAGCGATATTTAGTATATCAATATGAGACTTGTTGGATATCTCGTAATTAATAATGTGTATTAGGCTCGAGAAAAAGTAAATTTGGACAAGTCAAGCCTAAACTATTGAAGTTTAAAGAAGTTGTCAATAAATATTATTTTATTACTCTTGTTTGTTTTGTGGAAGTGGGTAGCCATGTGGGTTTGTTGACATTGAATTAAAATGAGTTGTTTTATTTGAATTGGATAGAATTTATGGGTAAATTGGACATCCACTTTCTATAGGACACTTGTCCTATATATATGTCACACCCCATTCATATAGTTAACTATCTATTAACCTGTATGGAAATGAAATTGATGACTCGAAACTAGACATAAAATTTCACACATTTTTTTTCACCTGATAAAATGACATAAGCTATGTCTCTGTTTGTTAACTCCTAATTACCTTTGATGAATATATATTATATCTAAACAAAAATCACATCGCCATAATCCAACGTATATATTCTGAGGTTATAAACATGTCTACATGCCATGTCAAAAGATATACAACGCAGGATCCCTAACATACAATACAATAGATCATAAGCTCAAAATAGCAGCCCACAAAATAACCCTACAGGTCGTCATCCATGTACATCGAACTCTAGAATCTTGCAAGAGCTCCACAGCTAGCCGTGCTCTCTATGTAGTTCCATGCTCATCTACAATGCAAGACTACATAAACCAATGCTTAGTAAGCAAAAATCATGCATGTCATGAATATGAATAATCACGATATATATCACTATGTCATTTACTTTAAACATCATGAAAAAGATGCATCATATTCCAATATTTATCAAAGTCGACTCAAAATCATTTAATTTGAAATCTTTCATCTCATTGGACCCTTGACCCACCTACTATGCACCGGATAGAGGTCTGTATAACATCAATGTCAATAATCAATAATCAAATGACCAATATGAAATTGACACCGACGAGTTGACCATCCTCTCGTGACCACTAAAGGCCCATATCCTAACTACCTCTATGATCCCCAAGAAGTATCCCACTGACAGCGCCAATAATCATAATATCACAAGGGTATAGTCAAGCGATCTACCCTCCCATGATCACCAAAGCCCCATTACCTGTCTACTTTTGCAATCACCGAGGAAGTATCACCAGCGATGCCAAAACATATCACATAAGCATACCTTGGTGCCCTAGTAGTGGTTAATAAGACATTTATAAGGAAAACTCAATTCACATGTAAGATTTTCAACCATGATCACATGTCATGCATGCAGATAAAAATGCTCATGAATGACATATTTAATGAAAACTGATGTCAATAGGTTCCCCAACCTCATACTCAATGATCATAACCATTATATGATGTGCAATAAACCTCTTATCAAAGTTATGTAACTATTCCAATATTACCATATCACAAATACTAGGCTCTTGCATCGTAGTTGTAAATGAATTTTTACTTACCTTCTGCCTTTGTGTGTGCAAGCTCATATGGAGTGTATATCAATTTCCTCTTTCGCTCAGCATCGAAAAATCACCTGTATTACCATCTAATATTAAAGACAATCCTCCATTTAATAACCTTAACACATACACAATCCCGAAATACGTCCATTCACACCATAAACAATTTAGACGAAATCATTATTTTAAGTTACCGATGGTATTACAAACTAATCCCATAATTCTCGCTATTTCTCGAGTACAATTATGAACGTCAACATCATCCAATTGTTGTCGACAACCTAGTACTCATTAGAATCTATTTTCTGAGGCCAAGAGATAATTAATGGATATGTGAAGGTTGAAATCACATTAAAAACACAAATGGGCATAATGTGTTTTCAGATTTCTATTACCTTCCAATTGTTTTTCTAATCCTTTTTCACCCCCTTAACTATATCCAACGACTCCCAAATTTTTACCACACTTCTATGACATATATGTGAAGGTAATCATGATCTAAATTTGTGACAAATGGAGTGTTTTCAGCCTCAAAAATGGTCCCTTTTTCACCACACCAAATCAGGCAGTTTTGTTTTCCTGTGACTGTTTTCGATTTCCATTTTACTAGCATCTTACCAATCAGATTCCAGGCTATTAGAAGACCATTTCTATTGATATAATGCTCATATAACATAACAATATTCATTTACCTATACAAGTTATATCTTAAGTAATATGTAAAATCAAAATTTAAACCATTCAAATCTAGCAAATCCTCATCTCTGTCCAGATTACTTTCTTTCAAATTCTTGTAATTAATTACCCCTGTTTTGGCATCATAAAATTATTAACAACACTCCAACCTAATCACAATCAAGTTAATGTGTTCAAGAAATTATAAACCCCTTAAAAAATAATGGATACAAACCTCAAAATCGTGAAGTAACAAAGCTGTCTAGAAATTCCAGGTTCTTGTTTCTATTTCTCTTTTACTCTTTCACCCTCTTTTTCCCCTGGAATCACTTAGAGACGAGCTAAGGGAGTTAATATATTATCTAAGAGGTAAATATGTGGTCTTTAAGTGGTTGAGGTCGTGCATATTGCTTAAGGGTTAAGGATACTATGGGATGCAGCCATGTCAANGAGGTAAATATGTGGTCTTTAAGTGGTTGAGGTCGTGCATATTGCTTAAGGGTTAAGGATACTATGGGATGCAGCCATGTCAAGCAACCTCTGGTGAGTAATAAGCAGGAGCTGGCATTTTGGCTGCAATACTTGACTTTTCTACCATTATTTTTGGATCCATTTGTGAATTTTAAGATACATATTCATACTATATTAAATTCTTGGGAAGTAGACACGAGATTAATGCCTTAAGGTTGAAGAAGTGGAGTGTTAAAATGACAAAGATCCCAAGCACGAGGTGTTCAAGCATGAGGTGGTCACTTGTAGTATAATTTGATTTTATATCTATCTTTGTAGGTACAAATCATGTATCCTTGGCTTATTTTGATGTGTTTACAATCCATTTCACTTGCCCTAAGATCCCAAAATATATTATAGAGTTAATTCTTCAACCGTTCATATAATGACTTACTCGATCGACTTCTGATTCTCGACCGATTTCAACAATTCGCACCTCAAAATTTATATTGCATTGTTGAATTATTATGCTTATGAAAGTCTAAAGAAAGATATGATATGATATGTATGTTATGACCATCCGATACCAAAGATATGATGTTTGTTGAACTCTTATCGGTTTCTAAAGATATGATGATAGTATGATATTTTGACACAAGTATTTAAATACTTTTATTCGGGATTGCACCATGATTTTTAGTGTCCTACTGAGTATTCTCGTGTACGCACCCTTTTTTTTCTACTCTTCATAGGTTAGAATGGGTCGTTAATTGGTGGACAATGAGGTGCAATCGTGATGCTAGAAATTATAGAACCCAATTATAATAATTCGGTAAAATTTGACCATGGATTTTATTTCAGTATTTGTTTTAGTTTCGTTATTACTGTGGAAATTGTTATTTAGAGTTAAGAAAATGTTTAATCAGTCATGTTTTCTACATGTTTTATTTATCATTGTCGGAACAAAAAAATTTCATATTGGAATGTTTAATATGTTTATTAAATTACGTAATGAATTTTTACTAACGATTTAAATCTTAAAATTTGGGTCATTACAGTATAAAAGTGGATACATAGGTTATAACCGTCATCTCCTTTAAATCTCACGGTAGCAATTGCATGCGCATTGGGAACTTGTCCAAATCAAAATTTCCATCATATAGGCCTTTTCATCTAAGTCCACAAAGTGGTGTTCTAAAATGTCACCAACCTGATAAATATCTGGAAATACCTGATTTACCTCCAACCCATTTAATTCATTATATTTTATTCACATCTTTTTCTCTAAATGTGGCGTGAGGAAGGTCACACATTTTTTCGCTTCAACATGTCTTTCATAGAACCACATTTGCAGTGTTTCTCGAACATATTCAATCAAACCAATTATGGAAAATTCTCGAGCACTCTTCAACAAACTATTTAGAAATTTCGCATTATTCGTAGTCATGATATTGTAACATATCCCAGTAAAATGTGCTCTAACCCAATAATGGAAACCTTCTTCTAATAGGCACTCTTTAATGCCCTTCTTTTTACTACATAGAGCTGCCATGTTGGACTCAAATTTTGATACACTCTAAGCCTCTGAAGCTACCTTTAATAAAGTTGCAAGATCACTTCGTGAAAAAGTTGTCTTCAAATTCTTTTGCAGGTGATATGTGCAATTACCATGATGAGCAAACTAAAAAAAATTCTAACTTCATTTTTGATACATACTGCACGGTCAAATATAATCATAAGCTTGTCTGTATCACCTGTTATTAATCGCAACTTCTAAAAGAAACAAGTCCAAGATTCATCATTCTCTGAATCAACTATTCCCCAAGCGAGTGGAAATATTTAAAAATTTACATCCTAACAAATTGGTATGAGTAGAGTACCTTTCATTCTCAATTTCAGGAATGTACCATCTACAGAAGTTACCCTTTTGCATTGAGTTGAGGAATCCACGTATGCTTGGTCCCAATGCCATAAAAAAGTACTTGAAGTACCGATCATCAGTACTATGAATGAATGTCAGCGTACCAGAATTTTGCATCTCCAAAACACAACAATATGTTAGTAATTTCGTATAACTCTCATGGGGGTTTCTATATTAGTCCACGCTTTAGTATAGCTTACATTTATGTTGAACTCTTGGCAAATGTCATTAATGATATCCCTTGGTCTGTAAGCTCGGTTGGCATCTTAATACTTAGGGGTGATGTGGTTTCCAATGATCATATATAAAGCATGCATATTATCTCTGCGACGAACGCTCATAGAGTAAGAGTGAGGATCATTATACTTTCGAACTTCCAAAATAGGACTTTCTGCGATTTTGGTTGCTCGCAAGTGCTACTTGTAATTTTCATTTATACAAACAATTGTATAAGCACTCTTATTCTATTTCTTAACTCTGTATTCGAAGTGACATTCCACAGCCAACAATTGCAATTTTGATATTAGGTTATATTTTGATGTAAATAACTGGTTCACTTATACAGTTTCATTTTCTGGAATTCTTACCGATGTCCCACAATGGAGTGAACATGCATTTGAAGTTATAATCGATTAAATTCAACATCATTATCATTTGCTACATTTAGACTATAAGGTTCATCCACATCATTGTCATCTATTATAGGACAACTATCGACACCATCTACTCTTGCAGGACTATCTTTACTTACGTCAAAATCATTACAATCGACAAATATTCCATCATCATCGTTGTCTATTCAAACATGTCCCTCCTCGTTGTTCATATTTGCTATTTGTTCTCCATCCTCTATTAGTAATAAATATCCTTCACCACCAAAATCTTCTTGATTTTCAACGTTATTCGAAAAGGATACACAAAAAAAGTTTATTTACAGACAGATAGAAACCAATTCACATTGTTGTCACAATCAATTATGGTCGGAGCAACTGAAGCTTTAGGCATTATAGGGACAAGAACTAAAATTTCCATATTGTACGGCCTTGTATCGATGTTCACCACCTCTTTGACTTTATCATGCAATCCCCCATAAGAAATAGTTTTCGCAACAAGAATATGAGTTGTTTTTCTTTACCATTCCCTGTATATTTCCATTTTCACACACCTTCAACTGACTGCTCATATTCAATTGAATAACAAATTGATATCCATACCATAGTCGCAGTGTCCATGACTATACTCCAATATAAAAATTTCATCAAATTTCAAACATTTGTATAGTGCTGATAAGATATGTAAGTCATTATGTACAGAAGAAAACCAATATATGTTTTATAGTAGATCAATAAAAAGAATAGCCAAACATGCCTTTGCCAACATTCATTTCACTCCAATTTATACAAATAATGGGTAATGAGAAAAGGGTTGTGATGTGATTCAAGAGCCGAGCCCAACAAAGACAAGCTCAGTACGAGACATGTTGATTATCGAAGGTAGATTGATGACGCATTTAAGTGATTGTTAATAAGTTGAATGTGGTGAATTTTGAACTTCCTAACTCTTTTCAAATCGGAGCAATCATTGCGAAATATTCTCCAACTTGGAAAGGTTATAGGAAGAAAATTTTTCATAACTCCAAAAATTTTTCTTTGAAACATATACAAAAATACATTCTCATTGAGAAAGAATCAAGTTCATGAGATAAGAATGAAAATTCTTATGATACTTATAAAGCCAACGCCATGGATAAAACTAATCACTCCAACAAATACCAAAAGAAAGGAAAGCCTCTTAGTCCTAAAAAGGATCAAGGGAAGTTAAAAAAGAAGTTCAAAAGACATTGCTACGTTTGTGAAAAAATGGGACAATATGAAAGGGATTGTAGGCATAGAAAGAAATCAAAGAAGGAGAAAAATGTGAACTCCTTCGAAAACATTGTTGTTACAGTGAGAGAAATCAATACAATTCAAAGTAAAATTCTGGGTTGGCGGTATGACACTTGTTCAACTATCCATGTTTGTATAATAAGTCACTATTCAAAACATATCATGACATTGTGATGTACACGAGATTCAAATGGGAAATGAAAGACACTCTAAAGTAATTGGCCAAGGTAACATAGATATCATCTCCACTACGAAAACGAAGATAACTTTAATCAATGTGTGTCATGTACTAGATATGCATAGAAACTCAGCTAGTAGGGTTCTTTTGGAAAAAAACTAGGGATTAAATATGTATTTGAGTCGGGTAAACTTGTAAATGTATTTCGTTGGTAAAAAGGTTATTCTAATAATTGAATGGTCAAGTTATGTACTATTAAGGATGATGATGATGATGAATCGTTTGCTTATATTTTTGACTCATTTAGTTTATGACATTATCATGTATAGGCATTAGTACTATGAAAAGAATGATTAAATATGGATTAAGATCAAGTGAATTTGATAAGTTTGATAAATGTGAAACTTATACTAAAAAGGATGAATGGAAAGCTATTTCTTAGAGGAGAAAGCTCATCACAGTTATTTGAACTTGTCATTCTAATATTTATGAATTGAATGACATGTAAACTAGAGGAGGTAATAAATACTTTATTACATTTATTGATAATTGTTTTAGGTATACTCATATTTATTTGTTAAAACATAAAGATGAAGCTTTTAATGCGTTCGAAGTTTATAAAGTCGAAGTTGAAAATCAATTAGGAAGAAAAATTAAAAACTCTTAAAAGTAATAGAGCTGGAAATATTTTTCATTTAAATTCAATGTATTTTGTGAACAAATGGCACTTTACACTAATGTTCTGCACCATGCACACTTGAACAAAATGGTTTGGATGAAAACAAGAATAGAACTTTCTTAGAAATGATTAATGCTATGTTATTAAATACTGAATTACCTTTTAATTTATGTGGTGAATATTTACTTAGTACATGTCATATAGTTAATAGGATTTCTTTGAAAATGAACAATGTTTCTCCATATGAAATATTGAAATAAAGGAAACCAAACATCAGATATTTCAAAGTTCGGGGCCGTCTTGCTTATTGCAAGAATATTAATCCTAAGAAAACCAAATTAGGTCCTAAAGGTATAAAATGTGCATTTGTAGGATATGCCTTAAATAGTAAATTCTATCAATTATTAAACATAGAATCCAACGTAATAATAGAATCAAGGGATGTGAAGTTCTTTGAAAATGGGCAATAAGAAATTCTCAAAACAAAACTCAAGAAAACATTTCCATTTCTAGAGAATCCCAAGCAAAAACAACTTTAAAAGATATTGAACAATCAAGTGAACCTCAAAGAAGCAAAGAGTTAGAAAAGAAAAGAGTTTATGATCAGACGAAATAGATTTGCAACTTATTTCTCTCTACTTGGTTGAGGGAGATACAACGGATATTGTAAGAACAATTCATTTTGTTCTTCAAGTTGAAAGTGGTTCCAAAACTTATAAAGAAGCTATGTCCTCTAGGGATCGTACATTTTGGAAAGATGCAATAAATGATGAGATGGATTCTATTATATATAACAATACTTCGAAAGTTGTTGATTACTAAAAGGATCAAAACTAATTGATTGTAAATGGGTGTTTAGAGGAAAATATAATTTCTATGGTATACTCAATACCTATAGAGCTAGATTAGAAGCTAAGGGATATTGACCAAAAAAATAAAATGACCACTTGTACATGTAGCTAAAATAACCTCGATAAGAGTCTTATTTGCATATCATCAATAGTTGATCTACATGTTCGTCAAATGGATGTCAAAATTACATTTCTAAATTGGGATTTCAATGAGGAGATCTACATAGAACAACATAGAGGGTTTTTTCTACTAGAAAACAAACATATATTATGAAAATTAGTTAAATCCTTCTATAGATTAAAATAGGCACCTAAAAAATGGCATGAGAAATTTGATTCTACTATTATGTTATATAGTTTTGTTAATAACTTACTTGATAAATGCTTGTATAATAAAGTACGCGATAATATTTTTATATTTATGCGCTCAATATTGATGACATCTTAATTATTAATAATAACATTGAATGGATTAAATAAACACAGAGGTTTCTATCTTTCAAGTTCAAAATGAAGGATCTTAAACAAGTGTATACTATATCAAAGTTAAGAAGGATAGTAGGGATTATTCATTAAGCCAATCATATTATACTAAGAATGTGATAAATAAGTTCAATTATTTGAACATTAAATAAGCAAATATCCCGGTTGGATCCAAGTATCAGATTAATAAAGAATGTTAGAAGAGCAATAGCTTATATAGGATATGCAACTACAATTTGAAGTCTTATGAACACCAGTTCATGTAGAAGATCGGACGTTGCATTTGCTGCTAATAAACTAAGTCTATTTACCAAGTTCGGAATATTAGACTTTTGGAAGTAGGGCTTGGCATAGTTTGGTACAAAATTCTCGAATATTTAGTAAGTGGAATTGTCGGGTCCAAATTTCATTATGGGTTTGGTTCTTAGGTTCCATAATAAAATTAATTTTTTTTAATATTTACAAAGCTTCATTATTTCAACTAATAACATTTTCAATCTTAGCTTTTATAAAACAACGTAGTCCAATCTTATATGTTTTTTACGTCTCTCTTTGATGAGTTTTTTTTATAGATTTGATTGTTAAATCATAGAAAGATGAAGATAGCAAGTGTACAATAATTAAAAGAGGTGTTGTCGAGTTTCAATTCAATTTCTCCAGAACGGTAGAAACGGTAAAAATGGCACTACTGTATAATATTAGTTTTGAGTAAAATTTAGGTCAATTTGATTAAGTTGTCTTGGACTGAAAATTAGAAATAAAAAAACATATTTTTGAGTTTGAGTTAAATTAACTAGTTAGCAAATTTATTTAGAAAATATAAAATAATTTGGCTTACTAAAAATAAATTAATTAAAAAATTAAGTAGATTAGATTCTTATTAGGTTCTTTGGCTCTTGATCTAGAACCGAGAACCGAATCGAACCCGTCGGTTCTCGATTTAGATATTCCTTCGTGTATTTAATTTAAGAAGAACCGTTCAATTTGGTTCAATTCAGTTCGGGTCTAATTCGGGAGTTTTTCCTAACCCTATTTAAAAGGCCATAAGTAGGGTCTTTGGTTAATTAAAGGAAAATAAATTCTAGGACTACAATACTCAAAGTTCCCAACAGTCCTACTAGGATATACCAATGCTAATTGGATATCTAGTGTAGGAGAAAATAAATCTACTTCTGGTCTGGTGTTTATTCTTGAAGGAGGTGTAGTTTCTTGGAAGTCCAAGAAACAAACATACACTACAAACTTAACAATGGAGTCCGAATTTGTGGTATTGGCTAAAATAGGAAAAGAGGCTTAGGGATCTTCTTTATGAAATTCCTTTGGGTTCAAAGGTTATTTCTTCAATACCTATCATGCCACCTTAGCTCGAGCATATGACGAAGTATATGGAAAGTCTAAGGCAATCAAACTGATTGATTAAAGATCCACCAATGATGGTAATCATACCTAAGTACACTAACTATGCATATCTCGATTCAAAGGATACACACAATTCATTCGATAAGTAGATACACACACACACATGTGTGCGCGTGAACAAACACTCTTAATGAAGTTCATATGGGATACAAGTATCTTTAAAAGTAACGAAGATAGTAGAAAAACTTCACCTATGTAAACTTTGAGATGGTGCCGCCTTAAGAGAGAGTTAGAGTTTCCAAATACAACAAAAACAATAATTTGAGTTGCTCCAATTCATCAAAAGACAAATTCGAATTCCTTAAAAGTTTTTCATTAAATTCTTTTGGAAGTATCACTGGTGTTTTAGTGTTTTTGTCTTAAAAGTTTGTCAATTTTCCAAATTATTTGTTGAAAATCCCAAAGAATGTGATAAGAGGTAAATATTGTTTTTAAAACAGTGTATCATATACGTGTTCGGGCCTCATTCTTTACTTCTATTCCTCTCTCTCTCTCTCTCTCTCTCTCTCTCTCAATTCTAAACTTTGTAGGGTACCCACAAGATAGTAATATCATAGAAGATACTTGGTCGTATTTAAATATACGATATTCAAACATAGGGCCAGTGTATTGTGTGCACTTTGGTATGAATGGAACTTTCAATTCCTTCTCATTTCATCATTCTCACTTGCTATTTTTAAAGGTTTAAAGGAGGTCGTTGCAAGTCTCTCTCTCTCTCTCTCTCTACACCCCCCCCCCCCCCTCTCTTTTTTTTTCTCTCTCTCTCTCTCTCTCTCTCTCTCTCTCTCTCTCTCTCTCTCTCTCTCTCTCTCTTTTTTGCTTCGTGTTTCCATGCTCCTTTTACTATTCAGTTTTTACCAATAAATTCATCAGTATAGAACCTTGAAATTGTAGTGCAATGTTACTGCTCCAGAGCAATTTCACTGTTAAATAGTCAATTTGGCTATTTTTTAAAAAATCGTTTCTTAACATTTTTCGGTTAAATTGATGGCATTGTAAAAGTATATCGGCTTAATTTTAGCATGTGATATATTGAAAGTTTCCTACATCACTGAATAGCTCAAAATGTGTAAAACCAGTCAGGTATTTTATCCAGCATTTTTCAGTTAAATCGATGGCACTGTAAAAGTATATCAGCTTAAATTTAGCTTGTGATATATTAAAAGTTTCCTATATTACCGAATAGCTCAAACAATGTAAAACTGGTGAAGTGTCTTATCCAACACCAACACCCTTATACCATAAAAATTGTTATCTAATGTCCATTTGAGGTGCTTTTAGAATATTAAGAAATCTAACTCGATAGGGAATGTTAGCTGCATTTTAATGTCATCTTTAGGCACCGTCCAGATTTTGAAACCATATGTTAGCCTCAAAAATTCGTTGATCATGTGGAAATTCGTTGATCATGTGGCGAACAACACTCTAACTGCCTCCTCATCAACATAGATTCCACTTAAACAATAAACATGCCTTTAGGAAGCAAAGGTCCACTGGTCAAAGGAAAAGGTTCTAGACGACCATTCGTACTCCAACGATCAAATGAATTATTAGAATAATATATATAAAGTGCAAGGAAAAATAGGAAATTGGGAATGTTTAGAAAAAGCCGAAACTTACTTCAAATTTGGAGTGCAGTCTCAGTCTTTAATGATATACCGAACCAATAAGTCGTTTAAAGATGACTTCCTTTCATGTTGTTGCTGAAGTCCTAGTGGGTTGCCCTTGACCCTAATTGTTACTCCATGGGACAAGTTTGGATGATTTTTCTAATCTGTATTATATAAGTTGGAGTAAGGGTTGTTCAGTTGCCATTGAAAAATTCTACGAATAGCTGACCTCTTTAGGCTGAATTACATGTGTAGAGGTTAAATGACAACTTTCAGCTGTAAAATCTGCCTTATAGCCTACTAGTGTACCATGTTCGCAAAGTCAGATACGTTATCCAATTTCTATGTCAACACTTTCATCTGTGCTACTAGCGTTGTTACAGCATCAACATTATAAATCCCTGCTTTTTTAGGATTATTCATGTTAGTCGGCCACATAGACTGATTCTCCACAATTTTCTCATAAAGATCATAGTTCTCATCAATATTCATCTTCATTATTGAACCTCCCACCGAAGCACCTACCACATTACGGTGTTCTGGACGTGGTCCTAAGTAGAAAATTCATACCTAAGCTTGCTTAGGAATGTCAAGATTAGGACACTTCCTAAACAAGTACTTGAACCTCTCCCATGCTTCCGGATAGCTTTCAAGGTCCTTATTCTTAAAAGTATATATTTCATTCCTAATATGATAGACACGAGATGGCAGGAAGAGCTGCATTATAAAGTCTTGCACCATATGATTCCACGATATGATGCTCCCAATAGGTAAAGAGCATAGCCATTCTCTTTGCCATCCTTTAAGTTGAGAGAATAAACACATTCAAAAGGCATATGCTAACATCCCATCGTGACTCAACATTAGAAAAGCTTGAATAGGTACAGTCACTATATTTACATAATTTCTAACAAATGCATTACCTTTGTTGGCGACTAATCCCTATTAAGCTGGCTGAGGGAATGCAAATATATTTTGAACCTGATTTTGATTTTGATTTTCAGCCATATCCCTTGCTTCTCTTTGTTCATTTCTGTGTTGTTTAAAGGTTTTTTCAATTTTGAAATATTTTGGAAGAAACTTGATCTCGTTAGAATCTTGCATAGGATGTTGACAAGAGAGTTAGGTAATGTGATAAGTAACCTAAAACAAAATGAAAATCGAATCCAACGTAAACTAATAAGCTACAAGTAAACAATTTATTCCATGGTAGCGGTGCAAAAAATTTGTTTGGATAAAATTTGCATGTGTACCGAATCGTGGGTGCGTCCCAAAGTGGATAAATTTTAATTATAATGTACTATTTTTCTATGTAATTCGATGTAAGTGACACAAAAGAGATTCATGGATCAATTTATGGAATGAATGCATTGGATATTAGAATTTACCTACTCAATCTATTTCCAATTTCCAACATACGTAATTTAGTGTTGTTTAAGTGCTCGTGACAATCGATAATAATATATTGTTTGACTTTCTTTCAAGATAAATCAAATCTATTCTAAATATGACTGGATTGTATTCCTAATCCAAACTTATATGCGAATACATGCATTCCATCACAAATCTATCTAACATGATTGCACAGGCCACAAAAGCTATTCTTAACATCTATTTTCTAGCAATGATATTTCCTAATATCATGCTAAGAATAGCTAGGATTTCCAAAAGAAGATGCCATTCGTTTGATGAGAAACAAAAAGGAATATCGAAAATTTGAGTGGCTGAAGCTGAAGCAGCTACTTTCGAAGTAACAGAAAGAAAAGCAACGACTGGAGTGGGAGAATCAGAGTCGAAAAGAGGATTCCTCACTTCTTTCTCTCATTCAAAACCGTGCATGAGACTTTCATCTCACACGGCTCCTAAGTGATAAAAGAAAGAAGAACTCATCTTCTTTCTTTTTTGATTACCTTCCTCGCGTATGTATAAGACCGAATCCATTCGATTTCTAAAAAAGATTACTAATCTTTAACTTTTCGAGGAATCCTTCATCTATATGTCAATTATGTAGTATTCTAAACTATTGCGAACTTTCAACACTATAACAAGCAACAATTTATCTAATTGGTGATCAAGCAATAAAATAATAAAATAATCATATATAATCAATCAAGACACGAGAATTCACTAAACTAATTGTCTTTAAATTAGAAATAGATAACCAATGGCCTCATCTTCATCCAATATAATAGAGAACTCAGCCGAACATGTTTAAATATAAAATACGCAAAAAATAATTTAAAAGACATCATCCGAATCAATGAACAATAGAAGAAACTTGTAAAATCAACTTGTTGGTTTTAAATCTTGAATCCGAGCTTTTTAATCATCTATCTCTTGTGTTAATTGTCTTGTAATGTCTTGCTAGATTATTCTCTACCTTATATGGTTCATTGAAACGTTCCTGACGGCCTCTAATAGGTTAAATAGAGTCTAGAGAATCATTCCATAAAAAGTTTGGCTTATAAAAAGAAACCAAAAATTTAACCTCTCGTGACACCCATGCCTGGGCATAGGTGTACGGCTTGCTCACCCATGGCCAAGCCATTTTAGCTTCAGTCTTTGCAGAGGGGAACTTTCTCTGCACAAGGCCGACCCATGCATTAGCATAGCTTACTCTTGAGGACCAAATTTGTAAATTGGTTCCTGAACTTTCTTGCAAGGACATTTTTTGTTCTCTTTGATCTTTTTCATTCTGTTGTCTTCTATTCTCATTCAATTGACTTCTAATGCTCTCTAATCTTCGACATGAGGTTCAGAATAGCTTTTGAGTATTTATACTTTAATCCTCAAATTTTAGATTTCTTGCAATTTTTTCCTTTTTTCGTTCATTTTCTCCAATTCCGTCTTTTTCTTCGATCTTTATCTAGCAAACA
Source organism: Olea europaea var. sylvestris (assembly GCF_002742605.1). NCBI lineage: Eukaryota > Viridiplantae > Streptophyta > Magnoliopsida > Lamiales > Oleaceae > Olea > Olea europaea. The sequence continues at coordinate 14,989,594 of NC_036237.1, read as the reverse complement.
CAATTTACATAGAATTAAATCACAATTCATTGAAATCCAAAAAAAAAAAAAAAATTACCTCTAATTTAAACGATTTAAATAAGTGTACAAAATTCACTTATCATCAACAATAGCCCAACCCAACCCATTTAGCAAACTTTGCCTTGTAGCAGATAATTTTGTCAATGACTTGCTCCGTGTTCCTCTTGGTGCACAGGTACAGAACACAATCAGAATTCCGTATCACTGCTGTATCAACAATTTTACTGCGGCTTGTTTATAGAACAATATGACTGTTTACGTCAAACAATTTACAAACGAAAATAGATTACCAAAAGTTTAAAAATCATTATAAAAAACATAAACTAACATCTCATAATATAGAAACTAAACAGGAAAATGGATTGCCATAGTATAATCATCACAACTTGATTTTAGGAAAATGAGCATTTGAAAATATATTTAAAGCACTTATAAAACAAAAACACAAGTTGTAGTACTTAAGAAACTAGATACAACATACAATCGAATAAAAGCCATAAAAAAGTTTAAAACAGTGAATTTCTTCTTTGAAGTTCCTTCTTCACCAACTCTTATTTTTCTCTTCAACCCCTTAGATTCACTTTCTCCAGCTATTGTTTAAGTTGAGGGTTTCTTTGCAAGAATGTTGGAGTCTCAGTCAAAGGGTGGTAGCTTATACGATTTGGGAGTTTCTGATTTCTGAGGTTATGATTGGGGACTTTTAGGGGTTCAATGGTTGAGAGTTTCTAGGAGAGAAGTCGGAAGAGACGACGAAGACGGTGAAAGGAGTCGAGGGAGAGAAAGGTTTCTCTTTGGATTCTTCTGGAATCGGGTCTACTGAGAAAGGGAAACCATGGCTATTGGTATAAGTTTTGGACCTTTTCAGGAGTTTGGTGGTTCAAAGCTTCTCAAAGAGGAGTCAGAGTAGACTGAAAAGACGCGAGAGGAGCTCTGAGTCAGGAGGTTTCTCTTTGGAGACTTCTGGAATCGGATCTATCGAGGAGGGAATGTTTCTATCGGAGCTACTGATTTATGTTTGAGCCATTCTTGGGTGATAGAATTCTGTCCAAACAATAAAAGTAGAATAACCCTTTATGTTTGGGGGATTTTAGTAGTTTTAAGACGAACTAATTACTTGTTTAAGTGATTTAATTCATTTGAAAGTGTATTATTCAAATTAATTAATACCCCAAAATAAAGGGTTTTTCTATTTGTAGTCACATCGAGATGTCAACCTAAGTGTACAAGTAGACAAAACCAAAAAGAAAAGGGTGGCCAACTTTCTTCTCTTGAGCCTTGAAATGGTTTAAGCTAAATTAGAGATGTCAACGAGTTGAGTTTAGTTGAGTCGGCTCGTGAGCCGAACTTAAGGCTTGGGCTAGACTAAGGTAAAATGTGCGAGCTTTTTTCCGGGCCTGAACCGAGTCGAACAAAAGCTCGGCCAAAAAAATTAGGCTCGACCCGAGCTTTCGGCTAGGCTCGCTTTTTATGCTTCTTCTATTAGTATTATTATTATTTTAATATAAATAAGGTAGCAACGATAATGCCTTAATGGGCGGCCAGCTGCTGAAGCTGGCTGCAGCAGCTGTGCTGCCTTAATAGGCTGCTTCTTCTTCTTCTTCTTCTTTTTTTTAAAGGCCTGCTGGCCAGTTCAAGCTTGGCCCATTCTCCCACAATGGAGCTCGGCCCGAGCGACGGACGGTCTGAGCCGGCGAGCCAAAATGCCATCCCTAAGTTCAATCAGAGACTGTACATTCAAACTTTTAGATTGTGTACTCCTGACCTAAAATGATTTAGCCCTTGTTTGATATAGATTTTTAATAAATTTTGATAAAAGTTGATGAAATATTTATTTATAATAATATATTAAAAGTGTGAATTAAGGAAAAGAAATTTGAATACCAGTTATACCCTTATATATATAGCTATATGTTAATTTTACCCTTATATATTTTACAATTTACATAGCACCATTTAATATAATTTAACTTCATTTAATATTCATTTAAATGTTCTTTGTTTTATGTTGGAGTACTTAAACTTTTACATTAATCAAATTAACTTAAACTACTTAAGTTATATTATTTATTTAATTTACTTCTTAAAATCGAAGCTCATGTATATAGATATATAATGTATTAAAGTTGCAATATAAAATAATATTTATTTTTTAATATAATTATTTATGTAGAGGAGCTTCGATTTTAAGTGATTGAAATTGGTTAAAATTAATTGTTAATTTGAATTATATATTAAAATCAAATTTTAATCTCTACAAACAAGGGTTTCCACAATGAATTATTTTTAACTTGCTAATTAATTTCCTAAATTGTAATTAACATGTCAAGACCCCAATTACTATTATTAGCCGATTTTATTATTATTATTATTTTTCAATTATACTTAAAAACTATAATTTTGAACTATGCAATTTAGTCCCTCAAAAATAGCATTATTACAAATTGACCCCAAACTCCACAAAATTATAAATTGCACTAACTTGTTAACTTGTAATAGGATCTTTTGATGCAATATTCGTATGTTACCTAGCTCCTATTTGATTGGATTAAAATTAAATTTTTAGTAAATTTTGATAAAAGTCGATAAAATGTGTGATTGAAAAGTTGTAGGTCCTATAAAACATGTGATTAGATAATTATTGACTTTGATTTAAATTAAAATTTAATTTTAATCTCCTCGGAACGAGGGCTAGGAAAGTGGACTAATTTACAAATGGACCAGTTTACACGTACAGCCATGTCTTACAGAATTGGTTACATTGTGCTGATGAGGCGATATTTTTGAATGTTCAAAATATCGCTAAAATGAAAAAAAAAATAAAAATCATTTTCTAACAAAATCTATTTGCCCTACCCATTTCCCCGTCATTAACCATTTGCAAAACATATTCTCCCCCAAAATCCTTCGACGCTGCCGACAAATAGAACGACGGGTAAACCAAATCGATGACGCCACTGACATCGACGCCGGAGATGACACAACGAAGAATCCCACGTTGTTATCCCATCATTTGTGGTGGACCCTAAACCCAGCTATTATAGAGATGAAGACGAAATGGAAGTAGGCAATCTAACGACGTCAACATCACGAGTAACTATTCTTCTTAATCTTCATATGGTGGTGATGCGAGTTCTTTTTCCATAAGAACATGAGAGTGTGAGCTGGTCTTACTTCATGGGATTGGGTTGCACATTCACCTACTAAAATCAAAGAAAATACAAATGTGGGCTTGGGGATAAAGTTAAGTTGATTGATATACAATTTGTTGAGGGTACGGAGACAATGTGATTTAGAAATGGCGATAATCATTTGGCAGATGAGGGGCTGTTCTATAGGTACAAATTGTTTGGTGTTAGACAATGTTGTTTGGTGTCAATGGCAATAATCATTAATAATATTGTTCCTTTGGTGTTAAACAATATACAACAAGAATTCAGAAAAATATGAATAGGCAAATGAAGAGCACAAGAAGTTAATTACTCATGTGGAAATACCAATTATATTTGTTAACAATTATATACATTTGTCTTGGCAATTGATTATGGTTTTTTGTTCGTAAATACAGGATATCTAGAAATTTATCATCCGAAGACGACGATTCGAAGGATAATAACTTGGAGGTAGAGATTGAGATTATTGTGCCTCATGTTGGAACAAAATTTAACAATGAAAATGAGGTATTTGAATTTTATAAGAACTATGCATTCCAAATTGATTTTCCCGTTAGAAAAAGGAATTCGAAGAAAGGTGATGATTGGGTTGTATGTTATGTATCTTTCACGTGCAGCAAGAAGGCCGTTAAACGAGTTGTATCAATGCTTGTCTGAAGCCTCAACCAACCATCCAAACTGGGTGTAAAGCAAGATTGACAGCATGTCTGAACTAAATGGAAAGTGGTGTATTGACACTGTTAACCTAGAGCACAATCATAGAACAAGCCCATCAAAATTAAGGTTGTATCGATGCAATCGCGAAATAAGCGCACGCATGAAACGACAGCTCGAAATAAATGGCACTGCTGGTATACCGTTGTACAAGAGTTTTAACTCAGTAGTAGTTGAGACTGGCAGTTATGGCAATATAACTTGTGTTGAGAAAGACTGCAGAAATTTCATTGACAAAGTTCATCACTTACGACTCGATGAAGGAGATGCTGTAGCTATCAAGTATATTTCTTGAAGATGCAAACAAGAAGTCTTGGTTTCTACTTTAGTATAGACTTGGATGATGAGGCCCATCTAAAGAACGTCGTTTGGGCAGATAATATATGTGTAGAAGCATGTAAGGAGTTTGGCGACGTAGTGACATTTGACATCATATATTTGACTAACAAGTATGATATGCCATTCGCTCATTCTGTTGGAGTGAATCATCATGGGCAATCAACTCTCCTTGGATGTGGATTGATTTTGAATGAAGATACAACAACCTTCATATGGCTTTTCAGGACATGGCAGCAATGTAGCGATAAAGCTCCAAGTGGAATTATCACGAATCAAGATCGAGCTATGCAAAATGCAATTGACATTGTCTTTTCGAATACAAGGCATAGATGGTGTTTATGGCATATTTTGAAAAAGTTACTAGAGAAATTTGGCAATCATAGACACAAAGCTTTTATCCTTTCTATAGTGCACGGGTTAATATACGATGTACAGGGATGTGAGGAGTTTGAGCAAGGTTGGAATAAGATGCTCGAAGAGAATGAATTACTAGAAAATGATTGGTTAATTGGTCTGTACAATGAGAGACGTCGATGGGTACCATGTTTTTTCAAAACATCATTTTGGGCAGGGAATGTCAAAAACTCGACGAAGTGATAGCATTAATGCATTTTTTTATGGTTATGTTCATTCTAAAACATGCCTTAACCAGTTTATAGAGCAGTACAAGCATGCATTGAGAAGTAAAGTGGAGAAGGAATTTCAAGTTGATTTCAAATCATCATTATCACAAATGGTTCCATGTGCGACAACGTATGCAACGGAGAAGCAATTCCAATCGCTATACACAATCGTAAATTTAGGGAGTTCTAGGAACAGTTTACTGGAAAGGTATATTGTGAAGTCCTATATGCCCATGGTTTATACTTACATATTATTTACGAAGGGTGTAAGGACATCATCTGGAATGAATTTATGGTCCCAAAAATATTTAAAGTCTCGTTCCGTAGGGAGGATTGTGAATTCTATTGCAGTTGTCATTTATTCAAGTTTAGAGGAATCGTTTGCAAGCACACAATCACAGTTTTCCTCTAAAATCAAGTACAAACATTTTGAGATAAGTATATATTGATGAGGTGGAAGAGAGATGTCAACAGACCGTACATGAGAGTTCTAATCAATTATGATAGTTGGATTCACACTCCTGACCAAGTTAGATATGAGCAAATGTGCACTGCCTGTACAAAGTTAGCTGACCTGGTAGCCCATGACGAACAACGGTGAAATGGATTAGATTGAATTCCTAACAATGGAGTCATCCATGTTAAAATCTAGTAATGTGGGATCTCAATGCCTCGAAGCAGATAAGCTAGTTAGCGGAGACATCTTGGACCCAAAATATTCTAAATGCAAAGAAGCTTCCAAAAAACTCCAATGAAAAGGAAACCTCGAAAGTAGTTCCAAAAAATCAAAAACCTCTATACCGGTGCCAACCAACTCAAACACCTCAAGAAGGCATGTTGATAATGATTCATCGTCAGTCAATTTCAAGGTGACATGCTTTATTTTGACACAACAACATATTTTGTTGATTTCATATGTGGGCCACTTTATGCAGTATTATCATTTTATTTTTTGCAGGAAGTTCAAACAACCACCACAACATTTCTGTCTGACTCGTCAACATCTCGGCACACAAGAGCATTGTCAGCAATCATTGACATGCAAGCTACGGTTCTTATGTTGATTGGTTTGAAATCATTACCACTTTGGTTTATTGTAAATGTGGTTGTGCGAGTAAATGGTATGCTGGAAATGTGGTTTGTAATTGTAGCATGTTGGATGCTTTTTGTCAACTTTATTGAAATATGTTATTATTTGCAGTAATGAATTTATCTTTAGTTCATTTCTCTCTTGAAGTCTTATGTTTGAAGATGGTTTATCATTGAGGTGATATGGTTTGAAGCTTCATTTCATAGAGCAACAAATATGTTGCTAGTTTGAAAATATGTTTTCATATAATTTGGTTTGGGCACATTCAATAAATGCAAGTAGATGTACTGGACAAGAAATATTGATTTTGGTTGGTATCTTCATATTCTTATGCAAAAGCCAATCTTTATGGAACTGTGATTTGTAAATATAGAAATGAAGGCTTAAGCAAATAGATTACCATCGTCAGTAACCTTACTAGTTGCGCTAGCAACTTGTTTCACAAGATCTGCACCAATATTTTTTGCCTTATCCATAAAATTGATGCTTTTGGCTACTGTGACACCATCCTTGGTGACCTTGGGATTTCCATGGCTTTGCTCAATAATGACATTGTGCCCTTGCAACAATTGTGAAGAAGAAGAGCCACTTAGCCTCAAGCCCTTTGTTAAGATGTCGTTACAAAAATCGTGAACAAGCATCATAAAATAGCAGTCACTACAAATCCGGAACAATTCACTTGGAGACTCAAAAGAATTTTAGAACTTAAAATATATTTACCTAATTATATATAACCAGCACCCACCATTTAATTGGGGTACCCACACACAACTACAAGTATCAAAATAGCCAAAAATATTTGAAGTTAATGTTCACTAATATTTTCTGGCATATTTTTCTTACACTCTTCAAGTTAGAGTTTGTTCGTGCATTATAATGTTAATAGAAGTAAAGAGAAAGGAGGGTTGTAAACGCCTAGTTACCTTTGGTCCCATTGTCACCCTTACAGCTTCGGCAAGTTCATTAACACCAGATAGCATTGCAGCCCGAGCCCCAATACCAAAATTAGTATCCTTAGCAACATAATTTTTGCTAGATAAAACCCGAATACCTACCTGTATGTTCTCATTCCATTCACCAAAAATAAAACATAATGCACCCTCTATATATACCCACAAAATCAACTAATTTAGTAACTGGTTCTGTTCTAGATAGGGAATGCCGCAAACACAGAACAATCACAATTCATTCGATAAAAATTGCGCAAAAATAGTAAGCTTCCTTGAGTACATAGTTTTTTTCCCCTAATTAAACAAGTGAATACAGACTACGAGACAACAAACGTTACGACAATTCGATTACATCCAAATTCAACACCACATCTAATGTAATATCATCACATTATATCAACAATACACGATTTAATTTACACCCTTTTTTTCGCTTTCTCCTCGTCATCCAGATCTCGTTTTCCTTGAGTTATGTTGAGGAAAATCTCCAAATAGTAATTTTCGTCGGCTATATTAGCACATTTTTGGAACACAATTGACATGTCAATAGTTGGATCGTTGAACTTAATTCACCTTCGTAATGCACTAACTCGTTGTCATATGGCGAAACATCACACCACTTAAAATGCCTATAGTAACAAGTACAACAATGGATCATCAGTCCTTTGTTTGCACTATTTTTTTCCACCTCCATCCACTTCACAAACCCCTCACTACATTTTGGGCATCTTCTCTTTCTGGAACATTCCAACGAGCGATTCGGCTGTTTGCAACTATGGCATATACCTCTGTTCCTTCCTGCCCTGGAGCAAACTTTAGCATACAGTGCAATTCAACAGGCCCAAAGTCAGATTCGAACTCCATAAAATAGAGAGTAAGTGCAATTGAACAAGAAAATGTGCACACGGAAGATGGAGAAAAGTATTGTAAATGTGGTTGTGCGAGTAAATGGTATGCTGGAAATGTGGTTTGTAATTGTAGCATGTTGGATGCTTTTTGTCAACTTTATTGAAATATGTTATTATTTGCAGTAATGAATTTATCTTTAGTTCATTTCTCTCTTGAAGTCTTATGTTTGAAGATGGTTTATCATTGAGGTGATATGGTTTGAAGCTTCATTTCATAGAGCAACAAATATGTTGCTAGTTTGAAAATATGTTTTCATATAATTTGGTTTGGGCACATTCAATAAATGCAAGTAGATGTACTGGACAAGAAATATTGATTTTGGTTGGTATCTTCATATTCTTATGCAAAAGCCAATCTTTATGGAACTGTGATTTGTAAATATAGAAATGAAGGCTTAAGCAAATAGATTACCATCGTCAGTAACCTTACTAGTTGCGCTAGCAACTTGTTTCACAAGATCTGCACCAATATTTTTTGCCTTATCCATAAAATTGATGCTTTTGGCTACTGTGACACCATCCTTGGTGACCTTGGGATTTCCATGGCTTTGCTCAATAATGACATTGTGCCCTTGCAACAATTGTGAAGAAGAAGAGCCACTTAGCCTCAAGCCCTTTGTTAAGATGTCGTTACAAAAATCGTGAACAAGCATCATAAAATAGCAGTCACTACAAATCCGGAACAATTCACTTGGAGACTCAAAAGAATTTTAGAACTTAAAATATATTTACCTAATTATATATAACCAGCACCCACCATTTAATTGGGGTACCCACACACAACTACAAGTATCAAAATAGCCAAAAATATTTGAAGTTAATGTTCACTAATATTTTCTGGCATATTTTTCTTACACTCTTCAAGTTAGAGTTTGTTCGTGCATTATAATGTTAATAGAAGTAAAGAGAAAGGAGGGTTGTAAACGCCTAGTTATCTTTGGTCCCATTGTCACCCTTACAGCTTCGGCAAGTTCATTAACACCAGATAGCATTGCAGCCCGAGCCCCAATACCAAAATTAGTATCCTTAGCAACATAATTTTTGCTAGATAAAACCCGAATACCTACCTGTATGTTCTCATTCCATTCACCAAAAATAAAACATAATGCACCCTCTATATATACCCACAAAATCAACTAATTTAGTAACTGGTTCTGTTCTAGATAGGGAATGCCGCAAACACAGAACAATCACAATTCATTCGATAAAAATTGCGCAAAAATAGTAAGCTTCCTTGAGTACATAGTTTTTTTCCCCTAATTAAACAAGTGAATACAGACTACGAGACAACAAACGTTACGACAATTCGATTACATCCAAATTCAACACCACATCTAATGTAATATCGTCACATTATATCAACAATACACGATTTAATTTACACCCTTTTTTTCGCTTTCTCCTCGTCATCCAGATCTCGTTTTCCTTGAGTTATGTTGAGGAAAATCTCCAAATAGTAATTTTCGTCGGCTATATTAGCACATTTTTGGAACACAATTGACATGTCAATAGTTGGATCGTTGAACTTAATTCACCTTCGTAATGCACTAACTCGTTGTCATATGGCGAAACATCACACCACTTAAAATGCCTATAGTAACAAGTACAACAATGGATCATCAGTCCTTTGTTTGCACTATTTTTTTCCACCTCCATCCACTTCACAAACCCCTCACTACATTTTGGGCATCTTCTCTTTCTGGAACATTCCAACGAGCGATTCGGCTGTTTGCAACTATGGCATATACCTCTGTTCCTTCCTGCCCTGGAGCAAACTTTAGCATACAGTGCAATTCAACAGGCCCAAAGTCAGATTCGAACTCCATAAAATAGAGAGTAAGTGCAATTGAACAAGAAAATGTGCACACGGAAGATGGAGAAAAATTGAAATCTTGACAATAGTAGAATATAAAACACTCCAAAGACGAAAGATAGATACGTTGATTTAATGCATACACAGGTCAATATCTACACATTTTACGAATTAGGTAAATTACTAATAGGATGTTTCCTTAAGCTATGTTTAAGAGGTTAACATGACCAGAGACCCGCACCGTAGATTTGGAGAAATTCCAAATACCCATACCGTGGATTTAGAGAATTTTAGATGGTAGCAGTTGAAATCTTGACAATAGTAGAATATAAAACACTCCAAAGACGAAAGATAGATACGTTGATTTAATGCATACACAGGTCAATATCTACACATTTTACGAATTAGGTAAATTACTAATAGGATGTTTCCTTAAGCTATGTTTAAGAGGTTAACATGACCAGAGACCCGCACCGTAGATTTGGAGAAATTCCAAATACCCATACCGTGGATTTAGAGAATTTTAGATGGTAGCACCGGCGGTTTGGATAATTTCAGACGGCAACACCGACGGTTTGTAGAGACGACAGCACCGACGGTCTGGAGAATTTCAGATGGCAGCACCAGAAACTGAGAGAGACCGTAGTGAGATAAATAAGAGTGGTTGGGAAATAAGAGAGATGGTAGTGACAGCTATTATGATTGGTTGGATGGATAATAAATGATGGGAGAGAAAGATAATGGGTCTGACCATTTACCAGTTTTTTTGCATTCAAAATATTGCCACGTTCCAATGCTGTAACAAAATATGCCATGGCTGATATACAAATAGAATTTTCCTTTACAAATAACTAGTAAAATGTCATGCGGATATCCAATTCCAAGTCAACTCTGAACAAAATCTGCAGTGTCATGAAAGATTTACTTTGTGGAATGCTTCCTTCTAGTTAGCAGAGTGATAATTCATGTGAACTAATCAAAATTTTCTTCAAACCATGACTTTCTTTCAAATTTTTCTCTTCACCTATGTTCTTAGCAGTTCTCCAATCTTCACAACTTCCCAGCCTTTTGATTATCCAACAGCAACACTTTCAACTTCATGGATCAACAGCGTCTCTGCAAATCATTCTATAGATTTTACAGATGGCTCAACAATAAGGGCCATCCTTCTGAGGGGAACGTTTGGTCCAAGATATGCCTGTGGGTTCTACTGCAAAGGGAATTGTGAAACTTATCTCTTTGCCATTTTTATTGTTCAAACGAACAGTGGTGGAGGTATTACTTCTCCCAGCATAGGATTCCCGCAGGTTGTCTGGTCTGCTAATCCAAACAATCCAGTTCGAATCAATTCAACTCTGCAGCTCACATATAATGGCGATTTGGTCTTGAAAGATGTTGATGGCACTTTGGCATGGTCTACAAACACTGCAAGGAGGTCTGTCGCTGGCTTAAATTTGACCGAAATGGGAAACCTTATTCTATTCGATGAAAATGAATCTGTGGTTTGGCAGTCGTTTGATCATCATACTGATTGTTTGGTTCCAGGACAGAGATTGAAATCAGGGCAGAATTTAACAGCTAGTGTTTCATCATCTAATTGGACTCAAGGAGGTATTTATTTGTCCATGACTAATCAGGGTTTAATTGCATCTATAAGATCTAATCCTCCTCAAGTCTATTTTGAATATGGGATTACTAATGTTAAACTAAGTTATGCTATGTTTATAAATGGAAGTCTGGATTTATATACGAACTCTACAGAGACCAGTCCCTTGGCCAAGATTGACATTCCTCCAGCCAGTTCAGCCCAGTACATTAAATTGGATTATGATGGGCATCTTAAAATTTTTGAATGGCTGACAGGATGGAAGGAGGTGGCTGACATTACTACAGGTTATCTTGGTGAATGTAACTACCCAATGGTTTGTGGAGAAAATGGAATTTGCTCAAATGGGCAGTGTAGTTGTCCCACATCGACCACGGATTCAGCAAACTATTTTAAGCTGATTGATGGTAGGCAACCTAATCTTGGTTGTTCTCAAGTCATCCCTCTTACTTGTGATGCTTCAAAATTTCACAAGTTTTTAGATCTTGATGAAGCCACTTATTTCACCTTCACTGCAGACATTAGTAGTACAAACATTAATCGTTGTAAAGAAGCATGTTTAAAAAACTGTTCCTGTAAAGCTGCGATTTTTCGTTATGGCTCAAACTCTTTTGATGGGGACTGCTATTTACCATCTCAGATATTTTCACTGATGAACAATGAGAAGGACAAGAGCCATTACAATTCCACTATATCTATCAAAGTGCAGGTTCCTCCGAGTGCAATACCGCCTTCAGTAGATTTGTCTCCTGCCTCTGCTACCAAGGGAAAGAAGAGTCCTCTTGGCGCTATATTAGGATCCGGTATAGGAATTTTATTGGCAACTGTTGCAATTGGAATTTTAGTTTTCATTATCTGGAAGAAAAGAAAAAATCTAAGGGAAGAAATAGAGGAGGACTTTTTAGATCAACTACCTGGAATGCCAACCAGATTTTCATTTGAAGACTTAAAAAATGCCACAGAGAACTTCAATAAAAAGCTTGGTGAGGGAGGATTTGGTTCAGTATTTCAGGGAACTCTAAAGGATGGCACTGAAATCGCAGTTAAATGTCTTGATGAAATGGGGCAAGTTAAAAAATCCTTTCTAGCTGAGGTTGAAACTATTGGTAGCATTCACCACGTCAACTTGGTTAGGCTAATTGGATTCTGTGCTGATAAATCTCATAGGCATTTAGTTTATGAGTATATGAAGAATGGATCGCTAGATAAATGGATATACGGAAGAACCACTGCAACTCCTCTTGATTGGAAACGCAGAAAAAAGATCATTCTTGACATAGCAAGGGGATTATCCTACCTCCATGAAGAGTGCAGGCAAAAAATTGTTCATTTGGATATCAAGCCCCAGAACATTCTTCTTGATGAGAATTTTAATGCTAAATTGTCTGATTTTGGACTTTCTAAACTGATAGATAGGAACCAAAGCCAAGTTGTGACCAACATGAGAGGTACTCCCGGCTATCTTGCTCCTGAATGGCTAAGTTCAGTCATAACAGAGAAAGTAGACGTTTATAGCTTTGGTATTGTGATCCTCGAAATTTTGTGTGGTAGGAGAAATTTTGAAAAATCCGAGCCTGAGGAGGAAAGACATTTACTGAGTCTTTTCAAGACAAAAGCACAGAATGGACAATGGTTAGATTTGATTGACAAACACTCCGAAGATATGCAGTCTCATGGAGGAGAAGTTGTGGAGATGATGCAGGTTGCTGTTTGGTGTTTACAAGGTTATTATGCCAACAGACCTTCAATGTCAACGGTGATCAAGGTCTTGGAGGGTGTTAAAGATGTTGAGAAAGATTTAGACTATAACTTCGTGAGCCCAGAGATTGCAACAAACAGAATCCCAGAAGTTGATTCTCGAGATGCAACTCCATTGCTCCCTTCAACTCTATCAGGACCACGGTGAATCATGAAATTCTTGTAGCTTTCAATGTAGTAATGCAATGTCTTATCCCGCTAATCTCGTGGAAGTTAATTTCCTGCCTAGTTTTCTGCAAAACTCAAGAATAAGAGTTGCTCATTTTCCTCGTAAGTGTTTACTCTGACCTTCAAATTGTTCCTGGATTTCTCAAGTTTGTAGCTGTTATATACAAGTTATGAGACTCGATTTTTATCCAAGTCTAGTGTAAAAAATAATCTTACTCAACTGGTTGCCACATATATTCATTATCGATTTAACAGCTAACACTTGATCACTGCATTTGAAATCATTAGATAAGAAAGAATATACAGATTCTTGCACAGGTTTAAAATGCTGGTTTGGATGTCAAGCGTCATGTGTAAAAGACCAATACAAAGACAACATTATAAAACTCAAGCACTTTTACTTTCTCATGCTTATGGTAGGTTCTCAAAAATGGGCATTCATCATATCTGCTGCAAACATGCCATATATAATTGATATCTTGAAAATCTCGAAAATATGAATTCATGATTATCTTCTTGAGAAAATTTAGACCGATTTTACAAGAAAAGCAAATTCATTAGTTCAAACAAGGTACAAGGTGATCAAGATATGCAAAAGACAAGCAAAAAATAAAGTTTGACAGTGTTACAGCAAATTGTGCTCACACAAAAATAAGAGAATATTAAAGCTTTGTTAGACTTTAAAATTTTACACTTTCATTGTGACCTTATATATATAATAGCTGGATTGGTGTGATAAACAAATGTGGCACAAAATTGTTGACTATTTTATGCATATCACATGTTATTTATTGATGGAACTTGTCATAAATCAATTGCTGGGAATCCTTCGCAAGTTACATTTAAAGTTACATTTTATTGTAAACTAATATTCTTAAACTTTACAAGGGAATATAAGAGCTTGTTTGACAAATCTTTTAAGAAAAAATAATTTATTACGAGAATGTACAGTTAGAAGGAAAATTTGTGGGTTTACGTAGAATGTGTGATTAAAAATGATAAAAAATATACATAATTAAAAAAAAAAAATCATCAGACAAGCCTAATTCAAGTTCTTGCGCAAAGGATACAGTTGTCACTGCTTACATTTGAACTTCATTCAAATTGTGTGTGTGTGTGTGTTTGTCCAAAACAAAGGATAAAGCCCTTGTTTGAGCCCCATTTTGGGGGAGAAAATAAATTTTGAATAATGTATTGATGAAAAATGTGTGGTTAATAAATTGTACAGTTAGAAGGAAAATTTGTGGGTTTACGTAGAATGTGTGATTAAAAATGATAAAAAATATACATAATTAAAAAAAAAAATCATCAGACAAGCCTAATTCAAGTTCTTGCGCAAAGGATACAGTTGTCACTGCTTACATTTGAACTTCATTCAAATTGTGTGTGTGTGTGTGTGTGTGTGTGTGTGTGTCCAAAACAAAGGATAAAGCCCTTGTTTGAGCCCCATTTTGGGGGAGAAAATAAATTTTTGAATAATGTATTGATGAAAAGTGTGTGGTTAATAAACAAAGAAAAGTTTTGATTTGCGTGTAATATTATTTTATTAAAGAATGTGTGATTGAAATAGTGTCAAATCATTGTTAAAAAATGTATTTTGGTAAAAAAATGGGACTCAAACAAGGGCAGAAAGTGCATTCAAATAAACTATAAGTGGTTCATATAAAGCAGCTTTTCAAGGTGCAATAAGTGTGAGATTCAGACCATACAATGCGCAGTAATTGGCAAATCCTTTTGCATGTGTAATAATTTCTAGTTGAATGGTCTTCACTTGGTGGATCTATTAGATCTTGTCTTGCACATGTAAGTGTCGGTCCCATTAATTATTGATAGAGCTTAATCTCAACTTTTCTTCTAACAAATTAAAAATTCAAGTTGAATGATGATTGTTAAACTAAAACTAAAAAGCTCACTAAAACAATAAACGATGACCACTGATAAGTGTATTTTATACACTTATTCAAAGTCTAAAATAGTGATAGTTCTTTCGACAAAGCATATCCTAAACTGTTGTAATTATTTTATATAGGTAAAACTCAATGGTTGAATGAAGAATTAAAAGAAACAAGGGAAAAAATCAAGGAAAATAGTGAAATCAAAAGTATGGAAACTAAAGTGTATACATGCAATAGTTGATTCGAACCATAAAATGATAATTAAAGATCACATATGATCAATTTGATGCAATTTGACGTCAAAGGAATGAAATATAGTCGAATTATTATCACAAATCAATTTGTAGTCAAAAAAGTTGTACTCCAAATTTTTAGTTTCAACTTGAGATTCATTTTTTGAGTATAAAATATTCGAATTGGAGAAATGTGACTAATGTGGATAGACGGTACGGAGCAAAACAACATTAGTGCAATGGTTGTCGTAGATCAACAGATCAATTCCTTGCTTGTTTGCCAAAGAGGTTGATTCTAGAAGAATTGTAGCCCTTTAAGTTTTCTTTCTAATGTACATTGAATCACCTCAATTAGATGTCGAGAGATAAAGTTATAACCAAAATTTTAAATGATGTCCAGGGATGAACAAATGTCTTTGGCAAGCTCGTGCTGGCAATTCATGACGCATGTGCAAGACCCTACTTTCACCAACCTTGAGAGCAAGTGGTATTATCTTAGGCAAGTTCATATTCCCAATTGATTTCATTATCCTAGATATAGAGGAGCTATGGAACGCAACATTACTTATCTTGCGTAGATCCTTCATATCAACAAGCCGATCTATCATGGACTTTGAAAGTGACGAACTAACATTGAGAGTGGATGATAAGTAAGAAAAGTTCAAGATCTACACTATTATCAAGAACTTGTTACATGAAGAGACTAGGTAAAGGTTAAAGAGGAATGTGAGTATATTTCTGAAAAGGTGTAACAATGCTCAAACGAGACAAAGTCTAGAAATCTATGAAGCCTTGGACGAGAGGAGAATTGAAAGTTCAAAATTTGGAGGGTAAAAAAAGGATGTAAGGCTTAAAATTGCAATGAGTGCAAGAGCTCAAGATACCTATTTCAACCACCATGATCAATTTCTCTAAACAGTCTAGCTAAAAACTATAAACTAAGGCCCATAGTGGGAGACAACCCGACCATTTCTCTTTTTATATATTCTGCATTTCTGTACTGTGTTATGTACATATTTGTTTTGATTATTAGTTTATATTAGATTTAGGCACATTTCAATTCAGTTTTGGGGTCATCTTCATGATTGACACTTAGCGTAAGTAAGAGAAAACACTCATTAAGTCTAAAGGAGTCAAATTTTGCATGTAACATGAAATTGGAGTTTAGGCATAAAAAGGAGAAAATCAGGTTTGGAAGTACTTTATGCGACCTCATGATTCAAAACCATAAATAGTCGTATGAGTACATCCTAGGAATTCAAAACCCAAAATTCATTTCTTCTATGCGATCACACCCATTTCTTCTATGGGGCCACAATCTGAACCGAAGGTAATTTTTTTTAAAATATTATGTTTTCTCCTATTTTTGCTTCTTTTGATTATTTTTCTTTCCCTCTTGATAAGTTTCTTGATTTTGACATGAGAAGGGGTTTAGCAAAGTACAAGTTAGGATAAATTGACAAATAGCTCATCACACATTCAACTTAAAAATTTGGAGAGTACCTTCTCCATTTTCTTTATCATCCCCTTATATTTTTACTTATGCTTTATAACATTGAGAACAATGTCAGTTTTAAGTTTGGGGTGAGAAAACATTGATTTTTTGTTTTTTGTATGTTTGTGTGTTTTAGTATTTTTTTAGTATTGCTTTAGTATACAAGACAAAACTTGAAGAATTTCAATAATATATTCTTTTATTAGGTTGTGTGATTATGTGAGTTAGATAGCCTAGTCGACAATGAAATTTAATTTGAGATTTGGTGTTGATTTATGAACTATGGATAGGCTAAGCTTAAATTGATTGATGTTAATCTTGTAGAACTTGATATTGTTGCTGTAGGAAGATACAGATATGAATGGGATTCCTTGTGTAAAAAATCATATGCAGATTATCTTAAATTAACGGGATAAAATTAGGCGAAGGTTTTAAGTTGGAGATTGGTTTTCTTGTATAGGTGTTTGATAAAGGACATCACACTAATCAATGCATAAATTTTTTAAAATTTGAAATTTTTCTTTGAAGCCTTTAGTCACATTCCCTTAATATAGATAACCATACATTAACCTGTGTAGAAATGAAAATTGATGACTTAACCTAAACACAGTATTTCACACATTTTTTTACCTAATAAAATGAAATAAGCATTTTCACAATAAGGTCCCTATATATTCTCGCCTGGTCATCTATGATGTATATATGGTATGTTATGACAAAATACTGTATAACCAAATTCAACATATTTATTTTGAGGATTCCAAAAGTATCTACTATGTCATTTCAAAAGTCATATATACAACACAAGATTCACCAAATATAATACAACAGATTATAATGCCAAAATAACAGCACATAAGATAATCCTACAGGTCGTCATCCATGTACATCAAACTTTGAAATCCTGTAAGAACTTCATAGCTAGCCATGTCTTCTATGAAGTTTCATACTCACCTACAATGCAAGAATTATATAAACTAATGCCCTATAGGCATATGTCATACATGAATGTACAAATACTCATGAATGACATGCTCAATCAATATATTTTCGGAGCCACATGCTCAATCATGATAACCATCACATGGTATGTCACGATCTCCTTATCAAGTTCATATAAATGTGACAACAATACTCTATAGATAGTATTTCACAAATACTATGTTTCTGCATTGTAGTTGTACATGAATTTTTACTTACCTCTTTGCCTTTGTGTGTGATCTTTCCACAAGATGCAGGTTAAGTCCCCTTTTCACCTAATGTCAGAAGATAATCTATATTACAGTCTAATATTAAACACGATCCTCAATTCGATAATCATAACACACTCGACTCCTTACTATAAACATCACTGCAAAAATAGTTCAGATAATGTTATTACTTCCAAGTTATCGGTTGTAACCCAAAAGAATCCCATAAATTCCATTATTTTCCTAGTCTAATCATAATTGTCACCGTCATCTAATTGTCCTCAACTACCTAACACTTACTAAAATTAATTTTCAATGCCTTGGAGATGATTAGTGCACATTTAAAGGTTGAAGTTATGTAAAGTACTGAATTGTACAGAATTTGTTTTTTGAGTTTTATTTGTTACCACGTCCCATTTCATCCATCTTTTCACACACTTAACTACATCCATTCATTTCCAATCTTTTTCCACACTTATTTAACATATATATGAATATAACCATGTCATGAATTTACCATAAGTACAGGATTTTCAGCCTCAAGTTATATTATTTTTTAAAGCACATTGAGGCCCCGTTTGGTAGGGATTTTTTGCCCCAAAAAATTGATTTTTTGACCGTTATTTTACTATTCAAGCCGTAATTTTTGACTTTTTCTCTCACATGTGGACTCCACTTTTCGTCTAACGGACAAAAAATCAATTCTCAAAATCCCTACCAAACGGGGCCTGAATAAGGTAGCTTGATAAGTGTGTTTATAAACACTTATTTAATATCTAAATATGTTTATTATTGATTAAATGAATAAAATCCTACTTATAATTAGGTAAAATTTGCTTTTATAGGCTAAAAATCACCAAAAGGGAACAGAACAAGCCAAAAGGGAGTGTAAAAGGACTAAAAGCGCACAAAAATGTGAAGTTGGGGACCAAAGTGCAAGAGTACCTAAAGTTGGGGATCAAAGGTTGCAATTTTTGGAGGGGCGTGATTGAAAGAAAAGTCAAAATTTGAGGACCAAATTGTACTTGATCAAATTTGAAAGGCCTTGTGTGCGTTTAAATGGAGGACTAAGTTAGAAAAAGAAATGAAGAAAGTTAGCACGCAAGCGCATACGGGGGAAGCCGTTGGTGATTTATCGAGACCAAAATGGTCTCACGATGCGTGGGCTACGAATGTCGACACGTGGGCGCCACCTTTCGACTAGGCAAATTTTGTCTATTTTATGTAAATTTCGAGACTTCTTCCTCAATTTCATCTTAGACGATTTTTGGTCATTTAAGTACTTTTTTTTGGTCAATTCTAGGGCTTTTGGGGCTGGGTCTTCTTCCTCATTTATTTTCTTTTATTTTTCTTTCTTTCTCTTTTCTTTATTTACTCTTTTTCTCTTCTTTTCTTTTATTTTTCTTGGCATTTTGGGAGTGAAATCAAGAGCACAAAAAAGAATACACGTTCAAAGTGGTAGAGAGATTTTGGGGAAATCAAGTTCAAGCCTTTATCATTATCAAAAAGTCAACAAAAATGGTTGGATCTTGAATCTTGTATTTTCTTCACTATTATCTTCTATTGGTAATGTATTGTACAAAATATTTTTCTTTTTATTATATATTTGTTTTGGGATTTATGGTGGTAACTTAACCTAACTTTTAATTAATTGTAATATTTTCTCTTAATGTTAAGTTATTCATTTTCATGTGTTATTATTATTATTATTGTTGTTATTATTATTATTATTATTGCATTTTCATTTTCATTTATGTGGCTAATGTATGTTTAGATATTTGTACATCGTTCGAGAGAAGATTGTGCATTTTTGATCAAATAGTAAAAATCATAGGTTTGTGTTGGGGATAGAGATATACCCTAACCCTTGGCGACCCAATGTGTTATTTTCACAAAGATTTAATGCAATTATTTGGTTTTAATCGATATAGAGATATAATATGTTAAACCAATCAACTAGGGTTAATTTCGCTTGAGAGAGGTAATTAACTAAATTTGGAAGATCATGTCTAACATCGTGAATGAGTAATTTGTTAATTGGTTCGTGAAGAAATTAATTAGACAACGGTTAAGCGAAACCATAAATCCCAACCACGTTTGCTTTCGAAATTTCCAAGATTTTTATATTTTCTTATTTTGTAAGTTTTTAGTTAGTTTCCTTATTCCAAAATCATAGTTTTCATTGTGTGTGTTTATTTTCATTGTTAGAATTAAACTAATTAAAATTATGTAATCGAAAGTAAACATTTTTCGAGGGATCGACAACATTGAAAGGTTTACTTTATTACTTGAACGCGCGTGCGCATGAGGCATGCACTTTTAGCAAACATAGCTTACTATGACTGCCTTTGGTTTTGTAGTAAAAATCTGATTTTACACCCATTATTGTAGTAGAAAATCAAGTGTATTTGACCTATCTTAGTGTGTATACAACCTAATTTTATTTTGCAAGATCCTAAAATAATTTATAGAGTTAATTCCTTAACCGTTCATTCGATTCTTTACTCGATTAGCGCTCGATTCTTGAACTACTTCAACAATTTTCACCTCAATATTTATAACATCGCATGAACCTTATATTATTGTATTGTAACCATGTCACTTCATGCCTCATGTCCCAAATATATTGAAGACTTTGTTAAGATTTAGGGTAACCATGATTAACCGAATCAAAAGGGAGTAACTTTACCAATAATGATTCTGAAACTTTCAAGATCACAATTGTTTAACACATCAATATCCAACATCTAGAATAACCTAAATTTCTACCATAGCTCAATGTAAGATTTACCATCTAGGTCGAGGAGTCAAAGACTAACACCATATAAAGATTTTAAAGCCTCAATAATCGAAAGCACCATTTTAAGAGAAAGCAATTAGAAAAAATTGATGCAAATGATATTGTAAATAACATGAAATACATGAATCATATTGGCCAAATGTGTAATGGAAGTTTGGGGTATTACATTTTATGATATTGTAAATAACATGAATACATGAATCATATTGGCCAAATGTGTAATGGAAGTTTGGGGTATTACATTTTATGATATTGTAAATAACATGAATACATGAATCATATTGGCCAAATGTGTAATGTGAAGTTCAGGGTATTACATTTTATGACTTGAGTAATTAAGTTTGTAAGGATATCTAAAAATCTGACGCCCTAAAGTCAACCAACTAATGAGTGAACGGCCTAAAGCTCAATAGACCGTTCATTTAAAAAGCAATTAGAGAGGAAGTTGCACTTGAAACAAAAATTAGTTCTCTTCAAAGCCTTTTTGACTTGGGTTATCAAGTCTGTAAGGGTGTTTGAAATTGGTACCCTAAAATCATATGATTTGAGAACCATTAGCTTAAATCCTGCCATATGGATTATCTAGAAAGCAAAAGGAAAGAATGCAAAAAAGAAAAAAAATACTTTTGAAAATAGAAAAGGCAAGTGCATGAAAAAAGCAATAGCACTAAATGCCTTGGTTAAATCATAAACATTTGTTTGAGAGATTTTGACTTTTGATGACAGATAATTAGCCTTGTTAAGTCTTGGAGGTCGAAGAAATCAAATAAATGGAGAATCCTAGTTTACTGATGTATTGACTTGCAATTAGCAGAGTCCACTTGAACTGGAGAGGTTATGATAATAATAAAAAATGTAACCTTAGATTGCATAGAAAAGAGCAAAAAGAATAAGTTTGGCAGTGTGTGAATCATACGCGAGGTGAAAGAATATAAATAGACAGGAGATTGAGAATTGAATCAATTTGTAAATTCATGATTGTCTACCTAGTCCTTCATAGACACATGTCAATTTTGTATTGGAAGAATGGATATTGGTTTGGTATTGTGACTTTGTATGATTTCAAATCCTAAGGTAAAACCTAGATTGTCTAACCAAATATTTTTGCCCACTAGTGTGTTTGTTGTTATTTAGGTTGTAGTTTTTTTAGGACAAACAAATATTTAAGTTTGGAGGTATCTAAAATAGTGATATTTGGTATCTTTTGCCAAAATATAAACTAAATTGTTGTATTTTATGTTATATAGGTAAAGCTCAACGGCTGAACGAGGAATTAGAATAAACAAGGGAAAAATCAAGGAAAATGGTGAAATAAAAAAGTATGGGGACCAAAATGCAAACATCTAATAGTTGATTCGAACCATAAAATGATGATTGATGTCAATATGACCAACTAGATGCAATTTGAAGTTAAAGGAGTGAAATATAGCCGAAGTATTTCACAAATCAACTTCTAACCGAAAAAGTTATGCTTCGAATTTTTAGCCTCAATTTGAGACCGATTTTTCGGGGAACAAATGCTCAAATTGGAGAAATCCTATTTCTAGAAGAATTGTATATCTTATGGTTATCTTTCGATTTGACATCTCAATCAGATAACAGGAATGAAAGTTATGATCAAAATACAAAAAGTTGTTCAGAGTTATCATACGTAAATTGGTGCGAATGTGGACAATTCATGATGCATGCGCATGCATAGGACCCTATTTTCACCAACTCAAGAGCAATTCATCTGGCCTAGGCATCGTGAGAAAGAAGGCTATGTGTACGCACGAGCTTTTTCTCAGGCAAATCATTTGTTTTCTTTTTTGATTCAAACTCATCCTGGTAAGGATTTTTTTTGAGATTTTTGACCAAAACTTAACCCCTATTTATACTTGGACTTCTCCTATATAAACAAACATCTCATACTATAGTATTCCATCAATTTTCATCATAAAAGAGGGGCAAAATCATAAATTGTGAGAAGATTTCAAAAGGTGAAGTTCAAGGACTCATCATTTGGAGATTAACCTTGGGAATTGTTGGCAAAGATGCGAAAGAATTATTGAAGATATATGAAGATTGCTGTAAAGAAATTCAAGAAAATCAAGATTCATCTTCCTTCATTCTTTAATTCACAATTTGAGGTTATGTTCTTACATTTAACATGATTTCTTGCAATTCTAATATGCTAGGCTAGTTTTGTGCATTGCTAGGATGATATGAACCCTTATTATGATATTTTTAGTTTTTAATTAACTATTTTGAATTTAATTTGTTTTGATTTTTGAATGGTTATTAATTGTTAGCAGATTTTACTGTTATGGAGAGAGATAATAGGGTTTAAGCACAATACAATAAACATTGTAAGGTTCGATAGATGATAAAGATATACATCTATGCTTAATATGGTTTCAATAGGTGTTCCAGCACTTATTATGTAATGTCCCAAATTTTCATAAACATTGGGGTGTTACGAAAAATTGATTTTTCCTTTTTATAAAAGGCCGAATGACACAAATAAAATAAAATAAATTCTTTATTTTCAACCACACATAACTAAAGCACGAAATCTGAGTTTCTAAGATTTAAGCATAATCAAATTACTAATAAAACAAGTGGTTCTTTTGAATAATCAAAGCAAACAATTAAAATTCAAAAACACATTATTAAACTACTTGTTTATTTCCTTTTTCCTTTATTCGGTTCACTTGGCAATCCGCATCACTAATTCGCTAAAGTCTAATCGACCCGAACTAACCTGTAAAAATTTGTAAAAGTGAGTATTCGAAACACTTAGTAGGATACGTGCAGTTTCCATATACAAATATATAACAATAAAAATCTACACTTTATACCACTCTGATCTTATGGAGAATATCGATGACTAAGCGACACACCCATCTTAGGTACTATTATAATCCCATAGGATTTCATATCTCTTAAAAAAAATGTCTATTGGCAATCCATGCATATTTAATTGAATATAAAAGTATAAAGAAACGAAAACACTTGCACATAGAGTATCTTACCCCAAAAATGAGTTTTCGAATGAACCCCAATATATGTTCTACTTCCTCGATTGCATCAAAAATTTGGTGACTGACTCTTCGAAATTATTCTCTCTCTCTCTCTCTCTCTCTCTCTCTCTCTCTCTCTCTCTCTCTTTACTNACACTTTATACCACTCTGATCTTATGGAGAATATCGATGACTAAGCGACACACCCATCTTAGGTACTATTATAATCCCATAGGCTTTCATATCTCTTAAAAAAAATGTCTATTGGCAATCCATGTATATTTAATTGAATATAAAAGTATAAAGAAACGAAAACACTTGCACATAGAGTATCTTACCCCAAAAATGAGTTTTCGAATGAACCCCAATATATGTTCTACTTCCTCGACTGCATCAAAAATTTGGTGACTGACTCTTCGAAATTATTCTCTCTCTCTCTCTCTCTCTCTCTCTCTCTCTCTCTCTCTACTATCTAATGTGTAAAAATTTCTTGGTGGAGAATTCGGGGACAGTTGCACCTTATTTATAGTAAAAAGAATGGTAGTTGAGTCATGGTACAATTTTGATGGTGGGGAAAACGTGTACCACTTGGATATACTTTAAATTTTGATAACCCAAACCATGATACAATACATGTACTTTTATTGAAAGATAGTACTTGAATATTCCACAAATAAGATTACATTTAAACCTTTAGCCTTTATTTAAATATAGGATAAAAATGACTTCATAAAATTTTATCTCATCTCTGTAAAATCTCTAGTTGGTGAAAATAATTTTTAAAACCAATAAATCTATAAACGCATGGATAAGCAGGAGGTGGGAAATTTATCAAATTCATATGACAAGTTCTAGATTAGTTTAATTGGGATTTTGCTTAACTAGAAGTATCCCAATAACCTTATCCACTCATGCAGTGCGATTAAAATAAACGTGAAGACTAATATTTTAATTTAATTTAGCAAGAATATGTGGAGTTGAATTATATCAAAATAGGATTATAATTATCAATTTACATTAATCATAATCAAAATATGATTAAATAACAATTAACTATTATCACATATCCCCCACCTTATCTCTATAGAAGAGCACATGTGGCTACCCCTTTAAAAGTTGGTAAATTCTAATTCCAATTAAATACTAATAATAACTTTTATGAACTTCAATATCTTGAACCAAACTTATTCGAATTAACTTTTCTCGAGCCTATAATACATAATTAAATACGGGCTCTCTAACAAGTATAATATTGATATACTTATCATGACTCTATCAAAATCCAATTATTTGCCTCAAAATATAATAATTTAAAATATATTTGATCAAAGTTCCTCATTTTCAAAATAATCAAATATAATATGTAGAATAGATAATAATTTTTTTTTTAATTTTTGGATGTTACATGTTAATACATTTATCATGTTTGCATCTTTCATTAAGAGATAGAATGGTCATATGAGGAGAATATATCTGATCACTATTTATACTAAACTGCAAAATAATTGAAGTCAAATTATTCAAATTAGGCTAAGTGATGTTCATCGTCACTTGTGAAATTAGCTACTCATCCTTTTACACAAACATATATTGAATTTGGCTTACATTACCGTGACTAGGAAACAAACATAGAAGAGAACAAAGTTTGTAGATGAAAATTGTTGTTGATCCTCAAAAAATATAGCTTCTTCGTTCTTCTTCTTCCTTGTACCCTAGGTTCTCAATCCGGTTGTATGTGTTATTCTGCCCTCCCAAAGTCCAGATGATGAGGTGTCCTGTGTCCATATTTGAAGCGTATGCCTTATGCCTCGAATTTCATGCCACATGATCTCAATTATGCCCTCAAAGTTTCGCTAACGAATCCATATGAATTCTATAAGTTTAAGCCTCACATGTGGTGAAACATAAACGGCTTGAAAAAGTTGCACAGGAAAAAGCCTTCACTTTACTTTTTAGTCATTAGATGCATGCAGATCGCATTTTTTCTTCCATAAAGTGCTTGCAATCTCGAAATTGGAGTTGTTGCTTATGAAAATATGTATCCATAAAGGTTTTTGTGTTAAAATTGTTGTTCAAAAATTAATAAAAGTGTGTGAAACTAAAAGTAGAAATTGAAGGCCAAAATATTGGCCTATGCGACCGTATAGGCTAAGGAGGTGTGCGGTCGCACAGTGACTTGCATGGACTAAAAGCCCTGTGATCGAACTAACTATGTGGTCACATAGGTTTGTTCTATGCGACCGCATAGAAGAGAAATCTAGCTATTGGATGAAGTTTTTCAAATTGAAATATGGTGTCTTTTGGATGGGAAAATGCCACTCTTCATCATGTTTTGACACCATTTCATATAGTATTGATTGAGGTCTATAAATAGGTGATTAATGATTAATAAAATTTTGTATATAAGAACTACTTGAGAAAATTCCATTCCACAAAAAGGATAAAATCCTCTTTTATATTATATTCAAAATTCTACTTTTTTGTTCTTAAGTTTTGAAGGAATTACAATAGTTAAATTTTATTCCTTTTAAGGCTTGATAAATTCTGTAAACCATTTCCCAAAAGTCCTTTTAAGCACAAAAATTCAATTCGAGAAGGGGTAAATATCGTTTGAGGACAAAGATTACTTGTTTTTGCCTTTATTTTTATTTCATCACCTTGTTCTTTGTTTCTTCTACATCCTCTTTGTTTGAATTATTATTCAACAATCTCAAACAGTATCTTGCAATGGAGAGTGAAATTACTATGGCTCCGATCAAATTGATAAATTAAGACCTCATTTATTTGGACCATTTTGATGGGACAAATTTCACAAGATGACAAGACAAGTTGAAGTTCTTTCTCACAGCATTAAAGATATTTTACATCCTTGATCTGAAATTGGCTCCATTACTGGAAGCAACAAATGGAGAAATTGATGCCATAAGAGCCGAAAGACAAAAACATCAAGAGAATGAATTGATTTGTCATAGTCACATACTCAGTGCATTATCAGATTAGTTGTATGATCTCTACACCAACACATCTTCGGCAAAAGAAATATGGGATGCTTTGGAGAGTAAGTACAAAGTTGAAGAAGAAGGTACTAAGAAATTCCTAATTTCAAAGTATTTTGACTTTAAATTCCTTGATAATATTCTCATTCTTTCCCAAGTATATGAATTACAAGTCCTTGTCAACAAATTAAAGGTTGTCAAAATTGAGATCCTGAAATCTTTTCTAAGTGAGAGCAATCATTGCAAAACTCCCGTGGGCTTGGAAATGATATCAAAAGAAAGTCGTTCATAGTTCTAAAGATTACTCTTTAGAACAATTGAAGAAACATCTTCGAATTGAAGTAGAGTCAAAGGCAAGAGATAAAAATGGTAATTCGTATGAAGGCACTTCAAAGGGCCACGTTGTGAAGAAGAAGGTTCTTTATTTGCCAATTCCATGTTAAGAGTGTCCTTTTCTTAAAAAATCGAGCAATTTTTTTTTTCCCAAAAAAGTCCAAAAGAATCAATGTTATGACATAATTTAAGTAAATCATGTATTTGGTGGCAAGGTAATCGTACAAATAAACAACTTGCAATTATAATTGACATTGCAATTTTGTTATCAATGGTGTATAATTGTGAGTGAAACTATAAGAAAGCATAAATAGCTGTCATGAATTTCTATAAAAGTTTGGAATAATTATCATTTTTTAGAAGCCAAACTATTGACATATAAAATCTTCTACAATCAATGTGTTGTTGATCTTGAGATTGATTTATAAAGGAATATATGTCTAAAGGGCAACCGAAAAGCCTCCAAAGCTAAAGTAAGTCGAGAAACTAAAACATCACCATGAAGTTTAAACATGTATGTTGAACAAGGTAAGGCACCTTGCATGATATTCCTTTAGGAAGCAGAAAGAAACATGAGAAAGTAAGAAAAGCAAAATGTTGCCCAAAGGGCACAAAGCAATTACTATAGACATGCTATCAATAAGGCACATATGGCAAACCAATAAAGCATGATTCATAATCCAAATCAAATAGAAAATATTAATAAGGAGTGGCTGTTTGGCACAATTGAAAAATTATCAAACTACTCCAATGCTTGGAAGGAAATCTATAAATATCCTTCCACATCTGAAGAAGAGGGCATGCATTTCAAACATCTTCCTCTCAAATAATTATTTATCCTCTTATTCTAGTTTAAACATCTAGACTAGTAAGTTTAGGAGGTACTGAATCTCATAGTTAGGTGAGATGATTTGTTGATTATATTTACATTGATCTTTGATGATAATTGTTTATCCAAAAAATTATTTGATCTAGTTTTTATCATCAATAAATTGGGACCATCGTGGGAATTTGAAAAACAGTAAACCGCAAAATTCTACACTCTAGCTAAAAGAACACATAAAGTAAAAGAAAAAAATGAAACAAGCAAGAATAGATCACCTAGCATTTGCAGCACCATGTTGTAGAAATTCAGTAAATAGTAATGTTTAGGCCAAAATAAGAGGAAATTTAGTAGTGGAAAATATCTGTATTATGGCCAAATATTAAAGACATTAATAGTAGAATGTGCTACTCTACGTACGAAAATACAGAATTGGAAAATAGGATTGTAAGAAAAGGTAAATTCATAGGTACACCTGACTAGTCCCTAACTTCTTCAATTATATCTATCTAGCATGGGATTGAAATTTTAGGTACTAAGGAAGAAGTGGTAGTGATCCGTGCAATGATAGCAGGTGAAGAATTTTCATCACATGCTCTAGATAATGAAAGCATTAAAAATGTACTATATAAAAAAGCATTTGATAGAATATAGAAGAATAATTATCAGTATACTATATGAGCAAAGCCCTACAAAGAGCAGAGGTAAGATATCTAGACATAGAAAAGTTGTTCTTTGCCCTACTATATTTAGTAATATCCAAATGTTCACATTAGTTTCTGGCCAACCTATACAAGAGTTGATAACTAACAGTGGCCTAGGCCTTTGCCAAATGGAGAATTCCTTTGCAGGACTCTGCCCAAGGAAAGATCCAATATGAGTTTCATGATAGTTGTAGTAGATTATTTTACTAAATGAGTAGAAATTGAACCCTTTGTAAACATCACCAAGGGCAACACTTGCAAATTTATATGGAAAAAAAATCATATGTCGATTCAGGGTATCCAATTCAATAATTTTAGATAATGGAACACAATTCCAAAGGGAGAAAATACAAGCAATGTATCATGATTTGGATATTCGTAGACATTTTCCACTCCATACTATCCCTAAGCCAATGGGCAAGTAGAAGCTATCAATAAAACATTAAGAAAATCCTAAAAAGGAGGCTCGATGTAGTAAAAGAATTATGGGCAAACTAGCCCCCACAAATCCTATGGGCATATCAAAACACTATAAAAAATGCCATTGGATAAATCCCTTTTTCCCTAACCTATGGAATGGCGGCCATGGTGCTAGAGGAAGTAGGTATGTGTTCGGCCAGAACAATAGGGTATGACTAAGAACAAAATGAAGAATCTATGAACGCGAGCCTAGACCTCTTAGAATAAATAAGAGATGATTTGCAAGACAAGGTCGTAACATAGCAGAAAAGGATGAAAAGATATTTTAACTCAACATTTCATTAAAAAAGTTTAGAATCTATGTACTAAGTAAATGACAATTGGCGAAGTAAAAGTGTGGCAAAACAAAGCTCTTTATTAATTAGAAGGAAAGTTTCAAATTAAGTAATACTTGTGAACTACATCTGTTACATAGCTACAGGGCTTGTTATGTAAAGTAAAAACTACTAGTTACAAAGCTCATTATGCGAAGAAAAAACTACTACGAAAGAGACGTCTAGTGATTCCAATAACTTTGCTCAACTTCTATTCCCATGCAGGTTGCTAGAGTTAAAAGATGATTAAAAAAAATGGAGAATAAACTCAAATCCCTTTGCCTAAAGTAGCCTTCACAAGTTAATCAAGTGTTTGTGTG
The DNA here is from genome assembly GCF_002742605.1 of Olea europaea var. sylvestris. Lineage (NCBI taxonomy): Eukaryota > Viridiplantae > Streptophyta > Magnoliopsida > Lamiales > Oleaceae > Olea > Olea europaea. The sequence continues at coordinate 14,959,849 of NC_036237.1, read as the reverse complement.
AAAGGAAATTATGAGATTTTTCCAGAATATCTGGAACTATGACTTGCATAGTGATTCCTTATAAATGCATATCCGAGGAAGAAGCAAGAAATCCACAAGGAATGACATGAACACTTTGTGGATTCAACTATAGCCCCTAAAGGTCCAAAGGGATCTAATTGTTCTGTATCCGCATCTTAACTTTTGGATCACACATGATGAAATTAAAGCGGCTGGAAAATAAGGGGTTGGAGAAGAAACAACAACAAAATTATAGAAACAATATGAATAGAAATCACGAAATACGTCAAGAATGAATTTGAGGCTTGAACACGAAATCGCTGTCCTCAAACTATATTTGCCCCCTCTCGAGATTGAATGAGATGCTTAAGGGTTTTGGCAAATGGTTTGTAGGATTATATCGAGCTTTGTAAAGGATTTAACACCAAACACAAGTGTAATCCTCCAAAACTTTAACAACACAAAGGAAGATCTTGAATATGAATGTAAATCAATAGTTTGATTCAATACGGAATTATATATGGATCTCAAGATGTTTTCAATGATTCTAATTATTTTTGTATTGATCATTCATCACCTATTTATAGGTCTCAATCAATGCATCATGAAATGGTGCCAAAATAAGATGAAA
>NC_036237.1:14954829-14958294 GCF_002742605.1 Olea europaea var. sylvestris | reverse complement strand
AGCATTTGCTTTAGAAGAGCCCTCATGAGAATTTTCAATTTTATCACATATTCTCGACTCTTCTTCGATTCCAAGATGCTTTTGCAATTGTTCCAAAGAATAATATTCGGAATTATGCATGATCTTCTTCCAGTATCCTTTCCAATTTCTGAGAAGTTTGGTAATTATAGCCCCCACTTGAAAGGTTTCCGGTATATCAATTTTTATAGCCTTTAATTTGTTGACGATTACTTGCAACGCATGCACTTAGGGAACAAGAGGGATATTTTCTAAGAATTTAAAATCAAAATACTTAGAAACCAAAAATTTCTTTGTATCTTCTTCTTCCGTCTTGTACTTACTTTCCAATGCTTCCCAGATTTCTTTTGCCGAAGTTATATTGGTGTATAGATCATACAAACGATCCGACAATGCATTCAAAATGTGGCCACGACAAATCAATTAATCTTCTTGGCGTTTTTGTCTCTCGGTCTTGATTGCTTCGGATTCTCCATTCGTTGGTTCTGGCAAAGGCGCCAAATCTAGATCAAGAATATAAAAAATCTTCAACCCAGTTAGGAAGAATTTCAACTTGTGTTGCCACCGCGTGAAGTTAGTCCCGTCAAAACGATCCAATCTAACCAGATATTGATTCATGAGTTTGATGGTTGCCATAGTTGTATCATTCTCCATCGCACATTATAGTTTGAGATTGTTGAAAATGAGGGGTTGGAGAAGAAGCAACAACAAAATTATAGAAACAAAATGAATAGAAATCATGAAATATGTCAAGAATGAATTTGAAATTTGAACACGGAATCGTTGTCTTCAAACTATATTTGCCCCCTCTTGGGATTGAATGAGATGCTTAAGGGTTTTGGCAAACGGTTTGTAGGATTATATCAAGCCTTGTAAAGATTTAACACCAAAGCACAAGTGTAATCCTCCAAAACTTTAAAAACACAAAGGAATATCTTGAATATGAATGTAAATCAATAGTTTGATTCAATATGGAATGATATATGGATCTCAAGATGTTTTCAATGATTCTAATTATTCTTGTATTGATCATTCATCATTTATTTATAGGTCTCAATCAATGCATCACGAAATGGTGCCAAAATAAGATGAAAAGTGGCAACTTTAAGTCCAAAACGGTTCCCAAATTTCAAATTGAAAAATTAGTCAACGGTTATTTTTTAACACCATGCGTACGCATAGTATAAACCATGCGTACGTATAGTAGAAGTAAAATTTAATTCTGATTTTGCCAAAACACATCTCGTGTACGTACAAAATTAAGCATATGTGTACGCATAGACAAAAAATCAAAATTTGCATTTTTCAATTTCTTTTGATTCTACCAATTTCACAATTAAGCCCAACAATTAGTCAATTATCATTCAATTGATTTTGAACAAATATTCAACAAAAGCAGACATGCAATTGTAGCATGGTCTGCGGAATATTAAGACAATTTAAAAAATATATCTTATCATATAATACAATAATGTGAGATTCAAGAGTACAACATTAGGAAATAGGAGGAATGAACAAATGTAATGCAAAGCGTAGTAGGGATACAAAATCTCTCCTCGAAATCGATAGCAATCAAAACAAGAAAGCTCATTACATTCAATAACGATAGGTGTTACCAAGCAACACAACATGTGTAGATTTAGCTCTAGAAAGAACCTAACACAGCTGCAGACTTCAAAGGGGCTATGTCGTCCGAAACAACAAGAGATCCTAATCGTTGAATATGGAGAGACGGAATATAAACTGCTAGAGAAACAATGCCTACGAATTAAGAAAGCCTGCAGCAGCTCATTTTCTCTACTCATCTCCAATTAACATACATTAATCGTTAGTGTAAAGCCTTTTTTTGTTAATTTATTTAATATTTTTTTTCAAACTCTTATATATAATACTAGTATCAGATCTCATTTACCACCTAGATGATTTTAATATGAGTTAATAAACCTAAAATGATTTTAAGAATGTCTAGATTGGGATACTTTTTTGAAATAGTTCTTGAATCTCTTCCATACTTCTGGATAGCTCTAGATATCTCTATCTACTTGAAAGTATGTCTCTCATTCTTAATCTAATGAACTCGAGATGAAGGGAAGAATTTTATGGTAAATTTCTCATCATATCGTTCCAAGATATATGCTCCCAGTAGGTAGTGAACGTAACCATTCTCTTGCAACATTGCTTAACGTATAAGGGAATAAGAGCATTCGAAAAGCGTCTAGCGACATGCCTCTGTGATTGAATACGTTGCAAAATATCAGCAAAGCTTATATAAGTTCATGCATGTTTTTCACTGGTTTTCCAAAGAATTTGATATCTTGATGATCTGAAATAAATTGATGACATCCGGTTTGAGGTGAAAGTTGGTGTCATCAAATGATGAATATATTATGGCTCAGAAGTTGGAGAGAGAATCACATGATACCCAACTAAAATTTTCCCATCGTTGGCAATGGATCTTGTTGGAACCGGTTGTGCCGGAAGATCTGATGGTAACTGAACTTGATTTTAATTTTCTATTTTCTATCATATCTAATTTTCTTTCTCTTGCTATTCGATGTTCTCTTCTTCTTTGCGTAAAGTTTCTTTTGATTTCGAGATCAAATGATAGGAGCTCGATTTCTTCAATTTTTTGCATAAACTAATAGGTAGCACCTAAAAAGAAAACTAATAAAAAAATGAGATTAGTTGTAGGCAAGATCAGCTAAGAAAAATTGAATCTTATATAAACTAATAAACTTAAATTAAATACTTTATTTCCCAAATAATGACGTCAAAATCTTGTTCAGATAAACCTACAAGCGCACGGAATTGTTGACCAATAATGTGAGGAGTTGAGTATATTCCCACGATGAATTAATTATAATTCAAGCGTACCAGTGTCTTATAGAATTTTTTGGAATTAGAATCCACTTATTGTTATCTACTATCAATTCCCAACTATTTAGTTTAGTGTTTGTTATTCATGCATTTATGACAATCGATAAATCTATATTATTTAACTTTGTTTTCCAAGATGAGTTAAAAGTTTGAATTCATATGCATAACACACATCCAAGAACACGATTATCAAAGAGATTGCACACATTATATATGTTATTCCTAACATCTATTGTCCATTTGTTAATCATGCAGTGTTCTAAACTTATTGTGAACCCCCTATCACTACAACAAGCAATTCATTATCTAAGTAGTCAATAATTTAAAGTAATTCAACAAAGCATGCATAATTGATCAAGAAACACAAGGATTACTAGATTACTTATCTTTGAATTAAAATAAATAAACAAAATATTCATCTTCATTCAATACAACTAATGTTTTAGCCAGCATGATTTCTATTATTACACGAAGAATAATGGACAGCTGTCACCTGGAACATGAACGAATGCAAGATAATGCAAGAGATCGTGTTCTTCAATTCCAAATCCGAAATCTTCAAGGTCTTGA
>NC_036237.1:14909093-14951222 GCF_002742605.1 Olea europaea var. sylvestris | reverse complement strand
GGGTTCAATTTCAATAATGGCCACCGAAGTTTGATTTGGTGTCATTTTGTCCACCGAACTTTAGAAAATACTGAATAATTCTAGTTCGATTGTTTGGATCTTTTTTAACCGAAAATTCGATATGCCAAGTTGTCAAACCGTTAGTCCATATAAGATTTTCAAGTTAAAAATTAAATCTCATAACTTAATGGTTTGATTATAAAGTTCCGTTAATAGTTTAATACAAATTTGGTAATGTTTATGTAACTTTTGAATTAGTGATTAAACCTTAATTTATTTCAGACTCATCGCCTCAGTTCACAATATACTTTAGTAAATACATTAATTTGGAGTCCTTTTCTAACAGAAAATCATGTATTTCATGCATAAAAAATGCAGACTTCAAATTAATATAATGGTCTAACTAAAATATTTTATAAAGTTCAATTGTGAGTATGGAGTATATTAATGATTAAAATGACCTAATATTTTTAGAACGGAAGGAGCCTTGAATTTGAAGAGTCAGAATCACCTCCTGCCTCCCAAAAAACATAGAAGTCGTGATCTTGGGGAGATCAGTTGGCATGCCTCAACCCAAGCGGATTCTCACACGCCTTAATAAAACCATTTCACACGCACTTGGTTTCTTAGTAATGTTATTTCTCATCACTTATTACCATCATATTATATGACAACATAATAAACTAATGAAAACAATTCGTGTCTACATATATTTCAAAATTCAACTTAAAAATAACAAATTGGTGAAAAAACTTCAAAAATCAGGTTGTCATATTTTGTAACTTCTGAGAACATATTATGATCTAAAATTTAATTAAATATGTCACGGTCACAATATTTCGTAATTTATGATTACAGTAACATGTAATACCAATTAATTGTGGTTGGTTTATTATTGCTAAAATTTTATTGGCCCAAGGAGAAGTAGCAGTTTTATAACCATCCACTTTAATGAAAAGTTGATAGTTTTATAGCCTGTGAAAAATTGTCTTTCTGCCTATAAACTTGAATGAAACCCATCAAATTAATTACATTCAATTACAGAGAAGTAAATGGGGAGAATAGTTCATTATTTTACCAGTTTCTCTTTTTTAGATTCAAATTATTCAATTATTTCATGGATCAAGGCATGTTGCTTGATCAATTAAATTTATATGTGAAAATCATAAATTCTAAAGATCGTGATATTAGAGTTTAATTGCTTACATAACATACAACTCACAAATCATACATGATCGCAATTAAATAAGACACAATTTCTGGGTGCAATCATATATTTAGTCGCAATTCACATATTTAATAGGTCACATCATTTATCCAATTAACAGGTCATAGATACCATTCATCATACAAACCTCACTCCATCCCACTCCACCATTCTTGACACCACCCAAATCGTCGCCACCACCTCAAATCTACAACAACAACCACAAACACTACCTCCACCAAAATCCACCAATCAAAATATTCCAAAACCAGATCTTATACTCTACCCAAGTAAGCTAAAAAAAAAGTTATTAAGGTTTTATTTGACAAAAATCTTTAGCAATGGATCCCTCTTGATATTAGAATTGTTTGTTAAAACTACTAGTGGAATAGATGTAATTAAAAAGTATAAATAGATTATGGAGTCGAGGTGGAGGTGGAGGTAAAGGTAGCTACGACAATAGTGGAGGTAGAGAATTAGCTAAAAGGTTTGATATTGAACCATCCATTGAAATAATTGTAACTAGGGTAAAGATCTATCTTGATAATTGTTGAGAGAGGGCAAAAACATACTGAGGTGCTTAGATTCTATTAGTTTTTTCATTATATTCTGGAAGACAGAAGCTCAAATGAAAATCCAAATAATTACGATGAGAGGACAATTTTTTATTTTTTTTTATTTTTTTTGCACACTATGTAATACACAGGCCTCAATTTTGCAAATTTTTTCTCTTTTTAGTGATTAATATATTTCTGTAATTCTTTATTCATTTTTTTTCTTTCTTAATCAATAATATATATTATTGTATTCTATAAATATTTTAATAACAAACTTAAAATAGATCTGATTAAAGTACAAATAGGTGATTAATTTTAATCTTCATTTAAGAACAAATATTTGTTTGAATTTTGAAAATTACAATCAAATCAACCAATATGCATGTGGCTACTAGAAACCAAACTATGGCTCAGATGCCAAATCCTGCTATAGGAATTGTATCTAAATTGTCAAGTCATGTTGTTAACCATACGGTGGCTCAAACAATTAGCTCTGCTGTAACTATCCTAATTAATCACGGTAGAAATAAGAGAAATTCAACGGTTTGAATTTCAAAAGATGACAACCGTAAATGTTGTTTTATTTAACTACCTTGCATCTCACAAGGTTCTTGATTGAGGATGCTCCGTCGACGGTAGCGAGATGTCCAAACTATCAGATTCTTGAAAACATTTTGATTTTCTATGCCGTAACTATATCATGAACATTTTGATAGACTCACTACATAATGTGTATAGTACGATGATAATAACAAAGGAATTGTGGGATTCTTTAGATTGAAAATATAAAACTAATTATTTCGGGGCTAAGAAATTTAGTGTTTGGCCATTCTTGAATTATAAGATGGTTGAATCAAAACCTGTGATTAGTCAAGTACAGAAACTTAAAGTGATTCTACATGAGATTCATGCTAAGGAGGTAGTTTTGAGTGAAACATTCCAAGTTGATGTTCTTATTGAGAAGATGTCTTCGACGTGGAAACAGATCAAAAATTATTTTAACCATAAGCGAAAGGAAAATTGAAGAACTGATTGTTAGACTTCGATTTAAGAAGGAAACACAAGTTCGAAAAAGAAATTATTCAATCCCATTGTGGCTAAAGCAAATTTTGTAGAGCATGATCAAACTTACAAGACCTACAAGAACAAGTTTGGGCCATTTGGTAGTAATGGGACTAAGGAAAATAGTGAAATTCCTAAAAAGAAATTTCAAGGAAAATGTTTCAACTATGACAAAGTAGGTGATAAATTTTCGGAGTACAAATTGCTAAAGAAGAACAATGAGAAAGAAGTAAACATTGTTACATAACATATGATGTATCTGAAATGAACTTGTGGCCATTATTTTGAATTAAATTTGATATATTTTAATCCAAAAGAATAATTGATTGACACCGGTGTTACGAGACGTGTGATTTGATAAATAGTTGTTTACCTCATTCAAAGCGACTGAGAATTGGGAAAAGTTATTTATGAAAACTTTTGTAACTTCCAAAATCAGAGGTCAAGAGAATGTAGTTCTGAAGATAAGTTTTGGGAAAGAGTTAAAAATTAACAATGTGCTTATGTCCGAAAAATCCGCTAGAACCAAGTGTCTACGTTGCTTCTAAATAAGCTTGGTTTTCGTATAGCGTTAAAGTCCGACAAAGTTATTTTGTCTAAGAGTAGAACATTTGTCAGTACGGGTTATGTGTTCAATAGGTTGTTTAAGCTCAATTTAATGGTTGTTTTTTTTTTTTATTGAAAATGAATAAAATTAATTCTTCTGCATACATTTATGATTCTTTGTGTAGATTAGTTAACTTGAATTGCATACTCGCATTTCATAATGATTCTAAACATAAGTGTGAAACTCTTGTTAAGGCAAAATTGACAATGTTATCATTTCAATCAATTGAAATAAATACAGAACCACCTGATTGTCATATACGATTCAAAATTTGTACAAACAAAATTTGAAACAATCACTTAATTATGTTTGTTCGATGATAATACAAATTGTTATTATGTGCATCTGCTTAAAAGTAAGAACAAAGCAATAGAGTAATTTATTCTCTATAAGAATGGAATTGAAAATCAACTAAATAAGAAAATTACGGTGCTGAGAAGTGATCGATTTTGTGAGTATAACGCACAAATTGCTAAAGTATATGCACAACCTAGAATCATATTGAAACCAAAGAACGTTATCGACCCTTGGCAAAATGGAAATGTTGAACAAAAAAATCGTACTTTCAAAAAAAATGATAAATGCAATGTTAGTAAGTTCTGAATCATCTCAGAACATATAGGGAGAAAGTTGTAATGTTGAAAAATTATCTTTTAAATAAGGTGGTCAAAAATAAAAAAGAACCATTTTGAGTTATGAAAAGGAAGTCTTTTATAAATACTTACTAGTGTGGGGGTATGTTGTCAAAGTGGTTATACCTACACTAAAGAAAGAGAAAATAGGCTTAAAATTATAGATTGCATCTTCACTGGTTATGTACACACACACACACACACACACACACACACACACTCTTCTAAATTACACATGGAACTACTGTTGAAACTGATCAAGACCAAGAATCATAAGATTAAGCTGAGGCTGAACCAAGAGATGTTGAAAGAAAAATCACAGAAAAATCTTGTAGTCCTGATTTTTTGACCCATATGCTGAAAAGTGCATGAACATCAAAACTTTCAAGAAGAAAGGACCTTGGTGGAAAGAGGCCATTAAATGTTAAATGGATTCTATTTTGAAAAATCATATATAAGATCTAATGGACATTCCCTAAAAAAATACTAGTCCGCAAATGGATTTTCTAAAACAAAATGAAAGCAGATGAGACAATTGAGAAGTACAAGGCTAGACTAGTGATAAATTGTTACAGAAAATGAGAATGCATTAATTACTTTGATACGTATTCTCTAGTAATTATAATAATATTTATTAGAATGATACTTGTAATTGCTGCTTTCGGAAATATTGAATACGTCAAATGGATATTAAAACTACCTTTATGAATGGAAATTTAGAGGAATGTCTACTTGAAACAGTCTCGGAATTTTTCATCAAAGGATAGGAAAAAGAAATTTCATAAATTGATAGTCATTATATGGCTTGAAACAAGTACCCAAGCAATGGCATAAAAAAGTTTAATAATATCATAATGGAATATGAATTTTAGTAAATTTTGCTAAAAACTGTGGGTTCTATAAAATATGTAGTTACAGTTTATTGTTGACTTTTATTAAAATTAAAATCAGAATTTTATTCCCTACCAAACAAGATCCAAGAAAAAAAATATTTTACCTAAATAACACTTGTTACCATATAGTATTTTTTTAAAATTAAAAATCCATATTTTACAGGAGTAACATAGTGTGTTACCATATGTTACTAGTTGCCATCATTTGATCACTGAAAAAATTCACTGTCACCTAGTCATAAAAAATCCACTACATCCATCACAATTATCACCAATTTCGGTATGAAACTTCAGATATATATCAATTTCGATACATAATCTGCAAAACATCACCATCACTTGCCCATTGGAAAAACAAAATCCACCAACATCATCTGTTGGGTTGTGTGCCTATATAATATAATTTCGCTAATGTAAAATAACAATATTCTAATATAAATAAAATTATTCTTATTTCAGTTATTATTGAACATATGAATGAAGATGCCTATGATCTATGATCACTTGTGATCATGTAAGTTGAGAACTTAAATTACGAAGTGCGGTGTAATACAACTTATATTTTGATTATAAATAATTTGCTCACAATCAATGTATAACGGTTAGCACCTTATACTGAAGAATTGTAGTATTGACCAATTCATTATGCAGGTTTGTGATTTGTCCTTATCACAGAAATAGTTAAACACTAATACACTCGAAGTGTATTGTACGGACCACGTGTCAAATTTACTTTTGTAGCATAATTGTGCAAAAATTTAAATTCATTTTATCGCTATGTAATTCATTTAAACCCCTTGACAAATGGGAAATTTATGGAAAGTTACAATCCCCACCACGAAATAGTGCACATCGACGTTATTTTTCAATCGGAAGATCGAGAGCTAACTATCGAGTATATATATATATATATATATATATATAATAATTGGTCAAATATCTTACTGAGTTGAGAGCTTGAGAATGAATGAAGTAAAGAACATGAAATCGCGACAAAAATCGTCGCCTAAAAATTGGGTAGAGTGGCTACTAATGCATTTTCTATTGAATTGTTTAAATATGAGCTCAATACACGAGACAATTGAAGAAAATAATACTTAAGGTAGTGAGAATAATTTGAAGGATAAAATAATCATTTATACTTGTACTTAATTATCGAATGTTGAATGGGGATAAAACACATATATGGCCCCTCGAAGAAAAGTATTATAGATTTATTTCTGATATTATATTCTTTGATAGTTCAAACTTTTGTCTTTAGCGGAAATGACAAAGACTAACAATTAGACTATGTGGTCTAGGTTCAGCTAGATATAATCTAATTATTGAAGTTTGGATAATATATTTCCAATTAGGTTTTTGTGGTAGCTCTGTAAAGTATTAGAATTTAATTGCAATTATTATATAAATTTTGGACTCAATTGTAATTATAATAAAATTTTGTACTTAATTCTAATTGCTATAAAGTTATAAACTTAATTATAATTGTAATTGAAGTTTTAAGACTACACGTGTGCAATTAAATGTAAGCTAATTGGATATAAACTTTAATTAAAACTTATACTTGGAATTTAATTAAGACTTATATTTGAAATTGAAATTATTATTGTACTTATTGGAAGTATTTTATCTCTAAAATTGAGATTAGACGGAATCTTGACATCCTACAGACAACATAACACATCATATATCATACATAATTTTATAGTATTCAAATTGGAGAGAGAAAAATAGAAAAAAAAATTCTTATTATCCAATTCAAGGATTAGTTTCATGACTTAATTAATAGAATGTGCCCACCCAATAGTGTAACATCGACTTTGAAGAATACCATAGAAGATTTAGAGGTTTGGAGTATCAAGATCTTGAAATTAAAAGTTGAAAACTCATGATCCAAAAAGTTGGAAGTTTGCAATTCAAAATTAATTCAAGAATTGACCATTGAATTTTGGTGAAAATTTATATAATTTATTATTGATGTAACATACACGTAATCATCTAGATGTTCTTGTTTCTTAAATTAAAGAAATTTTTTAATTTTTTAATTTTTGAGTAATTATAGTTCCACATAGCAATTCCAGCGCAGTCACTGACACAAAAACACCACCGTCATTACCATTTGCAATATAAAATTTGGTAAAATTCCACCGTCACCAACACTCGCATAAGAATAATTAGAAGAATAAGCAATAAAATTTGAAGCCAATTCTTGTGCTTGGAAAGTTAATTTCATCATTCGAAATTGTATAAAGTACAAAAATAAATATATAATTATTAATAACAGTAAACTAAATCTATATTTTGTTTGAGCCCAATTAAAATACTAAGTATCATTTTTGAATAATAGATGGATGGAGAATGTGTCATTAAAAAAAAAAAAAGGAATTTTTTTGGAAATGTGTGTGATATTATTTTATTAAAAGTGTGTGATTGAAAAGAAGATGAGGAAAAATATATTTTGTAAAATATGGAGATCAAGCAAGGGCTAGAGTTACTGAAATCTTCTCCAATAGCCTGTTCCATATTCTATGATATTTTCTTGAAAATCCGAAGCCTATACCAAATTCTCTACCTCCTTTTGAACATATTTTCACAAGAATAGTTCAAATATTAAAAAAATTATTTATTTAGAAATAATATAAAATTCAATCCTATGAATGTATCCAACGAATTCATAAATTTGAGCAGTGAGATGGAATCATATAATAACATGAAAACATATCTATAATTTATTAAATATTATATCAAGTGAGAATCATTTTTTGACGATTATAGCCCTACTACAATTCAATTATTTCAATGATAATTTACATTTCATTTTTCAATCTATATTTAATTTGCAAAACTATAATAAATACTATCAAAATTCTTGTTTATGCATGTATTCCCTGCTATTAATTATCAATTAATCAACATTCACATACATTAGTTAATATTAATTAGAATTTCACATTCACGTACATGTCCCTAATATTTATTCTCAATTAATTAACATTCACATTCATTTAATTGATATTAATTAGAATTCCACGTTCAAGAATGTAATTCACGATGCATATTCATGTATATTAATTAGCGTTCAGTTTCACTCAATTGGAGATTAAATTATATTCATTTATTATAAATGATTTAAGATTCATTGTCACGTATACATTCCTTGATATTAATTTTAAATTAATTAATATTCATATTAATTCATGTATCATTTACCGTTAATCTTCATTTTATGCATTTAGTTGTAACCTCAAGTATGCATTTAATCATTTACGTGCATGTATAATAATTAACATTTACTTTCAAGAACGTGCATTTTTCTCATATTTAGATCAAAAGGATATATGTAGAGTCAAATATTACTTAGATAGTACTTATAAAGTATTTAAAGATAACGTGCAACACATGTTCAACTCAAACTAGTACAACTAAGGGCAAGATGAAGGTGGTGACAATGGCCGAAGACAATGATGAGCTGAATAGCACCTATGATTGGATTACTTGATTTTGAGATTGATAATGGTGATGGTTGAAATCATAGGTGGCAGATATGTCAGGTCCCTGGTGTGATGGTAGACTTAGCCACGGTGGAGATTTGTCTTAATTACACTACCCGTAAACTAGATCTAAAGGAAAGAAAATATTCTAGATCTAGTGGTGGCCATGGATATAATGTTGGAAATTGAAACGGAGTAGACGGAGAATAGAAACACGAATCAAAATTGAAGAATACCAAAATAAGGCCCGAAGCATGTATATGATATGCTTTCGTAAAAATGATATTTTCCTTCTCTCAAATTGCTTTTAGAATTTTTCGACAAATAAAGTTTTGGACAATGTAGTAACGTCAAAAATGAAAAAAATTTGAAAATTTTCTTGGAAAGAAGAATAATGGAAATCAGACTTTTATGTACTTCAAGCACAATATGTGTCACACCCCCTTTATATAGATATCCATACACTCGTATAGAAATAAAATTGGACTACTCGACCTTGGCATAAGCATGTATATGATATGCTTTCATAAAAATGATATTTTCCTTCTCTCAAATTGCTTTTAGAATTTTTCGACAAATAAAGTTTTGGACAATGTAGTAACGTCAAAAATGAAAAAAATTTGAAAATTTTCTTGGAAAGAAGAATAATGGAAATCAGACTTTTATGTACTTCAAGCACAATATGTGTCACACCCCCTTTATATAGATATCCATACACTCGTATAGAAATAAAATTGGACTACTCTCGACCTTGGCATACGCTTAATAGGGTCCCTGTATATCCTCACCTAATCACCTATGATGTTCATATATATATATATATATATATATATATATATATAAATAAAAAATAAAAAAATTCAAAACACATCAACACAAGTAGAGTGAGATATCAAGTAAAATTTCCTATTACATGTAGATTGTAACTTCATTTTTAGATGCAATGAGCCTATTTCATCCAAAATACCCGCTTAGTGAACTCTTAGCAGATTCACAATTTTTCAAGTTCATATATGTGAAATCCATCCTGAATTATTAGAGTAGATGAACTCTACCCGTGTTTGAGATGATATTTTTTCTATTTCCTTTCACTGAATCCGAGATCTAATACATACATACACCTCGATTCGCCCAAAAAATTCAAATTCAAATTAGTTTAAATAAAAAGGTGAGAGCTACAATTCCACACTAACGTATTTCAAGAACACATAAAATGAAATCCGATAAATATCTAAGAACAATGGGGGAAGCGAAGGACCTTGTTTGTGGCCGGCGCCTTTCTCAACGGTGTGGCACTGAGCGCACTTGGTCTTGAAGATCTTCTCTCCGGGTTTGACATTGCCAGGAGGTGCTTCATTGAACGACGCCATTAATCGCCCTAACAAATATGAAATTCAAGAACAAAAGGTCGAAATGGCAAACTTTCTAGGGTTTCTGATTTGGGTACCAAAAATAGGCTCGTCTAATTGCAAGATCGTGTATTTGAGGCGGCGGCACGCCTCACAAGCCCTTTTAGAAACTACTATTATGCCCTTGATATTGATTTTTTGACTGGTCCATAATAGCCCCCTTTCTGGGAGGTTTACACGGAGCACATTCTGCCTGCTAAATTTGACCGCCACGTGGAATAATTTAAATGCTTAAAGAAATTCCCTTTTGAGGTAGAATTTTAAAGAATTGTGCTATGTACACACAAGCTTACACCTCCCTCACATGAAAGGGGACCCATATATAATATAATATTCATGAACCCCTCCATGTGAGGAGGGTATAATGCTGTCTGTACTGTATTTTCCAATTTTAAATTATTGGGGCAACATTTTTTTTTCCCCTATTTAAGAATAAGGATTTTAATTATCATTTTCATTTATTCGTTAAATAAAAAAATAAACTTTTTGAGATACTACCCAAGTTTTAAAACTTTTGCTTTTTCTTGATAACATGTATGAATGTATGAATATGCTTGAAATGTTGTTCAATAGATTTTGAATAAATGAGGACATCATCAATATAAATGTTTCTGATTTGGGTACCAAAAATAGGCTCGTCTAATTGCAAGATCGTGTATTTGAGGCGGCGGCACGCCTCACAAGCCCTTTTAGAAACTACTATTATGCCCTTGATATTGATTTTTTGACTGGTCCATAATAGCCCCCTTTCTGGGAGGTTTACACGGAGCACATTCTGCCTGCTAAATTTGACCGCCACGTGGAATAATTTAAATGCTTAAAGAAATTCCCTTTTGAGGTAGAATTTTAAAGAATTGTGCTATGTACACACAAGCTTACACCTCCCTCACATGAAAGGGGACCCATATATAATATAATATTCATGAGCCCTTCCATGTGAGAAGGGTATAATGCTGCCTGTACTGTATTTTCCAATTTTAAATTATTGGGGCAACATTTTTTTTTCCCCTGTTTAAGAATAAGGATTTTAATTATCATTTTCATTTATTCGTCAAATAAAAAAAAAAACTTTTTGAGATACTACCCAAGTTTTAAAACTTTTGCCATTTGTGCATTGAATTTGTAGACACTTTAAACTAATTGTCAAAAATTGATTGGACGAGATAACACACACACACATATTAATATTTTAAACTGTCAAACCAAACTTTGTCATGTGGATGAATGAGCATTTTTGAGACCAAAAGGCATAACATTCCATTCGTATTGTCCGAAGGGAACATTAAATGCAGTTTTATATCTATCTTCTTCCTTAATTTGAACTTGCCAAAAACCTGACTTCATGTCAAATTTTGAGAAGATAATACTAAAAAAAGATGCTTTTAAAAATATCTCATGACATCATTTTGTACTAATGTAGTTCATTTTACAGCTGGGCCGGAATTTCAAAAAGAAAAAGTCACGATCTTATATGCACAGGTGGCAAGATCGACTATTTAAATCGTAACACCTCGAACCTAGCCTACTCAAATCACCATATCTTTGCATTCAAGTTCCATCCACTTATTTCTCTCTCACCACCTCGGATGTCGAAATGTCGTGATTTAAGTGGTTAAGGATTCGAGGTGTCATGATTTAAATGGTGAGTCCTACCAGATGTGCATAAGACTGTCCTATTTTTCTCCCTCAATAGCTGCACCATCTCTGTAGCCAACAAATATTGTAAGACATACCAATTTTTTTGGACAATGCTCTTCTGGAATTATGAATCGACCATATAGATTCTCTTGATTTGCCATATCTGCAGTTTGAAGTGACATCCCTTCTTAGTCAAAATATTTTGTAGGGATAAGTCCTTCTTTAATACAATTTTGATCAGCACCCGAATCTATCAAAACACGAGTAGTGAATTTGAATTCTTTATTAACTATAATAGTCATATTGCAGTACCATTTCAGAAGTTGAATTCGATTAATAACATTAATCTTTTCTTCTTCAGTTTGAGGAAATTTTGAAGTGGATAAAAAATCAGATGAAGATGATTCAGAATGATGAGAATGATGTGAAGGATTTTTTGAGGAAACTTTAGATTTTCCTTTATTTTGAGAATAATATTCATTGGTTAAGTCTTTTGCTTTAAGACAAACTACTTCCATTCGAATATCTTGAACATGTTTTTCAAGTTTTGAAATCTGAGATTTCATTTCCTTAACTTCACCTTGAAGATCAGGAATTGAAGGTTTAGAAACTTTTGAAAATTCCTTTTGAGCACGACGAAGAATATTTGTAAGATTGATATCATCAAAATTTTCTTTTGATGTAGAAGATGAAGTCAAAGATGAAAATTTCTCTTTAAGTTTAGGATTATCAATCCTATCAATGATATTTTGAATAATTTCTTCTTCTCCTGTTAAAACATTTATAGTTTTACAACCACAAATTTCTTTATCATTTGAAGAGGTGCAGGAATCAGAATTTTGAGTAGATTCATAATCAGAATCTTCTTGATTGATAAAAACTTGTTCTAATTCAGAGTTAGACTCATTATCAGAACTAGACTGAATAAGATTGAGGAGTTGAGTTTTAGTATCTTCGTCAATTTGAAGAGTACTGATTTTTTCTTTGAGAGGACATCTATTGGAATAATGACCAGTTTTGTTACATTTCCAACATGTAACTTTTAAATCTTTCTTTTGAAAGTTTTTTGTAAATTTTCTTTTAGAAAATTGTTTTCTTTTTAAAAATCTCTTTTTGTGAAAATTTTCTTCAGGAAAATATTTTCTTTTTGAGAATTTTTTCTTATGAAGGATTTTTCTTGATTTTGAAGAAGGCGGTAAGATTTTCTCAAATCCATATTATTCACAGAAAGATCCTAACTCATTTTGAGTTTGAGCCTTTTCTGCTTTCAATTTAGATTTAAGTTTTAAATCATTACATAAATTGAGAGCTTCCTTATTAATGAAATTAATAATTTCACCATAAGTAAGATGATGAAGGTCATTATTTTCTTCTAAAATTGAATTTTTAACTTTTTCAGCAAAAAGTTTTGGAAGTCCTGAAATGAATTTTTCTTTCCAAAAAGATTGTTGACAATCTTCTCTTTGCATGATACGTGTTAAAAACATATCTTTATACCATCTAAAATCTTGAAGTTTTGGACATCTTAAATTCATAAGAATATCATTTTGAAATTAAATATAATTTTCTGGAGTACCAATAAAATGTTTGATAATAGCTAATCCAAGAACGGAATAACTGTCATTAATGGCTTCTCCTTGTTCATTATTAATAATACTATTGTTTTCATCACGTTTGACAGTAGAGAAAATAATATTTTTTGACGTAGATGAGAGATAATTTTCCCACCATTGACCAAGCTGTCCAGTGAATCCAAGAACAATATTATTAGTAGCTTGAAGCCTTGTGGCTCCTTTAGCCAAAAATGTTTTGTAGCAAATGGTCATTTGTCCTAAAAGATTAATGATTTGATGTTCAGTAAGACCATCTATGTTCCATTCCACACCGGAAGAACCATCGTATGATCTTTGAGGAGGTAACTTTTCTTCAAAAAGTTGATCAGGAAATGAAGGACGAGGGTAAAATTTTGGAATATTTTGATAATCAGATTTTCTAAGTTTGTTAATCTGATCAAATTTTTCATCAGTAAATTGATTTTCGATTTCATCAAAATCAATTGTATTAATATTTTTTGAAACATGAAAATTTTTTAATTGATTAACAAGTTCAGAAAGAACTTCATTTTCTGTTGAAAGAGATTGTGTAGATTTTCCAAAGGTAGGAATAATATCATCATTTTTGAAAATCGGAGATGATGAAGAAGGTTTTGAAATATTTTTATCTTTACTTTTACTGTCTCGATATTCTTTAAAAGAATCTTTTGGAGCAGTAGAAGTTTCAGATTCAGAATTTGATTCAATACGATTAAGTTGAGAGCAAACTGATTGAAGAACAATATTTGTAAAGTTGTTCTGAGCTTGAATATTTTTGATATCCTTAGCAACAACTTGAGATTCATCAAGTCTTTCTTTAGAATTTGAAACTCTTTTGAGTGGGGATGCAAGAATTTCAGTTTTACCATGAGTATATGAAATATCTTGTAAAGGAGGATGAATAGATTGGAAAGTATTTCCGTCAGGAGTTTTCCATGATTTTGAAGTATTTTTTGTAGTAAAAATTTGATATTTTTCTGATTGTTTTCCAAAAACTTTAATTTGAATCCAATCATAAAAACTTAATTCTGTAGAAGATTCAAAATAATCTTCCCAAAATTGTTCTTTCTCTTTTGAAGAAAATTGATGTCTAAAAATTTTTCGGAAATTTTTGACTGAAGTATCTTGATCATTTTTGAACTCTTTTCTTCTATCAATTTTAGAAGAAATAACATTACATTGATGATCAAAATCAGAGTTTGAAGGAGGAACCATGTCAGAAAGAGTAGGAGACCCTGGTTGCTCAGTGTCTTCTTCTTTTTCTTTAGGTTGATAAAAAGGATTTGGAATATTAGGAGTGAAATCTACTCCTTTAAAAGATGTTGAGGTAGAGTTTCTTGAAGGTTGAAAAGAATTCTTAGTTCTTTATTTATTTACATTGAGGTTATGAAAGTATCTACCATACCATTTCAAAAGTAATACATATACCATACAAGACCCCCAAAAAATATAATACAACAAATTGTAAGGTCAAGACAATAGCCCACAACACGACCTATAAGTCGTCATCTATGTACATTGAATTTCAAAATCCCACAAGATCTTCACAACTAGCCATGTCCTCTATGAAATTTCATGCTTACCTACAATGCAAGAACTAAATAAGTCAATGCCCAATAAGTAAAAATCATGCATGCTATGAATATAAGTTGTATGACTATATGCCACCATTTCATTTATCACAACTAATGCTAAAATGCATTGTATTCAAATATTCGTCAAAGTTAACTCCCAATAGTTTCATTCAAAATCCTTTCATTTCATTGGGTCATTGACCCACCTACTATGTACTGACTAGAGTTCTGCACAATATAAAATATCAATAATCAATAGTCCAATGGCCATATGATATCAACGCAGTCGAGTGGGCTATCATCTAGTGACCACTAGAAGTACGTCCCCTAACTGCCATTATGATCACCTAAGTAATTCACCTGCAATGTTAATAATTATATTCTCACAAAGATACAATCGAGTGGTCCACCCTCCCATGATCACTAAAGGCACATTCCCTATCTACCTTGCAATCACTCAGAAAGTCTCACACACGATGCCAAAACATCTCACATAAGCATATCTCACATGTCTCGTTGCCCTAGTAGTGGTCGATAAAACATTTTGTAATGTATATTCATTTTTTCCAATCATGTCATGAACGGTAGATTTTTAGCAATGGGTATATGTCGTGCATGCACATGCAAATGCTCAATCAATATATTTTGGAGCAACATGCTCAATCATCGTAGCCATTATATGGTATGCCGTGATCTCCTTATCAAGGTCATATAAATGTTATAACAATACTCTATGGAGAATATTTCACGAATACTATATTCTTGCATCGTAATTATAAATAGATTTTTACATCAATCAATTCCCAACTTTTACCACACTTATATAACATATATGTACAGGTAAATATGTCATTAATTTACCACAAGTAATCGATTTACAGCCTGAAAATCAATCCCTTTTTCCGAACACCGCATCAAGAATTTTATTATGGCTGTTTTGAGTATCACTTAGATTAACATTCCACAAATTAGGCTCTAGCCTATTAAAGATCATATCTATATTTCTAACTCTTAAATAAAAAAAGTTCATATTGATAAATACGAGCTGTACCCGAGGAATCATTTCAAATCAAAAGCTAAATCATTAAAATTTAACAAATATCAAATCTCTATCCATGTCGATTTCCTTCAAGTCCTTGTAATCAATTTCTCCTCTTTTGCCACCATAAATTCACCAAAAACATCAAACATAATCTCGAGCAAGGTTAGAGGTTCAAGAGGTTATAAAACCCTCAAAAATAATGAAGACAAACTTTAAAAACAGTGAACTAACTCAGGTTCCCAAATCTTTCAATTCCAACTTCCTTTTTTCTACATTTCTTTGACTCTCTTGCTCTCTTTTTCAATTGGAATCAATTGGGGATGAGTTGAAAGAGTTCATCTCTTATTTAGGAGGCAAACAAGAGATCTTTAAGGGGTTAAAGTCTTGATCAATGCTTAGGAGTGAAGAGAGTAGCTTAAAAAGACATGTAGCCAAAGCATGGGACGTTTCCAAGCATGAGGTGGTTTATAATAAAAATCTAATTTTACACTCATCCTTGCAGTAGGAAATCAAGCGCCTTTGTCCTGTTTAATTGTGTCTACAACCTAATTTAATTTTTGTAAGATCGTAAAATAATATATACAGTTAATTCCTTAACCGTTCATTTGATTCCTTACCCGATTGGCCCATGATTCTCAACCGACTTTAACAATTTGCACCTTAATATTTACAATGCCACATGAATCTTATATTATTGTATTGCGATCTTGTCACTTCATGCCTTATACCCCAAATATGGTAAAGACTTAGTTAGGGTTTAGGGTAACCATTTTTAATCGAATTAAAAGTAACTTTACTGATGATGATTCCGACACTTTCAAGATTACAATCGTTTGACACATCAATATCTAACATCCAGATTAATCTAAATTTCTACCATAGCTCAAAGTAAGATTCACCACCTAGGTCGGGGGATTAAAGACTAATACCATATAGAGATCATAAAACTTCAATGATTACATACACCATAATAAGACAAAACAACTTCAAACTATTGATGTAAATTCAATTGCAATGTAAATGCATGAATCATATTGGCCAAGTGTGTAAAGTGAAGTTCGGAGTATTATATCCTTCTCTTAGAAAAATTTTGTCCTCAAAATTTTGCTTACCCAAAACATTCAAGATACTTAACCCGCATTTTATCTCCCCTTTCCCAAGTGGCTTATTCTGTTTTTTGATTCTGCATATCATCGTACGCTTAGGTTGAGTAGTCAAATTTTATTTCTATAAAAGTGAATGCATGGTTATCTATACAATGGAGATGTGATAATATGATAATGAGCTTTGGTTATAAAATAAAATGATGTCACATATTTATAGAATTTCATTCTTACCCCACGAATCAGTGTCAAACTTTCATTCTACCATGTGTGAGCATGGTTATGTACCTTGCACACACTTGATTAAGGCAGTTTGGGTTTTGCAACCATCCATGCACTCACATAGCATAAGTTCATGCATATAACCATGCATAGTCATGTTTGACTCCCTTTTTCATTTTCAAAAATATATACTCATCATCAACTAATATAATTATTTGAACAACCAATGTTTATATAACAAATTTATAACAATCCCCCACCTATTCAAAAGTTATATAGAATGCAAAATACCAATATTTTATATATAAAGATTAGATATCTTTCAATTTGAATCAAACCAGAGCGTAACTTTCACAAAGTATCATTTAAATTTCTGGCTGATAGCTTTGAACCAATAATTCCTTAAGAATATACCAATGAAAATATATACACAAGTATTTATAGTGTTCTTTATTTCACACATTTCTTTCTTAACGATTTATGACCTTGCACATATCCTATTTACTTAACTTTTAAGAGAAAAAACTATAACTCCCTGTTGAGGTGACATTATTTTAAGTTCACATAGGTGAAATTCTTATAATATCTGTTACTTTTATGGTGTGTTTGATAGGTAGGAAATTCCATGAAAAATAATATTGCAATTCCATCTTTTCATTTTTTTGGTGTTTGATTGCCAAAAATTTCCTTGAAATTAATTTTCCACCTTTTGATGCCACATAAACATTTTCCTTCTTTTTGAGGAAAATGAATTTTCACCAAAATGGCGAGAATTCATTTTCCCGGATTACTATAGCAATTTTTGTTTTTCGTTTATTTTTTATTTTTATTTTTTTGGCAATGAAAACAAAATATAAGAATAATTGTAAAAAAAAAAAACATTTTCCTTTAATTGGCAATTTCTATGTAAAACAAAGTCAAACGAACACCAAAAGATAGTTCATTTTCTTGAATTTTTTTTTTTTTTTGGGTTGGCAATGGAAAAAAATTTCATCCGCAATACCAGTAAAATATATCCCTTTAATTGATAATTTTCATGTAAAACAAAGACAAACAAACAACAAAAAACACTTTTATTTCAACATTTTTCACTTGAAAAATTATATCAATCAAACACAATAATCTACAATTCCCAGGAAAACAATTTCTAGGCAACTCAATTCCCTGGAATTTGTTTTCAATTCAATTCAATTCCATCTTTGCAATCAAACGGACCCTTAGAGATATTTTTTAATCAAAGACGGAATACATCCTTAATGAGTTCTTAGACTCCACCAAGGAAGGTCGATGGAGGTTAGGATTTCCAAACCATGTATATTTATCATAAGAAAGCCATAACACAGGGAAGGAGAAGGTCATAAACCTAAACTCTTGAAAGCAACAAATGTCTAAAAATAACAAGAAAGCAATAAATGAGAATATATTACTTCCTATACAATGAAAGTGAAACAAATGAAATCTAGACTATAAACTTCAGAAAATGGGCAGTCCATATCCGTCAATCAGCTTAAGCCTAGTCAATCTCCTCAGTGGGAAGACAAATCTCCTTCCAACTTCTCCAGTGTAAACGGCACACACGATCCTTGGAATCCTAGAGAAAATGCACTAAATTTTCCTAAGTTTCTTTAGTATAGCCTTAAAAGTCTGCGTAATCTAAAGAAAGTAAAAAAGTCCAGAGGAAGGTACTGACCTCAATAAAGTAATAAGCCCACAATGTAACGCTCCGACCCGCATGGTCCGAAATATCACTAGTTTAACTGTACTTTAGCTATAAACTTAATAGTTAACTGTATGTTTAGCGGATAGCATAAAGATTTAACTTAAGAATTTATTTAAGTATTATATATTTATATTTATCTTTTTTTTACGGCACAATTTAATACTAAAAGAAATAATTTCAGAAATGTCTCTAGAATGATTTCCACACATTAAAGACAGGAAATAAAAAAAAATATTGCTGTCTTGCATTATATTTCAAGCGGCAATTGTAAAAATAAATTCGTTTGCATAGTTATCGACTCCTCAACTTCATGAAAATTTAATGTAAAGTATGAAACTCCTTATTCAAAAATTGACTTCTGTCAGTAACATATGAGTTATTAAATTACTTTTCAAAATCTCACACCAACTCAGTTGAAAGGTAAACCAGTGTAGTTCACTTAAAATGACATATAAAATTTCACGGACGTCAAAATAACATGATTTTGAGTTTATTCAATAGTTAATCCATAAAACTATCAAACCCCATTGGTTTCATTCAAAAATTCTATGTAATAATATCCAGTGCAGTTTACTTTTAAGTGACATATAAAATTCTTCCGACTTCGGATTGACATGATTCCAAGTTTATTCAGTGGCTAACCTATGAGGCTATCAAACACCACTGGTATTGTCTAAAAAATTTGAAGTAACGACTGAGTTACGAATTTTTAAAGTCAATGTAGAAGCTGAAATTTTAAATAAATAACAACATTATATCGCTAATACTATTTTTTCTTGTAAATGGTGTTTCATAAGTTAATTTCTAGAACACTTATCGATTTTTAAACATAATTAATTCATAACGAAATGTTCGTAGAATATAGTTCCACATACGACGTAATCTTTTCAAAGGAAAACACAAACAATTAGTAACCGAATTAAAGACATTAAATCATTGGCTTCTCTATGGCATGTTGAAACTCCATCTACCACATCCACGTCACCAAGCAAAACAAATCAACCTATAGGAAGGAAATTAACTATGAGTTTGAAACTTAATAGATATTATCAGTGCATTTCGTTAACAAATTAGATGATTCGAACTGTAAATTCATATCATATTGTGTAGATGGATTTTCGAAAAATTACAATTTCTATAGCATTATCATAACACCTAAAGTCAGAGAATGATCATTCAAACTATAGTAGTGCCGAAATACCACACCTGGAGGTGCAATTTCATTCAAACTTTTAACGAAAAATCATAATTTGAAAACAAAATAACACTTGGACCTCTATCTTCCTTGAATTTTCTTGAATATGAAAGAACAAAATGTGTAAAAAGTCTTTCTTCTTAACACTCTTGCTATTCCTTTAAACTTAACTTGACATGAAATATATTTTTGAGAGAAAATAAGAGTAAATTTGAATTTGAGGAGAGGTGTAGTAAAAAAGTGATATTCCTCTTCTTGTAACCTTCCTTTTTAATGAAAAACTAAATGGGGGAGTGGTATTATCATTAAATTTGTTAAATTGAGTCTTTAACTAAGAATTTAAAGAGTTTTTAAGCCTTAAAAAAATTATTCATATAAAAAATTTTATCGAAACATTTACATAATGAAAATAAAGGAAAATGAATCATTCATATATTTTGTAACCTATCTTTATCAATGTCCAATAATCTAATAATTATTTCATCCAATTAACTTGAAATAATTGTTCTTAATGTGTAAAATAAGGAGTTTTTAACTAAAAATATTTTATAAAAACATCTACATGTTGATTCAAACCTAAGTTGCCCATATGAAATACCATATAGATGCCCATTGTGGCAACCCAGTTAATCATTAAATATTTGTAATCAAATTTACTTACACTTAATCTCTTAAATTGTTGGGCTTTTAATTAACTCATGGCTTGGGCTTTTATAATCTTAAATGGGTTGAGCTTCCATAGCTCGTTTCTTAAATGGGCTAGGCTCGTGATACTAGATCATTACAAAAAAATACCCTAATTTCATTTATTTCTCGGGCTTCTACATACTGGTTGATAGAAGCCTAACCTAAAATCCTGTTCTTGACCTTCTAGAGAGGTCATCATAAAGGAAATTCCTCTTGGTCTCTTTATTTAAGGGGAGCTCTAGATATGTGAAAGGTTGCTGTTGATGTCTGAACCCATTCAAGATCTCCAATCTTCGAATCTGACTAATATATGCCCATCTAGGTAATATAAAATCCGCTCTTGTCCCTATTTACCAACTGACCAGAAACTCCCATGAAGTGTTCCAAATAGTTAAGGATCCTTTTGATAAACTGTTTCCGTCAATTGGAGAATATGGTCATGACTCAGTAAATGAAATGTGTGAGACAATAGTACTACCTCCATGTCGATAACCGGATAAGTATGTAACCTCTGAGTAAGCAAGTAGAGAAGTAATCAACAACACTAATGAACAATGATAATATCACAAATTGTTAAGTAATTCATCCATTTATACTTGTATTATTATGATATACTGACGCCTAAATTCACTAAGTAACCTTATATTTTGATTTAGGTTGCAAATAGATGGATACAGCGGAATCCAGGAGAAAAAGAGTTTAAAATGATCAAAATGGCAGCAAGTGAAAGTTTAGGGACCAAGTTGCAAATAATTCAAAGATGAGATAGGGGGATGGAATGATGATTTGACAATGCTAAGGGTCAATTGGTTGCAATTATAAGCCAAAAGAAGTGAAATATGACCATAACATTTTCACAAATCGATTTTTAACCGCACAAGAATGTTCCAAATTTTCAATTAGAGATTGTGATCCATTTTTCTCTGAGTAAACTTTCAAATTGGGAAAGACCTATTATTAGAAAAATTGTAGCCCTTTTTTTTTAGCTTTCTAGTGCACTTTGGATCGCCTCAATTGGATAGTTGAAGAGAAAGTTATGGCCAAAATAGTGAAAGTTGTCTGGCTCAAATTTTTTGGTTTCCTAATTCCGTTCAACCACTTATGAAAACAAATCTTCTACGCCATATATAAACCCTAAATCTTGTCTAAGACCTAGAGGATGCCGCCATACACTTTTCTCTCATCTTTGGCACAAGAAACTCCATGGAGAACTAACAATCTTGGTGAATCCACAAAGGTACACAATCGGTTTTGGTGATTTCAACACCCTTTAATTCATGTAGTCTAGTATTTTTATCGTTAAACAATTCCAGGATTTAAATTTCCATATCTTGAATGTGATTTGACATTGGTTTAACATTTATTAGATTTTTCATAGATTTAGTCATGCTTTTTCTATCGAACAATTAAAATGTTGAATTTAAATTTCAATTAATTAATGTTATTGGTGTGATTCTCTACTGCCTTATGCTTGATGTTTATGGTCGCTCTTGAATCTGATTTCAATAATTAAATGTCGGAATGTGTTTTAGAAAATTTAATCTTTAGAATTACCGTTGAATTGAATTGGTGCTTAAAGTTATATTTTCCAATTAGAGAGTTAAGTTTAACATCTTTAATTGAGTTATAAGCATGAATTGATAATGTTGAATTATCGAAATCAGTTGAGGAAATTTCGGCACTTCACTACTTCATCCATTGATATTTAAATTTCATTCTTATCAATAAATAAATCTCACTACACATTTCGAGAGAACATTCATCTTTTGGATTCTTTGAGTGGTTTTCCATCTCATTGTGGAATTGACACCCCAAAGTTGTACTACCACTACCGTGTTATTCTTTGTATGTAATCAAAAAATGAATGAGCAATGGGATCCCCATGTCCGAGACCTCGTGAGGAGGAGAAGAATCCAAAGAGATAGCAATTAAGAAGCATTGACAAGTGACATTCCGTGATGCACCGTCTAATCCTATTAACCCATATTTGATCAAATCCAAAGGCCACCAGAATGGAGTAGATAAAGCCCCAGTCCATGTGATCATATACTTTAGCCATGTCAAGCTTCAACATAATATTTTTCCTTGCACTTTATCATCTAAATCTTGAGCCAACAAAACTTTATCTCTAATTAGGTGACTAGGGATGAAACCACTCTATTGAGAATAAATAATGCACGATGGCATTAAACTCAAACGGGCATTTATTAAACATCTTAATAAGCTGCTCGGTCTGAACCCTATCTATCTGTAAGCATTCTTCTTCCTAGAGATCAACACAATAAGGTAGCCTCGAATCCACTAGGCACATGATCAGCATTAAAGAAATTCAAGACTACCATGAACACATCCTCCTAAATAATGTCCTAATAATGATGGAAGAATGGGGATGCAAAATCATCTAGCCATGCAACACTGTCAGTATATACTGAAAACTGCACTCCTGTACCTTATAAATCAAAGAGGACAATTAAGTGCCATGTTATTTACTTCTGTCACAAGCTTGGATGGATAGGTTCCAAAAGCTATGAAGTAGTAGATAAGGGATGTTGATAAGAAGAGATAGCTGAAGTCTGAATATCGATAGGAGTAAAATTGAATGTCCCTGCCTGAGTCTTGATAGACCTAATACTTGAACTGGTCTGATGTCCTTGGACCATCGCATAAAAGTATCAAGTGTTGTGGTCTCACACACCCAATGTGAACCTACTTTTTTCTTTTAAAAGCTTCCTTAATAGATAAGGTTCGGTTAAGATTTGCTCATGCATGATGCATTAAGTTCACAAGATAAGAGCCATTTCAATTATCTTTCTTTGACTCTTCATCAGAAATCCACTGTATAAGCAAATATGAGAATTAGATAATGTCTAATTTAAATACCTCACAGTAAGTTGTCTGTAAAAAAGCTACGGCTGTAGAATTAATGAGTACCCTATCCAATCTTTTCATGAGCTAACTATTGCCCTGACCATTGCTCCAAGTATACCATGTCCCAATGAAATTAACATCCTCAATACCACAATCTATTATCATATCAGAAAATGTAAAAAAAAAAAAAAAAAACTTTTATTACGAGTGTTGTAACCACTGTCCTCACCATCATGTGCAATAATAATGAAGTGTTCCCAAACTAGCCAAGGGTCGTCTATATCGAGAAAAATGTGGTAAATACCTATACACAAGTCCCTCTGAATTGTCAAATCACATGAGGTGTAGGCAGGAGTCAAATAGGTCGTACTAGTTTAGGATCCTCTATTCTAATGTAAAAGAACTTAGATAATTATCAATAACAATAATAGTCCCCACATTCCAAAAAATCCAAATCTTATTCGACTCATTCTAAAATCCATCGTTGAAGTGCAGATATCGTCGAATATATTCAAATCTATGCTAAAGAACAAAGGACTCCAATATGACCAAAAGATAAACTTGATGAAGCCAAGTAAGCCTTTTTCAGGCGTCAGTGAGTAACTACACTAGCTATATCTATCTCCCATATTTCATATGATGATACTCATAAGGACGGGTGATTTGAAGAGGTATCTTGTTACTGACTCCTAGTGATCTTCATCGGGAATGGACTGTCAATAGATCATGAGTGTTTCATTCGACCAAGAAAGATAAAACCATTGTCCTCTGTCCTTTCTACCAAACCTACCAAGTTATCGAAAAAAGGTCTAAGAAAGGGTCCCTTCTAATGAACCTCAATCTGTGATGTACCTTCAATACCTAATTGCTTAGAATACATAGAAGGAAGAAACACCTCCACATTCTACTGACAAATGGATGGAATAATAGTAATCAGAGCTTATGTCCTGCCTGAAGTAGCACTTGGAATTGGGGCTACCATAATAGCTGTATCCTCTACATATATGTGGCATCTATATCATATCATCCACAAGGGGATCAAGATACAAAGTATACACTGGTCTAGTAAACTGACTGGGAGCCAAAGGAGTAATAGCTATAGTAGTGATTGTCAACAGTATTGTACTGGTTTGAGAAACAATTGTGCTAATAACTAGTGGACCTGTAACTACAAGGGGAGCTATAGAAGGAACAACTGACTGAGACTGAGCATGTATATAGGTAATTCTGTCAAGATCAGGAACTAGTGGTGCTGGTATAGAAGAGGACTAAATATGGACCCCTAGCTGACTGTGAAGTAGGCCTAAAAACAGGGTCAACAAGGAAAACAACTAGTCCAGTAACCAAACAATGTTCATCAGTGTACCCAAAGTGTCTACATTCGAAACAATAATCTATCATCTTACAATACAAACAATCTGCCAATAGCCACCACTTTCTTTCTCAATCTGGACTCTATCAGGGAAATTATACTCAAGATCAACCTTAATACATACCCATGCCTCATAGGGCCCGCATAGGTCAAATATAGCCTCATCAATGGGGAGCAGAACTCCAATAGAATATAATAACATATTCAATAAAATTTGAACAACCTTTAATGAAAGATAAATTTAATTTAATAAAATATGCAGAACGTTTTGGAATCATATATTTCATCAAAACATTAATGAAAACTAATTCTAACATACAAAAAACTATGACTAATTAAAAATTATAATGTTACTCCAAAACTAATTAAATTTAGCAAATAAAGTACTTCGTGACAACAATCCATTGGTCCAGCACATCCACCTTCGTCAAGCATGCTAATTTTTACCTTAAATTAGTAAATAATGAGGGATGAGTATAACCAATTATACTCAATGAGGTACTTGCTACTCCACATTCAAATTAACACATGAGATTATGCATAAACTCTCTTACCAAAATAAAATGAGAATAATTACACCATGAAAAATGAAAACTCTAGCAAGTGTTGCAAAATAACATAAAGTCTAACTAATACCTGTAGACACGCTTTAAAATGTATCATGATTTCTTCTGAAGGAGCCTTGAAATAAAGTAATTAAATTCATACATAACAATGTATTTGAAAATATGTGGAGAAAACAACTATTAGCATAAGCACCTCACCTCAAACTATTAAATAACAATTCTTGAATTTGCCAAAATGAAGGATAAAATTGATACTCATTTGAAAACCTTCTAAACTTTTTAATAGGGATTTCTATTGAAATTTTAAAGAATGAAGCAGAAGTTAAAGAATGGTGTTTGAGGAAAATATATGTGCAACAATTGGCTATTATCCTAGATTATGTGAATAATGTCTAATGAATTAGTTCAACTGTATTAAATATCAAATATATATAATACTTGCATGACATGTTGAAACATAAATGATTTTCATAAATTGATTAATAATTAAGTTCTAACTAAACAACAAACATAAATCCTAATTTAATTGAATAACTATGTGGTGATTTGCCTAATTTGTTGAAAATAACTATAATATATTTATGTCATCAAATTTCAAAACATCCTAGACAAATTGAAGGACTTTAATTGAATTTGTGATAATTAACATCAACATTCTAGTAAAATTGAATAACCTTAACAGAATTGTTATAATTTATATCAACATCCTAGTCAAATTGAATAACTATCACCCTAATTGGATTTGTGATAGTTAATATCATCAATCATGTTTATAACTATTTTACTCTTCCAAAAACTGTATTGACCGAAAAATCATGAAAGAAAGGAATATGTATAGTAATTAGGCCCTGTTTGGCACCCATTTTTATCAAAATGCATTTTTCTCTCTCTTCTTTTCAACCACACATTCTTTATTAAAATAATATTACACGTAAATCAAAAACTTTTTCTTATTTTTCAACCACACATTTCCCATCAATTTACTATTCAAAAATTCATTTTCACATAAAAATTCCTACCAAACACCCTCTTAATTTACAATTTATTTATTTCCACTTTGATCCATCAACTATGAAGGAGAAATTATATAGATGCAAATTAACTATTAGGCATAACTAATTAACTTGCATAAAGATGTAATAGGCATGACATTCTAATTAATTGGCAAATAAATTATATACAGCACAACTAGAAAATTTTGGGTTCTACAACTACTCTTCTTAAAATAATTTTGTCCTCGAAATTTACCTTGGGTTAGTGAAATGTTTGAGATACATTTTTCGTATTGCTTGGATGAGCTGTATAAGTAGTGGTGGAGTGTGCTTGGAGAATTTCTTTCACTAATCCCTCATATTTAGGAACACATAATCTGCCTTCATATATAAGTACCTTATCATCAGTTGTCGTAAATCTTTTTCGCTTATCTGTCCTAACTCCAACTATGATTTTACACAAAAATGGGTCATTCCTTCATGCTTTTCTAATTCATTCTTTATGAGTGGGTTGAACAATCAGAGCTACAACAATGGCTGACTTCTGTACCGAAGGTACGATGGAACCCGCTATTTCTTTATCCATTTAATTTATATTTCTTTTTACTATATTTTTCAAACTTATCAGAATAAAATTTCTTATTTCTTTCATATTTCACAATGAAATGCCTAAAAAAATCGCGGTCAGAAAGGTTATAACAACCAAAGCTAGTGGAATTTTTTTTATACATTGGCACCACCTCTAGTCTCAAATTTTCAAATTCCTTAACTTTTCTAGAATGGTTGGAACTATCAATTTTCCAGCTTTTTTTCTTACTAAAAGCATCGACAACTATATTGGCTTTGTCTGGGTGGTAATGAATGGTGCAGTCATAGTCTTTGGCCAATTCGAGCGATCTCCTCTATCTCATATTTAACTCCTTTTGAGTAAGTAAGTATTTGAGAATTTTGTAATCAGTGTATAACACATTTACCACCATAGAGATGGTAACGCCAAATTTTTAGGGTGTAAACTACCACTGCGAGTTCTAAGTCTTGCATTAGATAATTCTGTTCATATGGTTTTTTAACTATCTATAGGCTTAGGAAACAATTTTTCCATATTGTATCAACTCACATTCCAAACGTTATTTAGAAACATCACCGTATATAACAAATCCTTCGAACCTTCCAATATTATCAATACTGGCACTAAAACCAATCTTTGTTTCAATTCTTGAAAACTACTCTCACATTTATCCAACAATTGGAACTTTATTCTCTTTCTAGTCAATTGTGTCAGTGGACCATCTTAGAAAATCCTTCAATAAGTCTCCGGTGATAGCCAGCTAGACCTAAAAATGATGAACTTCCCTACATTTGTCAATATAGACCAATTTGTTACAGCCTCCACTTTAATTGGGTCTACCTCAATTTATTATACAGTATCCACGTGACCAAAGAAGTTAATGCACTACAGCCACAATTCACATTTTTGAATTTGGAGTACAACTTCTCATTTTAAAGAATGTTCATTACCATTCTTAATTCCTCTTCATGTTATTGCTTATTCTTTGAGTATACTAATATCTTGTTGATGAAGACTATAATGAATCGATCTAGATATGGATGAAAAATTCGATTCGTTAAATCGATAAAAACAACTGCTGCATTGGCTAATGCAAATGGCATCACCGTGAACTCATAGTGCCCTAACATGTTCTAAAGGCCATTTTAAGGATATCACAATCATTTATCTTGGGTTGGTGATAAGATGATCTCAAATCTATTTTTGAGAACAAATTTGCACCCTTTGATTGATCAAAAAAGATCATCTATCCTTAGGAGTGGTACTAACTTTTTATGGTCAAATGATGAATATCTCTTTAATCAAAACATATCCTCATTGACCCATCTTTCTTTTTAACAAACAATATTGGCACTCTTATGGGGATACACTAGGTTGGATGAAACCCCTTGTCCAATAGTTATTGTAGTTGTATATTCAACTTTTGTAATTCTTTTGGTACCATCTTGAGGGGCCCTAGATATTGATGCAACCCTAGGGGTCAAGTAACTTGTAAACTCTAATTGTCTATCTAGCAGTATACCTGGTAAATCTTTAGGAAAAAAATCCACAAACTCCTTAACTACCAGTACATCTTCCAATTTTCGTTTAGATTGGAGCTCACTAGTACTATCCAATAAAAATCAATGAATCATATTCTTTCTCAACATGTTATCTACTTTCATTGCAGTAGAATCTAAATTCATGCTCCAAAGAATCAAAATTCTCCGTTCCCTGGTTTTTGAAATAGACCCTCTTTCTCATGGCATAAGATAGTTGCATAATTCCTACCCAGGCATCCATACCCAAAATTACATTAAAGTCTTTCATTCTCAAGAGGTATAAACTTGCCTTTAGTACTCTTCCTTCGATCTCTAACTTAACATTTTTAACCATTTGATTAGAATTAATGAGTTCATCTGAAGGTGTATTAACATCTAAGATGTTCACTTTTAGCATTTATTGACAATCTTATCCATAAAAATTATAGAAATAAATGAATACTTGAATCTAGAATCCATAAGGACAATAGCAAGTATATTAGATACTTATAACGTACATGTTATTACGTCTGTGTTATGATCATCCTATTCTCTTGCCAAAGCAAATACTCTGGCCTTTCCTTTCTTAAATTGATCACCTTCTCCCTCTTCTCCAAACATTATCTAAGAAATGACCAATCTTACCACAAATGTAGCATACCCATTTTCCATGAAAACACTCACTCAAGTGTCACTTGTTACACTTGGGGCATTTAACAAAAGTTTTGTTTAAGTCTGACCAAATCTTTCCATTCTTATTCTGATCCCTTCATTTCTCTTTGTCGTGACCTTGCCACTTTTTCTTTATAGAAGACTCGACGCAAGGTTGGATTTTCTTTTCCAATCCCGACCCATTAGAGATTGCTTGCACTCAATGTATAACTTCCGCATAAGTAGTATATTGCTAGGCTACCATGATTTCCTTAATCTTTGATCTTAATTCCATTTTAAACTGTTTAACCTTCATCGACTCAGTTTTTACCATTATGTTTGACCGACTTCAAAAAGTCCTTGTTTAGCCTCAGATGCTTTGTTGAGGTAGGTGGTACCAATGCCTTTTTGCCATGCCAATTGTTGTTAACAGTATTTACATACTTCTTTAGATTCGGAGACTCCATCGACCACACGACCCGTCGAAATCAATTTAAATAGATCCCAATATTTTGCCTATTTTTTCACTTTTGCATTAGGAATAGCTAATTGAAGTTTCTCCTCTTCCTATTTTACTTCAAGAACATCAACATCATCCAAAATCAATTGGATTATTGTTTTCATGAGCGCCAAATTTGAAATGTCTTCAGGAATGGGTACTTCATTTAGATCGAAAATTTTATTCTGAAATTGACTTTGCGGTATAATAGATGATTCACCTCCGATACTGAACAAGCCCTCACCAAATGAGTGTGGATCTATTTGTGAATTACGATGAAATTAAAATGTATAGACGGTAGAGTAAGTACTAAGACTTAACTAAGTAAAGAGTATGGAAGAAAGTTCATGTGAGTAAGTTTGTGTACTTGTAATTGTAAATTTGTAGTGTGATAATTGAATGAGCTGATACTGAATAATTGAAATTGAAGATAAATTTATAAAAATGAATGTAGCATATTTTAGAATTCTGGAAGAGAGTGTGAGAGAGTGTTGTTGGAAACTTGGAATGTATTGTTGTTGTGTGAAAAAAAAGGGAAATGGGAAGGGGTACTTATAGAAAAAAAATTAAGTAGCCAAAATGACCACTTTTCAAAGTTCAGTTACTGTTGCAAATGGTCACTAGACTTTGAACAGTGATTGAATTAGTCACTTTTTGAAAGAAGCTATCATTTCGATCACTGTTTATAAGCTCGTGACCTAGGCTGGGCTCGCCTCTTGGGCTCGTGCCCACAACCTTCTCATGGGCAAGCCAAGTTAGTTTGGCTCACCCAACGGGTCGACTTGCTCGGCTCTTACTCAGCTCATCATTTGACAAGCCTAAGCCACCCATAAGCCACATTTTTCCGAGTCGAACGACCAAGCCAACGAGCCACTCGATCGTGTGACATCCCTAAATAGGTAAAGCTATCCCAGTTATGGTATTGGAGGTCGAATTTCTAATTGGTAGAGCAGTAATTTGATTGATTAACTATATATACACTATTATCTGCATGTATGTTTGATTTTTCCCTATAGAATTTATGGATTGGACCATGTCGAAGCCATCAATTGGATGGGAGACAATAGCCTCACTGTGCATATGATCTGGGTAGAAGAACTTAATCGATTTATCAATTACTTTGTAGCTTTTTGTTGAATTCTCTCTATCAATATGAGCAGCCTGGTTATGTTGCCTTCGCCTTTTAGTATTCACGAGTTGCTATTTCTAGGTGACGATTTGTTGGGTAGTATTTGTAGGGGAGAGTGAAAGCTAACTAGTGGTATGTTGGTCCGGCGGTTTAGGTTGTGGTTGGCAGAGTTTTTGGGCTTCAAACGAGGCAACCCCATTTTTTTAATAAGCTATTAGCCCAAGGAAATATTTGTGTCATGTACTGGACTTCATTAACAGTTTTATAAACTCAACCCTCCAGCCATAAAAGCTAGCACTAGCTACTTATAAGAATAGGGTTTAAATTATAGTGCTAAAGCTATCAACTTATCAAATGACTTGTTTTTACTCTTTGACCCTAGATATAATAATTTTAGTAGTTAGATATGGTTGTCATCATTGATGGATCTTTAATCAAGGATTTTCAACCCCATTCTTCTCGATGTTTTACAAATTCTTTTGTATGAGATTTAGTCAATAGATCAACTATGGTTTCACTGGAGTTCACGTATGTGAGAAAGATTACTCCGTGCTTAATTAATTTTATCGCATAGCCATGTCTTGAATTCATATGTCTAGACTTTCCATTATATACTTCGTTATATGCTCATGCTAAGGTGGCTTGACTATCACACAATATAGATATTGAAAAAATATCCTTTGCTTCCAAAGGAATTTCATAAAGAAGATCCCTTAACCCTTCAGCCTCTTTTCTTGTTTTAGCCAATGATACACACTCAAAGTTCATTATTGAGCGTGTAATGCATGGTAAGTGTAAGGCTAACCAATTAGGTTGATTTGTTCATTATTCATCCAAGGTGAAATACTTGGTTATCTTTTGAAGTTTATCGGAGGCAAAGTTGTTAAATTATTGAGTTAATTTGATCTTTATTTATCCGAGGTAAAGTACTTGGATTATCCATTTGGTTGTTCTTTATTTATCCTAGGCAAAGTGCTTGTAACAATGACGAGACAACCTTTCAACTTTCTTAGTTGTGCAAGGTGAGCTCTGCACTCCGATAAATAATGAAACACTTGCTAGAAGAAACTGACGTATCCTCATGTTGTACCTTCGACATGTGAATTAATGGCTAAGTTTAAATGAAATGACTTAAATAAAATGAGAGACAGCTAGAAAAGTATATATGGAAAAGAAAATCTGTTAAACTGACATGCCTACAAAGTATTTCTATAGGATTAATGTCATTTAATTACTAAGCGATTATTGTCCACTTATCCAATGTAACATGTCCACTCACTAGGTGGTTCTCACCCACGTAGTGAGTTGTTAATTTCCACAACTAAACGGTTAGTGGGATCAGCAATAACAGTCGGATGGTTTTCAATCAATTAAAATGATGTTCGAGCAGTTGGAGAGTCATGGCAGTCAGTTGATCAATCACGACGGTAGTTAATCAATTGCCTTCACTTAGTTGACCATCGTAGCCACCATTTATGTCACATAGCATTATTAATTTTTAAATTGTTTAACATCGCAATTAAAAGAAAGCAGCAGCAGAATTTAAGAAAAATATTTTCATTAATAACTTGAAAATTACAAAAATGGCCAAAGCCCAGAAAAATATAAAAGGCAAAAAATGGGCAAAGTCTATGAGGCCCTACTCGACCAAATCTACTTCGTTGTTTTACCTTAGCTTCAAAATGTTGTTGAGGAAATTAGGCCAAATACTCTAAAAAGTGACTCAATTAGATTAATACCCTAAATTAATTAAACATCACGTAAACCACGTATTAATTACGTCCTAAACTAAAACAAACCCCCAAAACCCAAAAATCTCCCGAGTATAGAGGAAAGATGGTAACACCAAGGGAAGCCATAATGAAATCTAAACTTTAGTTCTCGCTGATTACAGACCAAGAAAGAAGAAACTCGAACACTAAATAGCACACCAGCCAAATTGTCTGACAAACAAATGAAGAATCATCACCAACTAATTTTTCTTAAGCCGTCGACATTAGAAGAAGAACCTAGAATGTTGCATAAAATTTTCCACCCCACCACCATTGAAGAATTAACTTTCCAGGAACCTGCTGCTTTGCTACCTTTTTGCCACCACCATAGATAATTCGGAAAAATCTAATATATATATATATATATATGTTCGTTGCATCAAAGTATGAGAAGTAAGAAGAAAAAGAGAGAGGCAGTGTATAACATATAGAGAGAGAGAAGTGTGCTGCTGGAAAAATAGTTAGTGGAGTGATTGTTTTCATTTTGAGTGACATTAGTGTGTTCGTTTAAAATTGTATAACTAATTTTATATCAATAAAATTGTTATCATTTTTTTTATTTGCTATCACTTTTTTTAATTTTTATCACTTTTTTATATATGCCACTTTTCTTTTTAATTTTTGTCACTTTTTTTATTTTTTAACATTTGTCACTTTTTTCAGTCACATTCTTGATTTCTACTAACTTTTTTAGTGACATACATCACTTTTTAATAGAAGTGACATTGTATGTCATTTTTTAAGAAAAAAGTGACACTTAACTCTTAAAAGTGACATTGTGTCACTTTTTTTTAATTAAAAAGTGACAAGTTTTGTAGAAAAAAGTGATATTGTGTCACTTTTTAATATCATGCAGTATTTTTTACTTCCAAAAAACTTTTCATATGATTTTTCAAAAGACCTGTAATTTTAAGGGTACTTTTGTAAGTTGCCCAATGTTATTTCACTATAGAAGTTATAAGTGTTATGCCCAAAGTCCAATCAACTTTGGACATAAGTGTTTATAATATATAATTGTTGCAATTTTATGGAAAATCTATTATTCAATTAATATTCAATTAAATTAAATAATAGAGTTCGTAGATTTAAATCTTCGTAATTTGTTAATCATAAGGAGTTGTAATTGTAAGATACAAATTACATATGATTGATTCTTAAATCATCTATGGTCATAAGTAACAACTTGATACAGATATTGTTATTACGGATGGTCACGTGTAGCATTTCTTGTTTGTGAAGTAAGTAGCTAATCTCACAAGTTAAAGTATGATAACACTTAAATGAACACGTGGATATTTTGTTATAAAACAAAACATTGGAGACCCAATGGAGATTCTACATGGATAACTATCTGAGCATCAGTGGTTTTAATATCTACCATTAGATAGTGGAATTAGTCATTTGACTTGATGGCGCCTTATATGAGGATAGACATACTTTGGTGATGTTGGATGTTATTCTATCAAGGGCCACTAATATGGTGTCATTCGGGTATGTCAAGAATCATATGAAAGTTGTGAATGACTAATAGAGGATTCGTCCCTCTTAGATAGTAAGAGATTATGATCCACATTTCATTCAATTAAATTGATAACAAAATCCTCGGTCAATGTGTACTCATAAGTCCAAAAGGAGTTTTTGACTTATTTGA
Organism: Olea europaea var. sylvestris; assembly: GCF_002742605.1. Lineage (NCBI taxonomy): Eukaryota > Viridiplantae > Streptophyta > Magnoliopsida > Lamiales > Oleaceae > Olea > Olea europaea. The sequence goes on along the minus strand of NC_036237.1, from coordinate 14,917,003 downwards.
CTTAATAGTGGAATGAAAGATATGATCAATAATTCGGATTGACATACTTCCGTATTTCGTAATTGATCGGATCATATTGACGAATGGATTATAGTTTCATGATAAATGAACGGGTTTGGTTTTGCAATACCGCATGACATTTCACGTCACATGTGTTGTCCTGACACATTGCTAGATGTAAATCTGGGACGGCGAATGTGAATTAGTGATAAATTAAAATGGTGTTTTAATTTATCAATTTTGATTAGATCAAAATAATAATTCACATTATTAGGCATTGTGATTAGAAACCTGATGGGTCGTACACAAAAAGAGAACTAGAAGATTGTGATTTATCAATTAATTAATTTAACAAGCGTTGAATAAATTAATTAATTGGAATGCCTATTTATATGCCCAAATTAATTAATTGGATTAATTAATTCACGGATTGGATTTAATTAAATGTGTTAATTAAATATTGGATCAGGTCAGGAGACAAGCCAAGTCCGTTTGGCATATAAATAAGTAGCTAGGGTTTTTAATTTGTAGAGAATTTTATGTTCTTGCTAATACAAAAGGAGAAAACCTGGTTCCTACAATCTTGTTCTTTGTATGGATTTCCTTTAGAAGGTGGATAATTAAATAGGTGTAAGTGACAAATCAAGATTGCTAGAACAAAAGAATAGCAAAGGAGTTTGCAGATCTCGTAAAAGGTGCAATCTCTATCACGGTTTCTATCTAAGCACAAAGCAGATTCTTGGTTGGAATTGAAATTTGTTTTAATTTTCACTGTGCATAAGTAAGTAGATTCCCAACAGTGATATCAGAGTCTATTTTGTATTTATTAGAAATTTTTTTACATGATTGAATAATCAAATATTGATTGCTATTATTTTCGTGGATCTAGTGATAATTTTAAAAACTGATTTAAAAAAAAAAACAAAAAAAAAAGGTTGGACAGGTTGGTCGGAGGCAAAAGTTGTCATTCCCGACGATAAAAGGCAGCAGTGTGGGACGCCACTGTGCATTGCAGCGGCGTCCATTGCCGCTACAATAGTGGCATTCATCGTCGCTGTTGTTAGCGACGATGAGCACCGCTGATGGTTAATCTATAGTGCAACGCTGCTGCTATTGTAGCAGCAGTGCTGGCTGCTTGCAACAAGTAGCCTGCGTGCTGTCATTTTTGCACGGTGCATGGACCAAAAAAGGAAAGAGGCACCGGTCATTGCTAGTACCACGAAGAGGAACGTTTGTCTAGGGTTTCAATTCTATCAGATATTTGGGGTGATTGGAGACGGAGCGTGTCTTGCAATTTCTGAAATTGTAAGCCTCTGCCCACAATTATGGAAAAGGGTCAAGTTGTAATTTTAAAATGAAGGGCTACTATGCAAATACCGAAATGAAAGGGGCCTGTTTATGATTTTTGTTATTTCAGGATGCAATTTTTAAAAGGGGACCTCGAATGCGATTTTGAAATTGGTTTGAAAATTGATTTTGGAAGGCGTTTATTGATTTTGACTTGAATTTTAATTTTGACCCAAACTAAAATTTTATTTAAAATTTACGACTTTTATATATTCATTAAAATTGGATTTTAACTTGAATGTTAATACTTGACCCTAAATTGAATTTAATTTTATTTAGGAGTTATATCTTAATTTAAAATTTTAGTTCAATTTAAACTAGAGTTGGACTCTAATTTATTATTTAATTAAAATTTGATTTTAATTAAATAAGTCACCCTAATATTTTCTAATTTGACATTTAATAAAAAATTTATTTTAATTAAATAGTCTCGCCCTAAAATTTTACTTTATTGAAGTTGGAAATAGACTCTAATTTGGTATTTAATTAAAAATTGATTTAATTAAATAAATTCGTCCTAAATCTTGGAATTAGAGCTGGACTCTAATTTTGCTATTTAATTAAAACTTGGTTTTAATTAAATTCCACAGCCTAATGTCCTAAATTAGAGTTGGACTACTCTAATTTGATATTTAATTAAATAGTTATGTCCTTTAATTGTGGAATTAGAGTTGGAATCTAATTCGGTATTTAAGTAAAATTTGATTTTAATTAAATATGCCAACTAATTAAATTAACTGATTAAAATGATTAATTAATTATTTAATTGTTCCGATCCATTTGTCTAAATTAGTTTAGATGACCTTAATTGCTACTTTCTCAAAATGCATTTGCATATAATATTAGATATTATATGGCAATGCATTTATGTGATGAGTGTATTATTAGTGGATGATTATGGACTCGACCATATGGATGTGTTGAATGGTTAATTTTATTCTTCTCATTTTATGGGCTTACGTGCTCTTAATTGTTTTGGACTTGCGGGTCCGTTATTATTGTTATTATGGGCTTGCAAGTCCAATTTCATTTAGGCTTGCGTGTCAACTAGTATAGAATACAGGTTGTAGTTGGACCAATTGAATATGCAAGAAGATGAGGATACCATGGAGATAGTGCATTGATACTAATTCAATGCAATACCCCCTAGGAATTAACCAACTAGTCTTTCTTTTAGCTCAGGAAGGCTACATAGAATTAGTCCATAATCATCCATGTTACTATGTTTTTTCGTATATTTGAAAAATATTGAGTCATATTTATGTACGCCTTCCATCATTATAGTGAAAAACCAATCCTAAATTGATCTCAGCTTGTTGAGTACAATCAAGGCTAGTTTATTAGGGATATGTTTGAGACAATGAAATACTAGATATGTCTGAATGATGGGTCTGATTTAGCTAAAGTTTATCTTTTCTGGAGTACACTCAAGGAGATAAATTTTAGAGACGTTTTAAGCTAACACATAAGATGTGTGAAGATAAGGAGTTGTCAACTTAATGATCTGGGAGTTATATGGAGATACAATTGATACTAGTATATGCCCAAATGTTTTATTAAAGTTTGTTGAGTACACTCAAGGTTTTCATATAACAAATGGGACCTCAACCTACTAGTAGTCAAGTATGGATTTCATAAATTTATACGAAAGGGTTATAAATTTGAGTTAAATAGTGGGAGCATAATTAATTTAATAAAAGTCCATGTTAAATTAATTGATACATTTTATATATTATTCATTGTTTTCGTCATTTATATTGAATCATGAGTGACCATATGTGTTTGAGAGGCGTAATGGATGCCAACAATCAAACCATATTTTCTTGAATGGCACTGTAATTTGAGAATTGTTCTCAGGCATGAAAAAATTGGTTATGTCTATGAGTAACTCTTTCTAGAGACACCTGCTGATGACTAGAATAAGGCTGCTATAATAACACATTGATGACAATAGTACTGCAACATGTGTGATGTTTGCATTACGTCACCTATGTTACAAAAGCAACATGAGAATATAGATGATATACATGATCTTTCATTTCGAAGAGTTGTATGATAATAATCTTGTGTGGAGAGATATGAGACTTCCAAGCAACTATGCCATTACAAAATGACGGAGGAATCTTTAGTCAGTGCTCATCTTCTGAAAATGATTGGCATTGAGAAGAAGTCTCAATTAGGTTCAGTCATGAATTATGAACTAAGATTTGACTTAATTATGCAATCTCTGTCATAGAGTTATTCATACTGACTATGAATTATGATATGACTAATTTCGAATGCACACTCATTAAATTGCTTAACATGCTTAAAATTGTTAAGCCCAATATCAAATTTAGTAGCCGGCAAACCATTGATTCCTCTAAGGCTATTAAGAAGAAATCTAAAGGGGTTTTGTGAAAGCATCCAATATGGCTAATACGGTCAAAGCAAAGAACAATACCAAATCCAATGACCCTCGCTTTCATTATAGAAGGAAAGGTCATTGGAAGAAATATTGCAAAACTTACGTCTACTTCATGAGCTTCTTAGGTACTTGATACTAGATTTGAATCTCATATTTATACAAATATGGAGGAACTAAATAGAAGTAGACTACTACAAAATGAAGAAATTGACCTGCACGTTGAAAATGAGCAAATGTTGTTGCATTGCTTGTAGGAGTACACTCCTTGCCATTACCTTTAAGCTTAGTATTGGAATTAGAGAAATGTTACTTTGTACCCACCACAACTGGAACACTAAATGTATTTCGTGTTCGGACATGAACTATTTTAATATTAAGGACAATTGTTGCTCCTGTTTATCTTGATAAAGATCTTAATGGTTATGGTAATTTACAAAATAATATTTATATTCTAAATACTAAGTATTCTATAATAAGTATAGAAGTTATTATGCATAAAAGTGACAATCTAGATAACACCTAAATCTGGCATTGCAGACTTGGTCATATAGATGAAAAGCAATTCCAAAATTACATAAAGATGATAATTTGGGGTCAACTGATTTTAAATCATTTGAAAAATGCGAGTCTTACACATTAGGTACAATGACCAAATCTCATTTTACTTGAAAGGGCGAAATGTCTACATGATTACTAGTCTAATACATAGTGATGTATGTAGGCTCATGTCAATTAATGCCAGATAAGGTTTCTTTTATTTCATCACATTTACTGATGACTATTTCGGAAATGGGTCATGTATATTTGATGAAATTCAAGCATGAAGCACTTAAAAGATTCAAGCTATAAGTAGAGAAACAAGTAGGTAAAGATAGCCACACAATAAGATCCAATCGAGATAGAAATATTTTAAAGATGTAATTTTAGATTATCTAAGAAAGAATGAGATTCTCCTGCAGTGGATTCCTCCATATACACTGCAACATAGTGATGTATTTGAAAAAAAAAATCATAAACTATTAGATATAGTGCAATTAATAACAAGCCATACAAACCTTCCAAAATTATTTTGGAGTCACGCACTGATTGCAGTGTGCAGCACGCTAAATCATGTTACATCTAAGTTGGTTAACAGAACTCCATATGAGGTATGGAAAGGCAATAGTTCCAATTTATCTCATGTGAAAGTTTGGGACTATGATGCTTATTTGAAACGCATTGAATCGAATAAGCTTTAGTATATATTTTATAAATACATATTTGTGAGATATCCAAGACACATATTTGGATATCAATTCTATTATCCCATTGAGAAGAAAGTCTTCATCTCACGACCTATCGTCTTCTTATAGAAAAAGTTTTACTTTGGAAGAGTACAGTGGAATTCAAGAGTCCATGGATCTAGTTGACTAAGTAGATAATCTGAGGTTGATCCTACACTTGATGAGGGACACACTCTTAATCAGGAAGTAAAGACTCCTGAGGACATGACAACTCCATTTAAATCTAGTAGGATCATTCGACCTTCAAGAAAGTGTGAATCCAACTAATCAGATATTATTAATCGAAGATGATGAACATACTAATTATGCAGAAGTAAGCATTGACTAAAATAAATATCAAGAGGCCATGGAATCCGAAGTGAATTCAATGTATGAAAACAAGGTTTGGACATTGGTCAACCCTCCTGATGGGATAAAATCCATATGTTGTAAACGATTTATAAGGAAAAGGTCGATATGGATAGGAATATCCATACATACAAAGGTTGACCTTATTGAAACTTTTCGCCTGTAGCCTTGCTGAAGTCCAATAGGATTTTGGTTGCAATAATTACATATGGTGACTATGGGTTAACGTAAGCATCTTGGAGCTGAAATCTTTGATTAGATGGAAAATGAAGATGAACCATGTGTTTACAAGAAGATAGTGGAAGCATTGTAGCATTCCCAATATTATTTAGAGTTGACTCATGTGGATTTACAAGGGCTTTCAACTATTACTTCACTTGAAAGTTCAAATTATTATATAACATTTATTGATGATTCAAGCTGAAAGGTATGGGGGTATTTTGTGTATTTTTTGAAGAACAATCATGATATTTTTTATGCCTTCGAGAAATTGAAAGTCATGGTTGAAAATGAGACGTATTTAAAGTTGAATTGTTTGCAATCAAAGAATGGGGAAGAGTGTAAAAGATGATGATTTCATAAAGTGCTATGCCGATATGGAATCAAGATGAAAAACATTCTTGGAATTCCTCAACAAAATAGTGTGGTTGGGAGGATGAATAGGACTCTAAATGTGCGTGCTAAAAGTATGAAATTACATACTGGGTTACTAAAGATGTTTTGGGATAAGGCTGTCGACAATGTAGTTTACGTGATCCACAGAGGTCCTTCAACACCATTGAATTGCAAAATATCAAAGGAGGTTTGAAGCAGTAAAGAGGTAAAACTTTCACACCTGAAAGTGTTTGGTTTTGAGCTTATTTTATTATAACTGCCCATCATGAGATTATGGAAAACTATGTTTCTAGAAATTATAGAAATGAATATCTTGCTAATGGAGAATCTATGGTTATTGTTGGCATTTGTAATGTAGTTTGAGGATGTCAAATTGTTCAATATGAAAAATTCATAAAATTTAACATGTGCATAAATTGATGCGTAATAAGATCTCAGTTGAATGGCTCGATGATGACGGTCATAATGCATCTTTCGTTATTTTTTTATTGAAAAGTTACTAAGGGAGCCATGGTTATTACCCGAGGAAATAAATTCGAAACTCTTGACATTACTTTCAATAGTAAAGACATGGCTACAGTTGCTAATCCACTATTAGTTCTAATCTATGACATTATAGGCTGGGAAACAAGAAGACTACAATTGCTGATTTCGCATTTAGTTATGATTTGCGACATTGTAAGCTGGGACACATGAGTAAGAAGGAAATGAAAGTACTTCAATCTAAAGGGAAGTTACCCTGGTAGAAATCTTGAACATAGTAGTTCGTATGAATTTTGTATTTTCCATACGCAAAAAAATGTTACCTTCTCTAAAATCGAAAAGAATCCAAAAGGTACAAATTTGGAGTTTTTACTCATGCTAATGTATAGAGACTTTCAATGTTACTTCACCTAAAGATTCAAATTATTGTGCAACATTTATAGATGATTCAAATAGAAATCTATGGGAATATTTTTAGAAGAATAAATATGATGTTTTTGTTAGTGCGGAAACGAAGTGTTGAAGAAAAACTTGAATTTTTATTGATAGTTTTTGAGTTGCTACAGCACACTCAATAATGTTTTCTTCTTTTTTTTCTTACAATGAGACTACAAGAATGACCTCTATTTATAGGACCACATGGATAACTCTAGAGACATGGGAATATAAATGGACACCTAATAATTCATGAATTTGCATCATGTATTTTTCTGATACATTTTCTTCAAGTGCATCATGTATTTTCCTGATACATTTTCTTCAAGTGCATGTAACCTTATTTATTTCCTAAGATTACAAATTAATGCCACATTTAACACCCCCTCTTAATTTGTAATCTTGAGTTTTTCCTTGATCTTGTCGAACTTGTCAAATGTGACTGTCTTTGTTAAAATGTCTGCTGGCTGATCATTTGTGTTGATAAATTCCATGCAAATTTCTTCTCGACTTACCAAATCTCGAATGAAGTGATGACGTAGTTCAATATGCTTCGATCTGGCATGAAAAACTGTATTTTTTGTCTTAGCAATTGCTGACATATTGTCACAATGTATTGTTGTTGGCTCTTGTTGTTCAAACAGCAAGTCTTTTAGAATTCCTCTAAGCCAAACTGCTTCACAAGCGGTATCCGCAGCTGCAATGTATTCTGCTTCTGCAGAAGATAGTGCTATAGACCTTTGCTTCCTCGAACTCCATGAAATAATATTTGTTCCAAGACAAAAGATGTAGCCCGATGTACTTTTGCGGTCAACAAGTGAGCCTGCCCAATCACTGTCAGTGTAGCCAACAAGGTTGAAGTTATTTTCCTTTTTGAACTCAATGCCTTGATTCTTGCTTGGTTCATTCATGAACCTGGAAAGTAAACTCACTGATTGAGTGATATCCGGCCTTGTGTTGAGGTAGATGAGTGAACCAATTAACTTTCGGTA
>NC_036237.1:14842437-14909068 GCF_002742605.1 Olea europaea var. sylvestris | reverse complement strand
CAAGTCACTCATCTCAAAGTCTCTCATCATCTTTTTCTTGAATTCTTCCACCATGCTTTTACTTGTACCAAAGTATAGAAGATCATCCACATAAAGACATACTACAAGAAAGTCTCTTCCAAGATTATTGACATATAGAGATGATTCACTCGTGCTTCGATTGAATCCATTTTGATGAAATAGCTATTGATTTTGCTATTCCATGCTCGCGGCGCTTGCTTTAAACCATAAAGTGCCTTGTATAAACGATAGACTTTTCCTTCTTGTCCTTTGATTTCAAATCCTTCGGGTTGCTCGACATAAACTTCTTCTTGAATTTCACCATTTAAGAATGCCGATTTTACATCAAGTTGATAAACACATACCTCCAATTGAGCTGCCAGTGCCAAAACAGTACGAATTGTCTCCATTCTTGCAACCGGAGCATATGTTTCAGTGTAATCAATTTCGGGCTGTTGAGAATACCCTTTTGCAACAAGACGTGCTGTGTGCTTTTGGATCGACCCATCTTCATTGTATTTTATTTTATAGACCCACTTGAGTCCAATGATTTTCTTCCCTTCTGGCAAGACAACAAGCTTCCAAATTTTATTTTTCTCAATTGTGGACATTTCTTTATTCATGGCTTTTGTCCAATATACTTCTTTTGAGGCTTCTTCAAATGATTGTGGTTCACTAGAGAACAACCCAAGTTCACATGACTCATATATGTCTTGTAGTGAACGTGTCTTTCTTGGAGGGCTTTCTGGATCAGATTCTTCCTCACTTCTTGGAGTAGGGTTTGGATTATGCTCTAAATTTCCAACTTGTGACGGACCTGCTTGAAATGTTAATGGATCATCAAAATGGTATGGTGTCTACTCCACAACTTCTTTCCCTTTCCAATCTCAAGATGCAGCTTCATCAAAAACATCTCGTGAAACTGTAATTTTGTTTGTAGTTGGATCTAATAACCGATATCCTTTAGATTCATCACTATATCCAACAAAGACAAGTTTTTGTCCTTTCTCATCAAATTTCTCCCGATTTTGAGAAGGGATAAGAGCATAAGCAATGCTGCCAAATATTTTGAAGTGATCAACCATTGGCTTCTTTTTGTTCCAAGCTTCGTATGGAGTTTTATTCCGTACAGCCTTTGTTGGAGACCGATTGAGAATGTATACTGCCGTATTTACAGCTTCTGCCCAATACAGATTTGGAAGTCCTTTGCCCTTTAGCATGCTTCTTGCCATTTCAACAATTGTGCGATTATTTCTTTCGGCCACGCCGTTTTGTTGCGGAGTTCGACTCACAGTTAATTGTCTTTTGATGCCATTTTTTCTGCAATATTCCATGAAAGGATTATAGAGATATTCACCACCTCCACGATCGGTCCTTAAAGTTTTTATCAAAAAACCACTTTGCCTTTCTGCTTGAGCTTTGAATTGAAGAAATGTGGAATATGCCTCAGATTTTTGACTGAGGAAGAAAACCCATATCATTCTTGTGAAGTCATCAACAAAGAGAATAAAATATCTCTTGTTTCCAAAAGTGGGAGTTTGCATTAGCCCACAAATATCTGAGTGCACAAGCTCAAGTGGTGCTTTCGTTCTCCATGAAGTTTTTGGAAACGACAACTTGTGCAATTTTCCATAGACGCATCCTTCGCACATTTTGTCTATGTGTTGGATGTTAGGAAGTCCCGTCACAATGTTTTTCATTTGGAGTAAACGAAGGCCTCTTTCATGAAGATGACCATATCGTAAATGCCACAAATACGCCAAATCTTCGTCTCTTGCCTTGAGTGCACAATTCTCATTTAGTGGCATCATAAGAGGAAATGTCTTGTTCTTCATTTCAATATTTGCCACACAAATATTTTTCTTTTTGTCAAAAACTTTACATGCACCATCATCAAAGTGAACAGAGAAGTCACTTTGAATAAGTTGTCCAACACTTAGGAGATTATGAGAAAGATTGGGAAGTTTGCATTTGGATGCTCCAGTATTCATAATGCTCGCCTTCGAAGATTGGGACTTGACTGGAAGAATATGTAAACAACGAAGCTGTTTGTATGAAAGTCATGAAAAAATGCAATCATAAGTGGCTCTGATACCAAATTTGTTAGTGCGGAAACGAAGTGTTGAAGAAAAACTTGAATTTTTATTGATAGTTTTTGAGTTGCTACAGCACACTCAATAATATTTTCTTCTTTTTGATGTTTGCTTTGATTGGAAAGCTTGTTCGGTAGTAGATTGGTTACTCGAACGATTGATCCTTTGCTCATGGGCAAGAAGTGACCCGGTTAACTCATAAATGGTCATTTTGGACAAGTCTTTCGATTCTTCAATTGCGGCTGCAACATGGTCAAACTTTGGAGGAAGGCATCTTAACATTTTCTCCACGACTCTTTTATCTGTAATTGTGTCACCACAACTTTTGATTTGATTTACTGTCTCGGCTACTCGTGAAGAAAAAACACGAACCGATTCTCGTTCTTCCATTTGGAGATTATCAAAGTCTCTTCATAAGGATTGAAGTTTCAAGGCGATCGTTTTCTCCGTTCCTTGAAATTCTTGCATCAATATTTCCCAAGCATCTTTGGCTTTTTTAACACCAAAGATACGAGGGAAAATTGATTTCCCGACTCCCTGTTGAATATAGCGGAGAGCCATTGTATCTTTTCTTTTAAATTCTTTTTGCAATTTTTCGTAATCTTCATTGTCTTCGGGTGGTTCTTCGTACTCCTCATCGTCAATGACATCCCAAAGATCTAAGGAGATGAAGAAAGTTTGCATTTGGATGCTCCAGTATTCATAATGCTCGCCTTCGAAGATTGGGACTTGACTGGAAGAATATGTAAACAACGAAGCTGTTTGTATGAAAGCCATGAAAAAATGCAATCACAAGTTATGGCTCTGATACCAAATTTGTTAGTGCGGAAACGAAATGTTGAAGAAAAACTTGAATTTTTATTGATAGTTTTTGAGTTGTTACAGCACACTCAATGATGTTTTCTTCTTCTTTTTTCTTATAATGAGACTACAAGAATGACCTCTATTTATAGGACTACATGAATAACTCTAGAGACATGGAAATATAAATGGACACCTAATAATTCATGAATTTGCATCATGTATTTTTCTAATACATTTTTTTCAAGTGCATCATGTATTTTCCTGATACATTTTCTTCAAGTGCATGTAACCTTATTTATTTCCTAAGATTACAAATTAATGCCACATTTAACAGTTTTTTTATGCCTTCAAAAAAATTGAAGTGATGGTTTAAAACTAGACAAATATAAAGGTCAAGTGTTTGCAATCAAATAATGGGCAAGGGTATATAGATAATGATTTCAATAAATTATTATGCTGATAATGGAATCAATATGAAGAACATTTCAGGAATACCTCAACAAAATAGTGTGGTTAAGATAATAAATAGAACTCTAAATGAGCGTGCTAAAAGTATAAAATTACATGTTGGGTTACCAAAGATATTTTGTTTTAAAGATGTTGACAATGTAGCTTATGTGATCAACGGAGGTCCTTCAACGCCATTGAATTGCAGAATATCAAAAGAAGTTTGGTGCAATAAAGAGGTAAAACTTTCAATCATTAACATTCAATGAAAGTTTCTTGTATAAGAATTGGTCTGGAACAAACCCAAAGACTCTAGTCCCGAAATTACGAAACTTAAGGTAATCCCATTGAAGGATCTTCTAGTGATTAAAGTAGAAAATACTGTCGGTGAAAAATCAAGAAAATATGGCCACATAAGTATATCAGAACAACCTTGTGACTCTACCTAGAAGATCCCACAAAAATACTAGACCTTCACTTCTAGCAATGCATTATATCCTATCGACTAATGGAGGTGAACCAAAAAATTATAATGAAAAATTAGAAGTTGATAAATCAATCAAATGAAATTAACTATGAAAGATGACATGGACTTATTATTGTCCAAAAAATTTTGGCAATTGATAGAGTTATCAAAATGAAAGAAGGTTATTTAAAATATACAAGTTTTGCTGATTAAAAGAAGAAGATAATGGAATATTAAAACTTGAGAAGATTTTAGAGTCAGAATTCAAATGACTGTTCCAATCGACCAAAGAAGTTGTGTGCAACTTCAATTGGGCTTCTCTTTTGAGGAGTCATTGATGATAAATTAATATTTAAATGAGATATTGTTAAGTTGTAAAACCTAATTTATTAAGAAATGTTTAGGAATTTATATTTGAATTGGAGTCCTAATTATTGTGAAGTCGGAAACCCAATTCTTATAAAATTCTATTAATGAATTGGGATCCTAATAATTCTTAAGTTGTGAAGCCTAATTTTATTAAAGAATTAGACTTGTTAAATTTTGATTTGTCCTATTTTGTTTGATATTCTAATAATTGTGAAGTATAACAAAATATGAAAGCCAAGTCCCTAGTTTTACGAGCTTAAACAAGACATAACCGTAAAAATCCCTTTTTCTTATTTTTAATATTATTATCAAAATTTTAATCAATTTTGAAAAATTAATAATTAAAATAATATTATAACAAACATCTAAAAATTTTAAAATATTATATTTATACTATATTTATATAATTATCAAATTTCTGAAACACAAAACCTAAGCTATTTTTCATAGTTTAAACTTTCTACTATATAAATCCTACTTAAAAAGATTTTCTAGTGTGTTTCAATTTTTAATTTTTAATCCAATAAAAACGTTTAAAAACTTAAAACTAGAGTAAAATGAAAATCTTTCAAGAAAAAAATAGTAAAGTACCGCTGGTAGTTCATTGCCAAGGACATTCCGCTAGTGCCCGTTTTGAGCTGACTTCCTGAAACACTGATTTTCTTTTTAATCTTATAAATTAGAAGCCCTCAAATTTTTAATCAATGGTCAGATAGAAAATTGAAAAATGAAGTTAGGCCTATTTGATATGCCTTACTTTTCATGAAAAATGAAAATTAAATTTCATTTCCCACTTTTTGACATGTTTGATAGTAAAATTTTATGTAAATAATTTTCCCCAAACCCTTGCCACATTAGCTTTTTCTTGCTTTTTGATGAAAAGCAATTCCCACCTCCCCCCCTTTTTTTTTTTTTTTTTTTTTTTTTTTTTTTGACAATTGAAACAAATTCTAAAAATAACTGTTAAAAAAATATATCCTTCAAATTGACAATTTTCATATAAAATAAAATCAATCGATCACCAAAAGTGACGATTTTTTGCATATCTTTTTATTTTCTTTGGGGGTGTTTGTGTGTATGTATGTGTGTGTATATATATATATATATTTTTTACAATAAAAACAAATTCTAAAAATAATTGTAAAAAATAATATTTCTCAAAATTGACAATTTTCATTAAAAATAAAATCAAACGAACACTAAAAAAACATTTATTTCAACATTTTTCAAATGAAAAATCATACCAATGAAACATTATTAATTAACAATTCTCAATAAAACAATTTTTAAACAACTCATTTTCCTAAAGTTCGTTTTTTTCACCCACGTTTCATTTTTACAATCAAACGAACCTGTCGATCAAACGGGTTTCATCTTTACAATCAAGTTGCTGATCTCGTGTAAAGGGCTCCCTCCCCATTTCAATTTTCACTTTTATCTATATATTATCGTTTATCTCCTCATTTGACAGGCATTAGAATCTTACATTTCACATCTACTGAAGTAAGTACTTGGGCAATTATTCATATTCTTCTACAGTGTATTTGAATTATCATTTTTTGGCAATATTCATATTTCTCAACAGTGTATTCGGTATATCACTTTTGGGCAATATTCATATATTTCAGTGTAATGTCTATAATTTTTTTGCCAAAAATAAGTCTACTAATCCGTGTTCGTACTTAATGAAGGAGATTTTAATTAACGAAAACCTAAATATCAATTTTTTGAGAAACTGTATTACTTATTATCGATTGAACATCATTAAATAAAATTTACTTGGAATTTAGGTGCTGATTTTCATCATTCATCAATCTTTCAATTAAATAATGAATCAAACATTCTCTCCTAGTGCTAAGGATTATTTACCATTTCATTAATAGTTTAAGTACTCAATTTACAAAGTAGACCAACATAGTTGCACAATCACCTCTTCTTTGAACAAAGCTTAATACAGATTCTCTCTTCAGATCCATATTAACATAAAATTGAGATGATACCGATAGCCAGAAAATTTGTTCATCAGCCCGTAGAACTTGGCATTCGAGAAATTGGATGCAAAAAAATATACAGATAGTAAACTTAAAAATTGCACACAACTTCAACATGCTCGATAGGGTTTATGAACACATACGTACTCACCCCCGCCACTGGTACCTAAGAATAAACTTGCTCAGCCTAAAAAAAATAATACATAAAAAAGATAGACCTGTTGTTAGGTGAAATTTAATGTAGTGATAAAACTCATTAGGTAGGGTCACGACTTCAGAAGCAGCAGAAACCCTAACCAGCTTTCACCTGCAAGCATCTAATCTAAGCAGCAAAAAGATAATTAGTAAGAATATTGAATTACATCTCTGAATCATCTAAGAAGTCAGCCCAATGCTTAGGTTTTACTAGGTAAAAAGCTAAAGTTATTGATAATTAGGGAAAGCAAATACAGTAGGGAGCTCCCTTCAGTCCAAGACGTGACAGTAATAACTGAACACAGCTCCTGCATCATTGGATCAAAAACACATCTTTCATCCAACACTTCGATGAGTTCATGAACCAACGAGTCAGCAGCTGCAATATCAGCCTTAACCTGTCTCGGACTGGACTGAAGGAAGCTCCATTCTCAATAGTTCCATGTATAACACAGCATTCAGCAAGAAACCTCCATAGAGCTATGAATCTCACACTAGCAGAGCTAATTTGGCTAAGCTCAAAGCTCTGCTAAAAAGAATTAAGCCACTTCGAAAAATCAATAAGCTCAACCAAAAATATCCTTCACCCATGAAAATCTATGGTGGGCAGTGAATGGATGCAATATAGACTGTAGAAAACATCAGTTATCACTACATAGTACACCCTTAGTATGAGAATTTTGTTATTTGTACTCGAAGTTCCCTGCTATGAGGGGCGTGTAATGGAGCGTATCAATGCCCGGGTATAAATAGCACGATCCTAGTGCATAATTTGGGTAATTTTACCACTGAAGAATTACGCAACTCTTGAACGTACACCTGTTATACATCTAATCAAACAGCTGTATGGCTCACCATAAAAAAGATAAAGTTGGGTACTGTCACCTCTTTCATATGGGTACGAAATCATAGTATTCCACTATTTGTATCGAGAAGGCTTCAGATTTACTGTACTATTAAATTTTGTTTCTAACAGTACATTTCAATGAATTTATAAGTATCTAAACGGTGGCAAAATAAGTGCGAGTCCCAGTTCCCTTAACAAACCAGAGGAGTTTGGAATTGAGAGTTTAGGGTTTTTCCAAATTCATGTATATTAAACATGTAACTACGTAACATTTCCTAACTCTTGAAATCAAAGAATTTTGACGATATATATTATGATGTGTGTGTTTAAATTAATGAACTTTAAAATAAGTTCTTCATGTTTTATTGAAGTTACATGCGAATTATTTTGAATGACTAACATTACCTTTTAAAATGGTCAAAACCCTATTTAGGATCTAAACTTAGTGATGTACACTATTTCGATCAGTTCTTTTTCTTTCTTTAATTACAAATTTACTAATCAACTTTCATTTTAGGGGAAATTTCACTTGTACATTCTAACTCTAGTATAAAATTTCCTCACATGAAAGGAGACTCACAAATCTTTTAATCACCGTGAATTTCCCTCGTGTTAGAGAGTTGTACACACAAATCTCTTCAATTTCTTATGTTAGCTATTCTTTTGAATCATGTTATTTAAAACTAATGAAATGCACATGTGGATGAAGGAATTGTGACGTGACAATAAATTATCTAAGACAAGTTAGCTATATAAATAGCCCATATCCCTAAATCCAGTGCCTTAACAATGTTTTTCAACCCTTAATTAGGAACGTATTAGGCTGACAAGTTTTATTATTGAATGAGTCTATTGTAATGTTTTGAAGTCGGCCCAATTTCGACTCAAAGGGTCAAGTTAGGAGATCAAATGGTTAAAGGGTTAAGTTGGCTTTGAATCGAGGTCAATTAGATAGTGTAAATATATTAAGAAAATAAAATTTCTAAATTCTGATGTCAGTAAACGGACTCTTAACTTGTTTTAAATAGTTTATATTTTTTCATTTTCATAGATGTTACCAAATTGATTTCCAATTTTATTAGATGAATTTAATGTAGGCATTACGTGAAAACGAACCTTTCAAATTGGAAACGCTAGTTTCAGTTCATTTTAAAAAATGATTTTGATTTTTGAAATACTCGAATTGAACTACTCCACGTCCACTCCTAATTGATTTTTCCTGTACAGTCTGCTGTTTGGCCTAATGCCTACACCAGACTTGTTCGAGGTGGTTTCGGTTAAGAAACGAGCCCGAGAGGTTATCTATTTCCATTATAACTAGACTCTTGGTAACTGGTTTCAAGTTAAAACCAAGATCGTCGTAGACCAACTGTCTAGTTTCCATTCCTTAACCAATATAACTTGCATGTCAAAAGTATCTTAAAGTTTTCAAGAACCCAATAGATTTCTGTCCATATCGTCCTTTTCTTGCAGAAGGAAGATAATATTCAAAATTTGGCGAAGCTTTACTTTGGCAATTGATGGTTGGGATGACTCCAGCATTAAATGGAGTCGAGTTGTCATTTCATTTGTCAAGTCATTTTGTATTTCCACTTACTGCTCTTCAACTTTCACTTTTTAGGACCGTTTCACCAAACAATGATTCTTCATTTTAAAGGTTGAACATTCGTCATTTTAATATCAAAAAAAAAAAAAAAAGGTTGAACACCAACCTTAAGGGCTCCCATCGACCCTACCCTGAGTCATCGTGGAGGAGGTAAATCGCAGGATGTGCCTCTCAGGAGCCAGGGTGGAGAGCATATGGATAGGCCAAGACTGTTAACCCATTGGTAACTCCCGCTTGCAACAAAGCCAATTCCACCTTGCGGGGAATCGAACTCTGTACACTGCCGCGCTGAGCCCTATCCGCCCTCCCCTTTGCCACTGGAAGATATGCCCTGAGGGCATCATTTTAATATCAAGTTTGGATGTTTGGCTGTAGAACGAAAAATGAGAGTTGAATTAAGAATTATTCGAAAAGGGTTTATTACCACAAAATGCTCTTACCTTGAAATTCATTGTACAAAATGTTACTACATTACTTTTTTTTTTTTTTTTTTTTTTTTTTTTTTGCATTTTCACTCTTGTTTACACCTTCCATTCGGAAAATCATCATGTTCATCCAATTTCTCTGTAAAAAGTTATTAAATAATGAATATCTACCCTCTTATTTAAATAAAACAAGAATTAAAAGTAAAAATTGATTGCAACCATACTTTAAAATATTTTTAAAAAGTACAAACGAATCCTAAATAAATTATTAAATAAATACAAACAGAAAGGCATTATCTTTACAAACGAATATGCCTAGCCTCAATCGGACGCCACAATTAATGAATCTCTATCCCGTGGAACCCTACCTTCTATGTAGTAAGATGAGCCAACCAAAAAATAATAATAATTAACAGAAAAATATGATGTGATTTATATCCAAATATATTTTTGTTTGGTTTAATAACCTAATTCTTCCATTAAAATTTCTATTATCCTAATAAAAAAGAATGTCACAAAACGCGCTTGCAATATCCCAACTTTTCCTACGAACATTAGCCTAATTTTCATTCCCATGGTTAGGTTATCTTTCTTCGGTGGGGGCTCAAATGTTGATGTGACTTGTTTGGAGGTGGGAAGAGGAGTTTTCTTGGAGAAGGTTGGTGAGGACTAAGGGGCAAAGGTAGGATAGATGGGAGGGACTTAGTTGGAGGTTGTGGTGGAGGAAGAGGCTATGGTAAAGATTGAAGTGGAGGTGGAGAAGCCAATGGTGATAGTGGTGGTGGCGGCGATGAAAAGAATGGAGGGACAAAGCCAATGGTGGTGGTGGTTGGGACGGAACGAAATAGTGATGAACTTAATGGCGATGGTACAGGTGGCGAAACAAATGGAGGGGCGTACCCAATGGTTGTTGAGGAAGAAGTGTAATTCATGGCAGAGGATTCACATTCTATTGAACTCAACAATGAGAGCAAAGAAACTAATGAAAATCCCCAAACAAGCAATTTTCAATCTCAGATTTTGTGAATTAATATTAATTGCACACAAAATCGATTATTCAGGCAAAATCTTCTTCTTTGCAACCTCCTCGCATTGGGTTCTGTCATGGTTGGACTACATATTCAGCTCTTTTAGACCCGTAACTCTCCAGAAATTGATCTTAGTTGAAGTTAGCTAAGTGTTAAAATTGATCTCAGTTGAAGTTAGCTAAGTGTTAACCAATTAAATGAAAAAAAAAAAATAGAAATTAGGGTGGGGAAAAAGGTTGCAAAATTGGGAAGAGCTAAGAGATCAAATGAATTGAAGAATCAATCCACCACTAACTGAAATTGTATAATAGAACTCTATAGATGGATTCCACCTCCCATATGTAGATAGATATACTGGTCATATTTGAAAGTCGCGCTTTCAAAATTAAAGCCTAAAGCCTTTTTTAAAACTAATACAAGTAAATAAAAGAGCAAAATGACACCATTCCATTTAGAATAAAACAATATAGTTTCCATTTTAAAATTTTTTAAAACAATTACTTCTCTTCTTTCTCTTTCAGACTGATTTTCTTCATCTTCTTTGTTATCAATTGAAGTTTTGAGAGTTGTTTGAAGTTTACCACTCTAGATTATAAAATGGCTATGGGATGGTGATCTAACTACAATTGTCCACTTTCTTTAGGCAGCTACAACACTGGTATACTATGATTTCCCAACTTCTTCTTAAGAAGTGACACATGAAAAATGGGATGAATTTTGGAACTCTCTGGCAGAGTCAACTGGTAGGGTACAAGCTAACTTCTTCACTACCTGATATGGGCCAAAGTATCTAGCACTTAATTTATGGTTAACTCTGTGTTCCACTGAACTCTATACAGAATGATGTAGCTTCAGAAACCAATCACCCACTTCAAATGATCTCTCAATCAGATTTTTATCAACATAGCGCTTCTTCCTTGCTAGCTTATACCAAATTATCTTCCAATTACTAATCTAGTTTGTACATTTTCTGTAGTATCTCTTCCATTGTAGCTACATTAGACTACTGATAAGGCCCTAATGCCAACCGAGGTAGTTTCAATCCATAAAGTGCTTCAAAGGGGGTAAATTTTATGGCTGAGTAATAAGTAGTATTGCACCACCATTCAGCTAAAGTTAACCACTTCTCCCACTACTTGGGGTGTTGACATGACATGCATCTTAGATACATTTTGAGATATCGATTGAGCCTCTCTGTTTGGCCATTTATTTTAGGGTGGTATACGGAGCTAAGTTGGAGCTTGGTGCCAAGTAAATGGAATAATTCATTCTAAAACTTGCTGGTAAAGATCTTATCTCTATCCACTACAATGCGTTGGGGCATTTCATGTAATTTATACAAATTAACAAGGAATGTGTTGGCTACTAATAAGGCTGTAAATGGGTGGTAAAGACCAAGGAAGTGTCCATACTTGGTAAATTTATTCACAACTACTAGGATGGTGTTTTTCCCTCCTAACATGGGTAAGCCTTCTATGAAATCCATGCTAATATGGCTCAAAGCACGGAGAGGTTTGGGTAAGAGATATAGTAGACCAGGGCATGGAATGTATTCTTCCTTGCACTTCTGGCATACTTTACACTGTTGAACTACCCTCTTGATATCCTAATTCATCATTGGCCAGTAAAATTGCTACTTAGCTCTGTGGATACTACTATGAATACCTGAATTTCCTTTTTTTATGAGTTATAGATGTTTTATATCAGCTTTGTTCAGATGTTTCCCTATCCTAGTATATAATTTCCCCTTGTGTTTCAGCAACCCATTGATGTAGGTGAAGGTAGGATCAGACTCAGGTTGTAATAGTGAAGCTTGAATAGTTTCTTTAGCCAAGTCATCTCCTTCATAACTATCCATGATCTCCTAAATCCATGCAGGCATCGCTGTAGTAATTCCTAGACATTCTAAGGGTTCATCATGTCTCCTTGACAAAGCGTTGGCTACCACAAAATCAATCCTTCTCTTATAAATGATTCCATACCTAAGGCATAATAACTTCGTAAGCCATTTCTGTTGGAGGAAAGTAGTAGATACTTTAGGGATTGATGGTTTGTCTTCATAATGAAATGGTGACCTTCTAGGTAGTGTCGTTATTTGCTTATTGTTGTTACAAGGGCTGGTAATTCATTTTCATATAAGGGCATTCCTATATTTCTCACTACAGTAACTTTACTTAGATAGGCCAATGGTCTCCTGTCCTGCATTAATACTGCCCCAATTTCTTTTCGACATGCATCAGTTCAATTGTAAAAAGCTTAGTGAAATCAGGTAAAGTTGGCACGAGATTAGTGCTCATAGCTTGCTTTCAATTATTCAAAGGCTATACTTGCTGTCTAACTCCACTGGAAGTTATCTTTCTTAAGAAGGTCAGTAAGGGGTCTTGCAATAATCCCATAATTTCTGACAATCTTCCTATAGTGCCCAATCAATCCAAGAAACCCTTTCAACTACTTAACATTCTTAAGAACATGTCATAGTTGCATAGCTTCAATTTTACCAGGTTCAGCTGAAACCCCTTCCTTACTTGTAATTTTCCAAAATTTCATTTGGATTTCTTTGCATATAGCTAATGTTTCTGTAGGATCTCCAATACATTCTTCAGATTATGAAAATGTATGTTCAGATCAAAGCTGTAAATTAAGATGTCATCGAAGAAAACCAACACGTAGTCCCTCAACTAATTCCATAATACTTCATTCACAAGGCCCTGAAATGTGACATGAGCATTACTAAGCCACTTTGAATTCATAGAGCACTTCATGAGTCTTAAAGGTAGTTTTGTAGATGTCTTGATCAGCAACCTTTATTTGATGATATCATACTCTAAATCAATTTTAGAATAGTACTTCGAGCATTTGAGTCCATCCAGCAATTCATCAATGAATGGTATGGGAAATATGTTCTTGATTGTTAGACTATTAAGTTGCCTATAGTCTCCACAAAATCTACAGGATACATCCTTCTTTTTTACTAAAAGGATTGGTGATGCAAATAGGTTGTTACTGGCTTGGAAAATTCCACTCTCCTACATTTCTCTAATAATTCCTTAACCAATTTTTCAATCTCTATCTTCTGAATAAACGAGCATCTGTATGGTTTGATTTTGAAAGGTTGGGCACTCTCTTTCAGTAGAATATGATGATCATGGGATCTAGGAAGAGATAACCCTCTAGGTTTTCCAAACACTTTAGCAAATTAGCAAATATCTCTGTTTTTGGATTGGAATCTCTTCATCTCCTTAATTGAATATATCTGTCAAACTACTCCATAGTTGTGTCTTTTAAACATGTTCTCCATCTTTCTTACCTCCATCACGAGTGTCCACTTCTCAATATCACCTCTTCCTATTCATTTTGGAATTTAACTTAGCCTTTTGTGAAGACAAACATGATGGGTTCAAATCTCATCAAGTTTACTCTTAAGGCCATATTACTGTCCCTAGCTTTAGTGTTCTCAACCTATACTGAAACTTCCAATTATGTACTTTCTAGATCAATGGTTGCTTTAGGGATTTACTCTCTAACCTTTCCCCATTAGCCACCCTAACTGTCATAGATTTGTCTTCCCAAGGGACATAGTTCAACTCTCTAGCCAAATCTTCATCTAGGAAACTATGTATGCTTCCACTATTTATTAGGATCGAAATCTTCTTTCCATTTAGAATTACAGGAACTCTAATAGTTTTATGTTTTAGTTATCCTGCAGAAGCACTGACAAAAATCTCCATCACATTCTATTCTTCTGATTCAGACTATTCTTCTTCTTTCTTCTCACTTCACTCCTCATCTAGCAATATGAAATTCAGGGATCTATTCTTACACACATGACCAATGGTGTACTTCTTATCACATTTGTAACAAAGTCCAAGATTTCTTTTGGTTTGGAAGTCAGTGGGAGTCATGGTTTTATAGTTGTTTGGGTTTTTATCGAGTTCTAGCCATGATTCTTTGGGCTTAATTTCTTTTGGGGGTTTGGAGGTGTAAGTGTTCCATTTGTTAGGTATATAACCTTTAGACTTTTGGAACCTGTTTATAGCTTGTATAGTATAATTTTGTAAGCTAGCCACTTTTAATGCTTTGGCTAGGATGGTTGGTTTCATCATCGTAACCATGTATTTGATCTCCGCTTTTAACCCGTTGGTAAACATAGAGATGTAGTATGATTCTGGGACATTGGGTAGTGCCAATAACACTTGGGCTTTAAGTTCTTTAAACTTCTCCTAGTATTTAGCTATTGTCCTCGATTTTTTGATCTTACTAAAAGTTTCAACCACTTCTCACCATGTGGTTTCTGTAAATTTCCTACATCATTCCTCAGAAAATAAGCCCCAATCTGCCTTTGGATGACAACAACTAACCCATCAAACCAGATATCAGCCTTTCCCTTTAGATACATCTCTGCCACTCCCAACTTCAACTAATTAGGTATCTGATGCAGCTGAAAATACTTCCTGGTTTTCCTTAACCATTCTCTAGGTTCCTTACCTTCAAAAAGGGAAAAATCAATTTTAGAAAGCCTGTTATTCCCCTTGATCTCACCCTAGTATTAGTGCTATTTTTATTACTACTGCCTCCAAATGTAAACATCCTACTCCTAGATTTCAAGTTAAGTAAAGGTTCTTCTATCCCTTTGTTCTTCTGTCCAGATTTAAGATCAGAGGTTAACTAAGCTACCATGGTTACTACTTTCTAGTACTTGTGGTTCATATCCATAATAGCATCTTCAGTTTTCTTGTATATGACCAAAAACCTGGAGGTTTTGGGCTGTATATTCAAGTTTGCTTTCTAATCTGCCAGTGACAGCTTTGAACGCAATACCTAGTTTAACAATTTCCAGATCTAATTTCTTCAACTGTTTATCTATTGCCTTTGCTTGTATATCTATCGCAAAGAATTCCCAGTGCAAAATGCCTTCTTTGATACCAATTTGTTATGGTTAGACTTCAAATTTAGCTCCTTCTTCACCGTAACTCATCGATAAATGATCTAAGCTGAAGTTAGCTGAGTGTTAACCAATTAAATGAAGAAAAACAAAAACTGGGGTGGGGAAAAACTTGTAAAATTGAGAAAAGATGAGAGATAAAATGAATTGAAGAATAAATCTACCACTAACTGAAATTGAATAGTAGAATTTGACATCCGAAATCCACCTTGCACATGGGGATAGATATATTGCTCACACCTGAAAGTCGTTCTTTCAGAATTAAAGCATAAAACATTTTCTAAAACTAATACAAATAAAAGAGTAAAATGACTTCGTTCCATTTAGAATAAAACAACACATGTTCCATTTTAAAAATTAGTTAAAATAGTTGCTTTCATTCATTCTCTTCCGGTTTGATTTTCTTTATCTTCTTTTCCGATCTCTTCCCTCTTTTTCCTCAACTTCCTCCATAAATTCGTTTCAAAATCCTCACACTCTCCTTCCAATTCAACAAAAACTTAGCAATTTCTAAAATTCGATAACCGATAATAATTTGAATACGGGGCCTTAGAAATTTCTTGTTATTTGCAATAATCAACAAAAAGATCCAACTAGGCTGGCCCCAAAATCTTGATTTCTACTTTAATCGAGAAAGGATTCACAAAAGAGGTTCCGAGAAAAAAACAAGAAATTGGTAATAAAACATTACATTGGATTCTTGTATTCAAATTTAAATTAAATAATATTATAAAACTTTATAGTCTCCCACTTAGGCCACATATGCTACATTATAAAATTGCTACGAGAATAGATAAGAGCTCTATGATGGAAGTTGAGAATCGAAGTAGCAAACTTACAACATGATGTTAGAATGCTACAGGCGATTTAGAATAACTTAATAATGAGGTTGCTGGGCTACAAAGCGATGTAGTAGGCCAGCAAGGATATGATGGAGTGAGTGCCAGAAGGACTAACGATGCTATTAACAAAGGAACTAGTGGTCCTCGGGACAAAGGTACTGACAATGCCCATAATGGAGTATATGATGATTAGTCATGGTCATCGAATATTGACTTCGATTTATTTTTTGGATCTTTATTATCGGTGATGAAGGAAGAAAACTAGTAATGAAGAGGGTGGTGGTCCTAGGGATGGAGATGGTACCTCCGATAGTGATATAGAAGGGATAGGTCCTAGTGGTAGAAAGGTTGGCGATCAGGAGAAGAGGTCCCAGTGACGAAGAGGGTGGAGATGGCAAAGGGGGTTATGGAAAGGACCTTTGAATTGATGGATGATATGACATTGTGTCAGAGGAAACGATGAAGGTGATAGGATAAGAAGCGTGTTGTTACATACCATAGCAAGTGGTCAAAAATAGGATGAGATTACCGTCACAATACATGTTTCTCCCTTCACGGTCGAGGCAAAGAAGAGGATATTCGTAGATATTTTATTGCCCAACCTCTTACATGACGTCGATCTGACAAAGAAAAAACATTCGATGGCTGGTACAACAAGATTATGTAAGTACTTTATGGTTTTGCTAAAGTAAACTAACTCATCTATGAGTTTTCTAATATTTTTCTTTTTATTTTTTAGAGTGACCTACAAGATAGGGAAGACTCTGATATTGGACGCAAAAAAATGGTTCGACGATGTATAGAAGAATGGAGCATGGCTAGTCATCAATGTATATGCATATCTATTGTTATTTATTTTGTTCACATAATTGGTCATTGTTTCATTAAATTTTGATATCTTTCTTTATTTTTCTTGTTGTAGCATGTCAATATGTCTTTGGAACTATTGCATGATTGGCTTGAAGACACTCGAAATCATTTGATGTTCCTGGTCGAGTCATCAAGACTTGTGAATTTTTTAATGCTATCTAGATTAAGTATGACATGAGCTTTGTCGGTTCGAACTTGTACAAGTTGATAGCTTACATGAGAGATTACGTGAGATTGCTTGTGCTGAGATAGGAAAAATCGTGGATGGGTTGTATACACCTGTACGTCCCAGTGATCACGAAATGGAACTATTTTGCAGTTGAGATCGTTTTCATTGAGTTGATAATGTATGTGTACGCATAGCTGTACCACACAAAGCTAGCTCAAACGTAAACTATAAAAATGACGACCACTGTTCCCATGATGTTAGAGCAGTGGACATTGCAATACGTGATAGACTAGCCATCTTGAGGAAGATGATAACTGCAAGATAAAAAAAATCATAAGTTTTTTCTTATTTGTCAAATCATGTTCTAGTTATATGTTATTAGACTAACATATTATTATGGGTAATTGGCACAAAACGTCCTTACCTTTCAAGTCTATTGTGGAAAACGTCCATACCTTTCATTTTTTGGCATTTTTGCCCTCATTTCAACCTTTCTTTGCGCTAGACGTCCTTCCGTCCATATTCCGTTAGTTTTTCCGTTAATTAAAGGGTAATTGGCACAAAACGTCCCTACCTTTCAAGTATATTGTGGAAAAAGTCCCTACCTTTCATTTTTTGGCATTTTTGCCCTCATTTCAACCTTTCTTTGCGTTGGACGTCCTTTCGTCCATATTCCGTCAGTTTTTCTGTTAATTAAATACAAAAATACCTTTTTTCTTTCCATAAACAAGGATAAAATTGTCCTCACCCACTTCACCCCTTTTTCCCGCCATCAACTTAGTCCATAAGTAACAGTAACAGCGACATGAATTTGAAAATCCTTTAAATGATTAAGTTAAATAAAGAAAAAATATCGTGAACACATTATATTTCACAATTCCACAACTACTGTTGCTGTCATCTTGTGTCACTGGAAAATTTTAGAAAGACATATTAAATGGGTAGTCAATTTATAATGAGCCAAAATGGTGAATGACTCTTTTTGGCTCAATGGAGAAGATAAATGGCTCATTTTAAATTGACTCATTATAAATTAACTACCCATTTAATATGTCTTTCTAAATTTTTCCAGTGACACAAGATGACAACAACAGTAGTTGTGGAATTGTGAAATATAATGTGTTCACGATATTTTTTCTTTATTTTACTTAATCATTTAAAGTATTTTCAGATTCATGTTGCTGCTACTGTTACTTATGGACTAAGTTGATGGCGGGAAAAAGGGGTGAAGTGGGTGAGGACAATTTTACCCTTGTTTATGGAAAGTAAAAAGGTATTTTTTTATTTAATTAACGGAAAAACTGACGGAATATGAACGGAAGGACGTCCAGCGCAAAAAAAGGTTGAAATGAGGGCAAAAATGCCAAAAAATGAAAGGTAGGGACGTTTTCCACAATAGACTTGAAAGGTAGGGACGTTTTGTGCCAATTACCCGAATGTTTAACGGAAAAACTGACGGAATATGGACGGAAGGACGTCCAGCGCAAAGAAAGGTTGAAATGAAGGCAAAAATGCCAAAAAATGAAAGGTAGGGACGTTTTCCACAATAGACTTGAAATGTTGGGACGTTTTGTGCCAATTACCC
Source organism: Olea europaea var. sylvestris (assembly GCF_002742605.1). Lineage (NCBI taxonomy): Eukaryota > Viridiplantae > Streptophyta > Magnoliopsida > Lamiales > Oleaceae > Olea > Olea europaea. The sequence continues at coordinate 14,890,389 of NC_036237.1, read as the reverse complement.
TATTATTATTTATATACATAGGTGATTGTGGAGTTTTCATAATCAAGTATATTGATTTTTTGAGCATCGGACATAATGTAGAGTCGATAAACGAAACACACATTGATAACCGAAGGATAAAGCTAACGTTCGACTTGTATGCATATAATTGTGATCCGTAGTCTATTGTATGATACTTTTTTGAAAATGTAAATATTTTTTACTGAATATATTTAATTGTTGGTTGAAAATAGCTAAAAAAATGTTTGGGGACCCAATTGTAACTTTTTAATAGTTGATTTAGAACATAAAAACGATGTTTGATGATTAAATGGACTCAATTGGATGCAATTGAAGAAGAATGGCCATTCCAAAAAATATTTGATTGAAAATGGCTTGAAAAAGTTTAAGGACCCAATTGTAACTCTCTAATAGTTGATTCGAAACATAAAACAATGATCGACGATTAAAAGGACTCAATTGGATGCAATTGAAAGAAGTATGACCATTCGAAAAAAAATTTAATCGTGACTCTTTTTTATGTAATTGTGAATATATTTAAGTGACTGACATGGTTCAAAAAACAATGATCGAATATCAAATAGACTCAATTATATGCAATTGGAACATGAAAGATCAATCAGAAAGACATTATGGTTAAAAATTGTGAAAATCAAAGTATGTGAGACCTAGTTGCAACTTTTTAATAGTTGATAAAAAAAATAAGAAATGATGATCGAAGATCAAATGAACTCAATTATATGCAATTGGAACCTAAAGGACTAATCGAAAGACATTATTCCGAAAAATGATGAAAATCAAAGTATGGGAGATGTAATTGTAATTTTTTAATGGTTTATGAAAAATAAAAGACGATGATCAGAAATTAAATGGACTCTATTGTATTCAATTGGAACATGAAGGATCCACCGTGAAGGTTTTGAAACCTCATTGTGAATTTCTAAGAGTCGTTGTAAAAATTTAAAAAAAGGTCCGAGTTGCTCGATAACGAATGATCCAGAACCTTCGGTTGTTTCACATCAAATATTAGAAAGTTGCAGTAGGTTCCTCATACTTCGATTTTCATCATTTTTCTACATAATATTTTTCCGTTGGATCCTCAAAATAACTTTTTTTAAATTTAAACTTTTATCTATTATATAAGTAATTGTAATATATTTAATTAAATACGTAATGAAGAGAACATTAACGAAATAAGAAAAATACTATTATTTTCGATATTTAAGAACAATAAAGTACTATAAATAAAGATTGCATATGATTTGAATAGAAATTACAAATTCATCTAATTATTTTGTAGTGGGATTTGACTTATTCAAAATTAAAGAGTATGTCATGTTGCGTTGCATCTTTTGCACCTACGCGGTTAGGGAAATTCTTCGATAGATAGTATTTTATACGTACATCTACGTTGAGGAGTACGCGGTCTAACGTCAAGTGGCAATAAATTATTGAGTTGAAGAATGTAGTCGAAAACTTCCCATTCGACTTCATCTAGTAGAGAAAATATAGCTTTTGCATACCCTACTCTCTAATAATTAGCCATGTAATAATGGGTGCATAAATTGTGTGGTAGAAATTCTCTATACATAGTCACTGCGACTGCTTGCGCAGATGGAAAACTCTCCAATTGAAATTGTTTACAGTGAAGGTATTATTATTCAAGTTCACGATATATCTGATATTATGTCCGCGTCTCACAAAGAAGCGAAATTAATCCGGTGGCCTGTAGACCATTCCCAAGGGGGTGGTAAAGGGAGAGCCCCAATTAGTAAAAAAACCCACTACCCCTTGGGGTAATCCTACACTGATCTTTTTTGCCACTTCTAAAGTTTTAAAAAGTTTATGATGTGAACCCTCGAAGTAATAGTAGCTCTGAACCCCCACACAATTGAATCCTCATAATCTTGGTTTGAAAGTTGACCCAATAATTTATTGAATCAATGAACCAAATTATAAAGAACTTGATTCCTTAATTATAAAAATTATGAACCTTGCTATGTATTGTTGAACACCTTAAATATGAAATCATTGAAAGTTTGAAATTGAGTTCAATGAAGAACAAGAAGAAATTCATTTTCCTTTGATTTAATCTCTCAATAATGTATGTTTTTACAATAAAAAAGAATGAGTACTATATATAGCGAACTCATGAAAACCCTAAACAAATCGAAAATAATCTAAAAGTTACCAAAACAAAAGAGTTCTACGAAATTAAACTGCTGAAAAATGCGTCCATAATTTTGAACTATGCGGCCTCATAGAACACTTAGATGTGACCATATTGTGTGCCTTCTTTTCTTCTCGAGGTCGTTTTGAGTGCTGAATGCAACTGCATGAATGTTAAGCATATGCAGCTCTATGGATCACTAGAATTTCCTCTTCTTCCTTTGCTTGAATCAAATGCACCCATCTTGGTAATTCTTCCATGCCCAACATGAAATTTGTTGTTTTGCTCATTGCATTTGAATTTTCAGCCCATGTAATTTAAAAAAGTAATAACATGGCGTCATTGATATTCTTTGCTCGCAATCTCATCATTGGTCCTTCTTCCACAATCAACTAATCCTTGCTAGCCTTTTCCTATGGTACTCATAAGTTTATCTTCATGATTTGAGGTTAGCACACTTGTGCACGTAGTTTATTCTGCACGCTAGTCATGAAATTATTGTTGTAACTTGTTACGAATGTGTTCAATTAGTACAAGAATTGATAACTCTTAATCTTTCTTCAACAATGCATCGAATGACTCCGTATTGTTTGACATCACCATATTGTATTGACGTCCTAAAAAATGTGACAGTACCTATTGTTCAATCCCGATCTTCACTATTAAATACTCTCATACATCGTGCGATTTATATTCTATTTCGAACATCAACTTATTCAACTCATTGAAATTGTAGGCCTCTGCAACTTTCCTAAATAATGTAAAGATCCACTTTCTCAATATTTAGTCTTCAGATTGCTTTATAGGTGGTCCATGCGATAAGTATGATGTTTTTTGGGCAACACTTCAACGATACCATTTATTATATGGTGCTTGTAGTCAGTTGCAAAGATAAGATTCTCGACGTCCCCAATTACTTCTTTCAGTTTTGTAAAGAATGAACGTATAGTAGATCATTCTCGCCATCAATTATGTTGAACACAAGAGGGTAAATTTGGATATTGGTGTATTGACATGTAGCAATAATCAACTTTCCTTTTTATATAGCTTTCGAAGTTGTATCGTTAACTAGAATTAGGGGTTGCATATTTCGAAATTCTCAAATGCATTGTCTAAGAGCTATAAAGAATTTACTTGAAGCGATTCTCATAATTAGTCTTATAAAAAAATGTCTAATTAGGATTAGTTCTTCTTATGTTACGACAATATTTGACTAATTTAGCATAACTCTCCTCGATTAACCCATTGAATCCTTCAATGAACATTCTTTAGCCTTCTAGACCTTCTTGTATCTCATGACCCCATACTTTTAACAAACACCGCCAATGATGTCTGTAGGTTTGTAAATTGTCCATGGATCCTGAACCTTATGCACTATTTGTCGACCAATAAATCATGATCCGTCTTATTTGGGATTATTTCGGCGAATATCCACTTTACAAGTATATTCTTGTGCATACTTGTGAACCACAAAAAACTCATTCGTATTTATCTTCGTCACTCCCAAATGCCAACTACAACTGTTGTCAACACAAATAATTATGTATGTAAACTTGTTTGATTTATTTACTTTAAACTCAAAGTTATGTTTCATTGCTTTGTATATCATGGTATAATTTCCTCATAGGACATACTCGATATTATCACAATTTTAGTAACATCATCTCCTTCATTTGTCATTTTCATTCTCATCGACCATTTTCTCCTTTAAATTCATTGAAATAACAAACCTGCAAATATGCCGATCTCATATCTTCATTACGGAAAAAAAAAAAGATTAACCACAAGGAATTAATAAATAAGGGTACTAAAAATTAAAAACAAAAATAAAAAGATCCATCTTAGTCGGGCGGCCATGGACATCCTTGTCCAGCTGGGCTGTCCGTTATAGGATGGTTCAGTCATCTGAATTTTTAAAATACGAAATTTGATTATGCAGATGATTTTTTTTTTCATTTTTTGCTTAAAAAATTTCAAATCTATTAAATGAAATGTAAAAAGTTATTTATGTATTAGTATATGTTGAAATTGAACAATTAAAAAATATATTAATTTAACAAATACAAAATTAAATATACTTATTGATTCGAAGTGTTGGATACATAAGAAATATTTTTATATAGCATTTGATAAATTTTTGAGGTTTTAAGATTAAAGAAGATGCAAAATGAGAGAACATTATCTGTGTTGGAGAAAACAGATAAAGAAAATGAATTGATTTTCAAATTTTAAGAGGGAAGTGTTAGTTTTTGTTTTACAAGTAAAATGTTTTTCTTGTCTTTTTAATACAGCCATATTTTTGTAGTTTTGATAGCCTTACTAAGAATATTTTTGTCTTTTGCAATTGAAAAGACCACTATGGTGAAAAAGAAGTTAGGCATGGTGACCGGCAAGTTTGGCGTGACTATGTAAATTTGTATATCTATTTTGGATGATTTGCCCAAATATGCTTGGTGTATTTGTGCATGATTTTGATAAATATATTACACATTTATCGATAAAAAAAATCTCTCTCTATTCATTGATGGACAACTTTCTTAAAACCATCGGATCATTTTAGAGCCTCTTAGCCCTTGTTTAAGTCTCATTTTTCAATAATATACATTTGTCTTCAAATTTATTTTCAACCAAATATTCTCTTAATAAAATAATATTACACACAAATTTAAAATCTTTTTCAACTTCTTAATCACACATAGCCCTTGTTTGAGTCCCATTCTTATGGAAAAATGCATTTTTCAACAGTATTTTGATATAATTTCAACCACACATTCTTCAATAAAATAATATTACACGTAAATTTAAATTTTTTTCCTATTTTTTAATTATATATTTTCCATCAATATACTATTTAAAAATTCATTCTTCTCCAAAAAATGGGGCTCAAAGGGCATAATAAGTTCATTTCAAAATCTATTGTTAAAAAATAATGGAGTTCAAACTTGGGCTTTGAAACACTAGTCACATAAGAACAGTTAGTTTTCCCCCAAATTATGAGTTTGAACCTCGTCCGGGCAGACAGATTTTGTCAGTTTTTTTTATCAGATTATGCTAACTTCGCTTCAAATGGGTGTATCCAAATTCCTCCAAAATTTATCTAAACCTTTTCTTAAGTGTTCCCAGGATTCTCTTCATGGAATAACCCCTAATGCTCCAAATTCCTCGGCCCTAGCCACATTAAATCCCTCGAAAACCCACATACTAACTCATTACCTCAACCCATCTGGGTTTACCTCATATCCTCATTTTCCGAGAGCATTTCACGATCATACTTCATTAAAGACTAATAATTACAAGAACCTAGATGCCGAAACCACCCAAGAAGCAGAAAGAATCGCTAAATTAGTATCCAATGTTAAAATTCCAAAAAATCTGGATTCTGCTTTGAGTTCTGCTAATTTTAGTAGTATATCTCCAATTGTGGTTTTGGAAGTGTTAAAGAAGCTCAATAATGCGGGAATTACTGCGCTGGCGTTTTTCAGGTGGGCGGAGAAGCAAAAAGTCTTCCTGTATATTGATGAGTGCTATAACTCTCTCATTGAAGCGTTGGGAAAAATTAAGCAATTCAAAATGGTGTGGGTTTTGGTGGATGAAATGAAACAAAAGGGATTGTTGTCGAAAAACACGTTTGCTCTGGTTTCGAGGAGATACGCAAGGGCAAGGAAGGTGAAAGAAGCTATGGAGGCATTTGAGATGATGGAAAAGAAGTATGGTTTTACGACCGAGTTGCAAGATTACAATAGGCTGCTTGATACCATGAGCAAGTCTAGGCATGTGGACAGTGCTCAGAAGGTGTTTGATAAATTGAAAAACCGAAAGTTTAGGCCCGACATTAAATCCTACGCAATCTTGTTGGAAGGGTGGGGTCAAGAGTGTAATTTGCTTAGAATGGACGAGGTTTATCGTGAGATGAGGGGCGATGGCTTTGAGCCCGATGTTGTGACTTATGGGATTTTAATCAATGCTTATTGTAAGGTTAGAAGGTTCAACGAAGCGATTGAATTATATCATGAAATGGAAAAGAAGAATATCAAGACGACCCCTCATATATATTGCACTTTGATTAATGGTTTGGGGCCGGAGAAGAGGTTGAACGAATGTTTGAAGTTCTTTGAGTCGTGTAAGGCTAGCAGTTTTGCTATTGAGGCACCTACTTATAATGCTATGGTGGGAGCTTATTGTTGGTCAGATCGAATGCATGATGCTTATCGGACAGTTGATGAGATGAAAAAATGTGGGGTTGGTCCGAATGCACGAACTTATGATATAATTCTACGGCACCTTATAAAGGTTAACAGAACAAAAGAGGCTTATGTTGTTTTTAACAAAATTAGTGATGAGCCAGGGTGTGAGCCAACTGTAAGTACATATGAGATCATGGTAAGGATGTTTTGCAATGAGGAGCGGACGGATATGGCATTGAGAGTGTGGAATCAGATGAAGGCCAGAGGTGTACTTCCTGGAATGCACATGTTTTCGACCTTGATCAACAGTCTCTGCAATGAGAATAAGTTGAACGATGCATGCCAATATCTTCAAGAGATGCTTGACATGGGTATAAGGCCTCCAGATACAATGTTTAAGACTCTGAAACGAGCTCTTGTTGATGACGGGAAAGAAGATATTGCTATGATATTGACACATAAGGTTGAGAGACTAAGGAAAACTCCATTAGTCGGTTAACGAAAGAAAAATTTTAAATGTTCCTGGGAATCCAATGTCTGATCTTGTATTCTCCGTACACTGACCAAAATTTGTCATTTGACTAGTTGCATCTTTCTTGAGCGACGAGGTAGGAAATGGAATGACTGTGGTAATGTCTATTGAATTCAAATGGAAAACGGGTGCGAGGCTGCAATCTTTGATGATCGAATACTGGAAATTTGTCTTCTTTATTTTGTTGTCTTAAGATTTCAATCAGCTTGAGCTTGTAAGATGAATATGAATTATACACCCTAGTAATTTATTTGTAGGGATTGTAATAATTCGAAGCATACTTGAATATAAATTTTCGGTCAAGATGCTTACTTGAAAATTTGAAATAAGGAATTCCAATATCTTTTGAATGGTTAAATTATCTTGCTTTCCAAAACTTCAAATCATCAATTTTCTTGCACTTCAATGGTCTCAATCCCGATCACAATGGAAGGGGATTATTAGCTGCAACCTCAATGTCAATTTTTGTGAGTTTTTATGCCAACTTATTGGTTCTAGGTACCTTTCAATTTTAGTGATATTTTCCATACAAATTTCACCATTTTGCAATATGTTTTTCTCTCCATTTTATTCTAACACGATAAATTGGAGGTTATGTGAGGCCTTAAGGTAGGTCATGGGGAGTCAAATGTTTGAATTTCAAGTTCAAACTATTCCCTCCAACTTGTTTTGTTGTCTTGTGGATCGGGTCTCCTCACTTGGACAATCATGGCCCTATTTTCTAACATCTCCCATTCGCACATAATGAGATTAACTCGAACCCAAAAAGATAACGAATATCACAATGTTGGATCCATTTCAAAGTTTATCTAAAAAAATTCATACAACAAATAGATCGTGAGACCAATGAGTATATTAGAGCTCACTGTGCTATAAACATGTTAGGGATAAATGGTATCTCTACTAGAGTAACATGACATTTCGTTATACTCCAAACTTATTTTTCAACATTAATTTAAGTATTTTCGATCCCTCGAGTATTTATGGAACATACTTGAACCTACACCGTATCATTGTTTCCACAATTGTGTTATATGCCATAAATGGTTAAATATAATTGTCCGACCGATGAATAAAAATATAAATGTTGGTCAGAATAGTTTTCATTTCCTACTCAAATTCTTTAACTTCAAATTAGTTGCTTTTCTATACATGTGACATCAAACTGAATCAATCATAGTCATTAGCAACATGCTAAAGTATCAACTGAATTAAAATCTCAAAAAAAGTCTAAAGTCATAAAGGTATTTATGATGTTATATAAACCTTTAGATCTTACACAATGAGGAAACAGGGATCCATTCACTCATTTACCAAATATTGGTGGTAAAAACACACATAGTATAAAACACATGCTATAATATTTTCTTCCTTTTTAGGGCATATGTCATATTCTTTATAAATAAATAACACTGTACATATCCTACTTATGGTGTTCCTCGATACCTAACTTGAGTTATCTTTATCTTTATTCCTCTAGGCAATCTCCAATTGAGAACTCGATCTGGTTATAAAAACAGATCTAAAGAATAACGAAATCTATATCAATTACTTATTGCAATCTCATTTTGATATCTGGTCAAGGCGATTGAATCATGTACGTAATATGATCATGATATCTCATATTAGCACATTCCAAAATGTCTGAGTCAATTGCTTGTATGAGTAAGCCAATCTCAATTTATTCGACATACTTTATACGTGCATACAAATTTGTTCGACATACTTTATATGTGCATACAAATTATTATCTCGTAATCCCAATAGTTGATTACACATGAACTCAAAATTTGTCATTTCTGGCATACAAATAAATTCAAATTTAAAGTTTTTTGATATACTAAGTATCATATTTTATACAATTTTAGATATTCGATATTACCAAAAAGTACATGTCTAGAGATCTTTGGAGTATAATGATTACATATCATCATTTATGTATATATATCGTAAAGAAACTTTATTTGCTAATGTCTCTTATAGAAATACCATCAAGTGTTTGGTTTCATCCTAATACTTGAGATCCTCAACATATTAGATGATTGCATAAATATCATGGATTTCATATTCTCAATTAGTATTATTAGATGCACAATACATCTATACTAAATAAAATTTTCAACTATCAAGATATACACTACAAGATATACTTTTTGCCACCTACATATCAAGAGTGTACAAGTCTAATGATTATTTGTACTCGACTAAATCTCATTTTTAGTCGATATTTGCATATCTATTTCAATAATAAGTTATTCCGTCAACAACAAAATAAAATAATTGACAACAATAACCTTCAGGAATCACAATACCCTTTTTAAGGATAAAATTGATTCCTACTGACTAGATTCATGGCATGACAAATGTTAGGACAAGAATACATCATATTATACTTCTAACTCCTAATTGTACTAGATATGATTCTCTGGATATTTCTTTGCGCACATATGAAATTTTCGGACATATATTAAAACTTATATGGTCATCTTTCGATGTAGGAGTATCAAAATGGTAGCAATTATATAGTTTTAAAATATTTTAGTATCTTTATAGTATGCAACTCTTGTGACACAGAAAGAAAATTAGAATAATCTTTTTAACATAAAATATACAATTTGCTAAACCTACATCCTTCGTTATTAGGGATTAAGGACAACCATTTCAAAATGATCTCAATACACTCCTTTTTATGCTTAACCAATGTAATGTTATTAACATCAAAGTTACAATTACAGCCCACCATCAGACTTTTACATAAATACAATGATCTTTACCCATATATGAATTTTTTTACGGAATTTAAAGTCTGTTAAAACTCAAATACTAATGTCAAAATGACTACATTAGACTACAAATATAACTATAAAGTTACCACTATAAAAGCCTTTAACATGATACCTATAAATTGATTTATTTAGACCTCTTCAATCAATTCTCAATTGAGAATGAAAATACAGCATCTAAAATTGTTTATTATAATTTAGAATTAAACACACTATCATGGCTAGCATTAACGTATAGAAGTGAATCTCACTATTAAGAAAAAAAAGTTTATTTAACTCTAATATACGCATATTGAATATAACATTTCTCTAAAAAAAATGAGATTTATCTATCATAAACCCATTAGTCTTCTATTTAGTTTTTAAGAACATGAATATTCTCAGGAAACATAATCTCCAACTACAACTTCTACCACATCTCAAATTAGGTTGGAATTTTCTACTTCATATATACTTTCATCACGTTCCTCAAATTTCTCCACTGATTTTCTGAATCAAGAATCATTGAAATTAGATAGTTCTTAGCTCCTACTCGAAACCAAAAATCATTGAAATTAGATAGTTCTTAGATAACTCTCACTTAAATCAGAAGCTTAAACCAACTCTTTGGTATTTAAAACTAATTCATCAATCCACATAATATCAATTTCAATAATATTCTCAAAAGTATTCTCCTTTACTAGGAAAAAAGTCAAATATCACATCTTGTGACCCAATATCCATCCAAAATCTCACTTAAGTACTTTTTGGACTATTATGTGTATTTGAGAGTGATACATCTCATTCTTAATAGACTCATATTCCTAAACTCATTAACAAGAACTTATACAGTCGATTATGAATCTAAGATAACACATATTTTGTTATCTCTGTGTTCAAAGCTGATATATATTCTAAAAGTACTAATATTTAGAGAACTTCATTAAATGACAGACTACAATTAACCGACACTCTTTCCAAAAACAAGACACGTAAATTGGATTACATTATCTTAAGCATCATCATATTTAGCAATATTTCATTCTTTTTGCCCAATAGACCATATAATTCTTGGTAATTAAGGAATAGTCAATCCAAAAAGAATTTCTCTTTAAATACATAGACCACTGAGCTCTCATAATATAGATTCATGCTCTCAAATAGTTCTTAAAATCTTCACTTTCATAATCTTATTTTCTACTCCACTTTTGAAAAATCTAAATCAATACTATATCATCAACTTATGTAAATCAGAGGCACAAATAAAATGGGTAAATCCATCGATAAATGTAATGAAAATATGAGTTTTCATTTCTATCTCAATCATGGTCTGCAAAGAAATTTGGATTGATTTACTTTATGGAAGTTTAACTCTTACTGTTTTGAATGGTGTTCTCAACTCAAAACCTTAAACCGTTGCACAAATATCCAGAACTATAATAAATGTTAGAACTATGAGTACGAACATAATTATCGCGTATAAGTTCAAGTTAGAGACCACTCTTAAAAGAACAATGATTGAGATCAAGTTTAATGGAGTTTTGAATACTATCTTAAATCAAACAGGATGCCACTTCTCCACTTTGCAACATTAAGTTGCATGTATAAGTCATATAAATATATATGTGTGTGTCTGTATTCTAACTGTCTAATATATCTTTTAACTTAACCATTGTCAAGCCAAGAGATTCAAACCGTATTGTTGAAATACTTGAAATTTTATAATATTGATCTGCTATCAAAATCACTTCATATACTTACTATCACATATGTTCGTCTTGGTTCCTTTTGAGTCTCCTTATCTATCCAACATTTGTTTTAGCTTATTGCTTGGTTGATACTCTCTAAAACATCATGTTCTTTTAGTATACTTAAAATCTTATTAAGGTCAACAACTATAGATTTTGACGTCATGATCTATTAGATTTTAGAGATATTTTTATTCACAATCAATACCCATTTATGCAAATATACCATTTTTCATTTAATGCAAATTAACGTATACGATAGTTCAAAGTTATGCACTAAGTTGAAACTTTAATATGTTTCCAATCATCGTCCACAATCATATTATTTCACTCTAATAGACTTAATTTCATAACGCAAAATTTCATAAATTCTTAGGGAGAATTACATTAATTCTTCCAATTTGAAAACTCTGTGAATCAAATAGTTCTAGGTGAAATTTTCTCTAAATCTTCTAATCACCGAACTATCACTCAATTAACAATCAATAGGTCCAAGTAAGGATTTCACTAATTGTACTGACCTTAGCAATTATAATAATTTGCAAACTAACGATATTATGTAATTCAATAAGAAAGCTCCATAATGTGCACTAAAAATATAAATATGCATATTTATCATATTATGACATGTATCACGATATCACAAATATATTCTTTCAGAATATAATTTCAATTATAATCGAAGAATAAAACCCACATGTAATGGCCCAAATATCACTTTACACACTTGGCCAATATAATTCATACATTACTTACTGTTTATGTTAACATTGCATTTGTATCAATAGTTCAAAATTGCTTTATCTTATTATGGTTCACCTAATCTTTGAGGTTTTAAGATCTCTATATGGTGTTAGCCTTTGATCTCTAGACCTAGATGGTGAATCTTACACTAAGTTATGGTGCAAATTTACGTTAATCTAGATGTTAGATATTGATATGTTAAACAATTATAATCTTGAAAGTGTCTAAATTATTATCCGCAAAGTTACAAGCTTTTGATTTGGTTGATCAAGGTTACCCAAAACCCTAATTAAGTCCTTAACATATTTAGGACACAAGACATGGAGTGACATGATCCCAATAGAATAATATAAGGTTCATGTGATGTTATAAATATCGAGGTGAAAATTATTGAAGTCGGTCGAGAATTGGCCGCCAATTAGGTAAGGAAGCGATTAAACAGTTAAGGAATTAACTCTATAAATTATTTTAGGATCTAACGGAAATTAAATTAGGTTGTAGACCTACTAAGATAGGTCAAAGACAATTGATTTTCTACTGGAAGAATGGGTGTAAAATTATATTTTTACTACAAAATCACCTCATGCTTGGGAACACCACATGCTTGATGCTACTTGTCCTTTTCTTCATTTCTATGCATTATGCAAGACTCAACCTCCTTAAAGATTTCATATCTATCTCCTACATAAGATATTAACTACTTCAACTCATCCCCAATTGATTCCAAGTAAAAACAAAAGCAAAAGAGAAGTATAAAACAAAAAGCAAGAATTGGAAGTTCTGGGCTGCTAAGTTAGTCACAGTTTTGAGGTTTATCTTTATTGGTTTTGAGGTTTTATAGTCACTTCAACTTCTGGACTTACTTTAGATCATGTTGGGTGGTGCTGTGATTTTGTGATGCCAGAAATAAGGGTAACTGGTTACAAGAACTTGAATGAACTCAACATGGATGGAGATTTGATGGTTGTTGGATTTTGAGAAATTAACCTTTAATTTTGAATAATACTTTGAAGGAAACTTATATGTATTACCCTGAATGTTCTTATATAAGATTTATAGTATTAAAATAGGTTTTGATATGCTAGAACTTGATTTATGGCATGATAATGCAATAGAAACCAAAGACAGTCAAATTAAGCTGCCTGATTTGATATCCTGTAAAAAGGACTTAACTTGGGGCTGAAAATTCTGCACTTATGGTGAATTTAGGACATGATTACATTCCCATACATGTCATAGAAGGGTGATAATTTTTTTTATATGAATAGACGTTGTTAAGGGTGTGAAAAGATGAATGAAACTAGACCGAACAGCAATAAAATTTAAAGGTAGATTCTGTCCATTTTCTAATTTCACATAGTCCAACCTTTATCTGTTCACCAATTTTTTCTAAAGCTTGGAGAATTGATTTGAATAAGGGTTGGGTCATTTGTGATACAACCAGATGGACATTATATTCATTGAACTCGGAAATAGAGGGAGTTATAGGGCCGATTACTTGAAATATTATTGTTATGTAAATTATCTTGACAATTATGGTGGCGGTGCAAGAATGTGTGTGTTAATCTTATGAAATTGAGGACAATATTTGATATTAGATGGTATTACAGGTTGTTTAAGACCCTAAATGGAAAGGAGACTTGAATCTTACTTTGTAGAAAACTCATACATAGACAAAAAGTAAGTAAAAATCCATTTACAACTATGAGACAAAAACATTGTTTTAATGAAATATTCTCTATAGAGTATTGTTTAACATTTATATAACCTTGATGAAGAGTTCATTGTATATCATATGATGGTTACTATTGTTGAGCATGTGGCTTCGAAATATATTGATAGAGTATGCCATTCATGAGCAAATAGTACGTGCATGCATGACATATGTCTTTAAAATAAAAAATAAAAAAAAATCTAACATGCACGACATGATCGGAAAAATGAATTTACATCATAAAAAACTTTATTGACCACTACTAGACATCGAGGCATGTGAGATATGCTTGTGCCATAAGTTTTGACATCACGGGTGAGATATCTTAGGTGATCGTAGGGGTACATAGGGGATGTACCTTTGATGATCATGGGATGGTGGACCACTTAACTGTACCTTTGTAATATTATGATTATTAACACTACAGATGAGACACTTCTTTGGTTATCATAGGGACGGTTAGGAGATTTATTTTTAGTGGTCACAAGAGGATGGTCACTTCGATTGTGTCGATATCATATTGACCATTTGATTATCGATTATTAATATTGATATTGCACAGAGCTTTATTCGATGCATGACAGGTGGGTCAAGGGGCTAATATAAAGAAAAGATTTCAAATGAAATTATTTTTGAGTTAACTTTGATGAATAATTGAATATGATGCATTTTAGTATGATATTTTAAAGAAACGACTTGGCAACCCCGCCTTCGACGCTGCAGGGCGGGGCAGTTTCCTTGCCCCGTTTAATTTTTTTTTTATAATTCTGAGTTCAATAAAATACGGATAACATTTAAGCTGACAAAATTAATATCCAACATAAACACTACAAATCTTAAATATAATGGTCACTATTGGTACACAACATTAATTATTAGGATGAATAAGGTTTTTTGTATTTTTTCCTTTGATATTGTCACAAAAGTTGTCTTCAAATTTGTTCAGTTGAACATGTTATATCTTTTTATATTTGTTTTTATCAATATAATATCAATTTGACAAAGTAGCATAATAATATGATGCATTTTAGTATGATCTTTTAAAGAAACGACTTGGCGGCATATACTCGTATTACTTACCTCATGGTATGCATGATTTTTACTTATTGGGCATTACTTCATGTAATTCTTGCATTGGAGGTAAGTATGGAACTTCATAAAAAGACATAGTTAGTTGTAAAGCTCTTACGGAATTTCGAAGTTCGTGTACATGGAAATGACCTATAGGGTTATTTTGTAGGCTGTTGTTTGGTCGTTCAATTTGTTGTATAGTGTTTTTTAAAATCCTATATTGTATATGCATGACTTTTGAAATGACATGGTAAATACTTTTGTAACTTCAAAGTAAATATGTTGGAATTTGGTTATATAGTATTTTGTCGCAATATTCTATATGAACATCATAGATGATCAAGCGAGAATATACAAGGACCTTATTATAAATATGCTTATTCCAGTTGATCATATCAAAAATAAAATGTGGAATCATATGTCTAGATCGGGTTATCAACTTTTTATTCGTACGCAGGTTAGTGTGTTGTTATCTATATGAATGAGGTGTAACATCTCATCATATAAGTTTTATTATATAGATTCAACCCTACTTTAATATTTGTTGCAACACAATCCCAGCAAATGGAAAATGACATAAGAATTCTCATATTCTGCTTAACACAAAAAATTTCAAAATTATTCACGTATTCTACTAGGTTATATTCAGATCATTTATTTATTTTAATAAGCACGTAGCTTTTCAACAAGTTCCATAACCAGTGCTGTAACGCCCCGACCCTCATGGATCGAAACGTCATGAGATTAATTGTACTTTAGCTGTAAATTTATTTAGCTATATTTTTAGTGGAATGTATAAAGATTAAATTTTAGAATTTAATTGAAGAATTATTTTTATTTTTATTTTTACAATAATTCAATACTAAAAGAAAAAAATTTCAAAAATGTTTTTAGAAAGAGTTCCATGCATGTAACGACTATTGACGTGGACTTTTTGGCAAAAGTTAAAAAGTAATTTTGCTATTTTAGTTTTCGTCTCAAACGGTAATTGTAAAAATAAATTCGTTTGCATAGTTATCGACCTCGAAACTTCATCAAAATTTAATGTAAAGTAAAAAACTCCTTATAATATGACATAATAAAAAATTAGCTTCCATTGGTATCATATGAGGTATTTAAATATTTTTCAAAACCCAGCAGCAACTCGGTTTAAAGGTAAACTGGTGCAGTTCACTTAAAATGACATATGAAATTCCACAGACATCAAAACCACATGATTTCAAATTTATTCAGTAGCTAATCCATGAGACTATCAAATTCAATTGGCTTCATCCAGAAATTTCAAGTAACGGTCGAGTTATGTATTTTTGAAGTCAAGGCAGAAGCTGGAAAAATGACAACTCTACCCAATGCAGTTTACTTTATGCAACATATAAAATTCTATCAACATCGGATTGACATGATTCCAAGTTCATTTAGTAGGTAACTTATTAGGCTACACAACGTCACTAGTTTTGTATAAAAATTCCAAGTAACAAGAGAGTTATAAATTTTTAAAGACGAGGCAGAATCTGAATTTTTTGAAGATGCACCAAAACTTTAAATTGCTAACATATTTTTTTTTTGTAAACGGTGATTTGTAAATTTATTTCTATGACACATATCTAGTTTCAAACATTAAAGAATGTTCGTATAATAGATCCACACACGACATCCATAGGAATCTAATTTAAAGAAAACGTAAACATTTCATAATCAACTAAAGATATTAAATCACTGGCTTCTCCGTCACATGTCGCATCATCCTTTACTATCATCCACACCCCAAAAAAAACCCATTCAACATGTAGGAAGGGAATTAACCTATAAGTTTGAAACTCAATAGATATTATTGGTGCATTTCGTTATCAAATTAAAAATTTCGAACTATAGATTCATACCATCGCACGTAGATGGATTTTCGACAAAATCCAATTACTATAGCAATATCAAAACAGGTAGAGCCGGAGAACGATCATTCAAATTGTTGTAGCACCGAAGCATTGTACCCGGAGGTACCATTTCATTCAAACATTTATCGAAACTCATAATTTGAAACGAAGTAAATACTTGCACCTCTACCTACCTTGAATTTTCTTGGATATCAAAGAACAAAATGTGTAGAAAACTTTTCTTCTTCTTACCCTCATTATTTTCTTAAGCTTAACTTGACATGAAATATATTTTTTGAGAGAAAATAAGCGAAAATTTGAATTTGAGGAGGGGTGTAGTGAAAAAGTGACATTCCACTACTTGTAACCTTTCTTTTTAATGAAAAGCTAAATGGGTAGTTGTATTATCATTATATTTGTTAAATTGGGTCTTTAACCAAAGATTTGAAAAGTTTTTAAACCATAAAAAATAATTTGTAAAAAAAGTTTAATAAAAGCATCTACGTGGTGATTTGAACCTGAGTTGCCTGTATGAAATACCATGTAGATGACCATTGTGGCAACTCAGTTATTCATTAAATTTTTGTAATCAAATTTACTTAAACTTAATCTATTAAATTGTTGGGCTTTTAATTAACTTATGGTTTGAGCTTTCATAATCTTAAATGGATTGAGTTTGCATAGCTCGTTTCTTGAATGAGTTAGGCTTGTGGTGCTAGATCATCACAAAATATAGTCTAATTTCATTTTATTTCTCGAGCTTCTACAATTGCTTTTCTAGCCTTCCATATAAGAATGCTATAAGTGTGTATAGATCCAGTAATATCTGATCAAGTATAAAAATTGGAAACAAGTCACAATGGATTACATATTCTAATGAAATACCTACACAACTCATGAACATATATAAAACGTCGTATTTTAAATATTTTTAAAATATTTCTCATTTTCAAATTATGAGAGGCTTAATAAATATTCTTGATTTTATAGAAAAATTTTAAAATTTAATCAAATTAAAAATTTTTTTTTAATACTTTTTACAAATTTATTTTAAATATTAAATATAAAAAAATATTTTTAACTATCCTAAAAATTTTGATTTTATTGAAAAATCAAGAATAATTTAGAGTCCAATCTATAATTTTCAGAATTGAAATCGAGTCCTACACGCATTGTCATGTGCAAGACTAATTTTTACAAAATTTTTTATTGGCCATTCGACTAATTTCGACATTCGATTCATTTGTATGGTCAAATTTTACAAAATCAATTTTTAAGGCCGTGTTTGGGATATCAACAGATCTATCTAAGGATGGAAATGGCAAAAAATTCATGCAAAATTTCCAGATTTTCGACCAACTTCAAGGGGCCATAACTTCTTCATCTCAAAAATACCATTGAAAAGGTTTCGAGAAGATTTATCTGACCATATTAAATGAAAAGCACGAAACACAGTGTAGAATAAGTTATTATGTGATGAAGTTTCTGACCATTTTCATACAAAAAATCAGATTTTTATCCAAATTTCAAGACTTCATAATTTCTACGTTTTAATTTCAAAATTTAACTTTTTTATATGGTTGGAAAGCTCACTGAAATACCTCTCACTCCATACAAATATTACATCGCAAAAATCATCAAATAAAATGCAGTAACTTTTCAAAATTTTCTACAAAATTAACTAGGGTTTCAATTTTCTCCAAATGCAATAACGAAAATTGATGAAATTTTGCAGGTAAATTATAAAGCATATTATATATATAATAATTCCAAAATTTTGCTAATTTTAGACATGTATATCAAAATATATCATTAAAGAGCACATAAGATTTCAAAATTTTACGTACAATATTGATAACTCAATTGAATCACGTAATAACATATTTAAGCATGTATTACAGCAAGGCTTACGACTCTAATATCAATGTAATAATTCGAAGCATACTTGAACATAAATTTCGGGTCAAGATTTTTACTTGAAATGATGAATTTCAAAATCTTTTGAATGGTTAAATCATCCTACTTTCCAAAACTCCAAGTCTACAAATTTTTTGCACTCCAATGATCCCAATCCTGATCAAAATGGAAGGATATTATTAGTCACAACCTAAATGCCCATTTTTGTGAGTTTTCATACCAAAATATTGGTTCTAGTGCCTTTCAATCTTGGTGATATTTTCCGTACAAATTTGACCATTTCGCAATCTTTTTTTCTCTCCATTTTTGCTAACACAATGAATTGGAGTTTATGTGGAGAAGTTAAGGTAGGTTATGAGGAGTTGAATGTTTGAATTTCAAGTTCAAACCATTCTCTTCAATCCACTTTATTGTCTTCCAGGTCTTGTCATCCCACATGGACGATTCACGGTCTATATTTTTCAACATATATAATTCATTATTTATAACCTAAACAGATTTACTTTATTCCGTAAGGACATCTATTTCACTTTTGAGTGTACGAGTTATTTTCATTGTAGAATGTATGTAGATTACATGGGAAGGATCAAATAATATAAAACTTACTTACGTGTAGCAATAGTTAAATAAATTAAATTTCATTTGGGGGGTTCGACAGACTATCTTAACCATATGCAGCTCACATAAGCAAGTTAACTGCCAAAATTCAAAATGTGACACAGAATCTGTCATCAAGAACGAATTTTGCTAATTTATGTAATGTGAGGATGAGTGTAGTTAAAAATAAAATGTAAACAGATCTTCAATTTTTCTGAAAAGACTGAGAGCCAAACTGCATTTTTCCCAATATCAATTAACTTTGAATTAAATGCAAGGATGTACATTCTTATAAAAAAAAATTTATATGAAATGCTATGCTCCTGAACAATTCAGAACAAGGTCAAACAGTAAAACTTGATCTTTCGACGATAGTTATGGACCATGTGAATCGTTGCCTAATTTTATGTTTAAATCGTTTTTAAGCTTCTGGTTTTTGTTCCTCATAATTTTTTTGTTCTTTTGGTCTTACTAGTGCATCGAATTCAAGGAATTGCAAGAGAAAATTATTAATTGAATAGATTGTTGGAATTATTGTTGAAATATAATTATTCATTTTTTTGTAACAATAATGGAAAAATATTTTGAAGGGTTATAAGGTCCAAGTGACCTTGTAGAAAAGATAGTTGTGATTAAAAAAATGAGGTGTACCCATTAATTTACAGGCTTGTAATATTAACATTAATTTTTTCAATTACTACTACAGTATAGAGTATATTCTGCAATGAATATTGTCAAAAATCAATTGTGTTATCGGACAGGAGATCAATGGTTGAGTGATATTATGGTGGAATATGTTGAGAACGATATATTTGACAATATTGATAACGATATAATTATACTACCTTTTCAAGGTATAAATATGTCTATGCTAAATTGTAATAATATGTTGACCTATTTTCATTAATGCTATGTTGGTAAAATATAAATTACATCTTAATTTTTGATTCCACACTAGAAGTTGTCTAGCTCCACCACTGATATTAAGTAATGCTACATAAAATAGTGTATACTTATAAATCATCTATGTGACAGTAAGGTAACGACCCATTCTCCTATAAATTTGGATGCATATTAAACTATTAAAGAATGTGACCATTACTTACTGTTTTATAGACTGTTGATGGGTAAGCATTGTTTTTACTAATAGCATTATTCTAAACTTTTATATCAATGTGATGTTGGGAATTTATTTAATCATGCACATCGAAAAATAAAATAAATTTCATTTCCCATCAAGGATCTGTTTTGTGCTTAGATAGAAATTATGATAAAAATTATACCTTTATTGAATTCTACAACTCCTTTACTTTTCTTGAACTCAAACAAACACAATTTGGTATCCACAACTGTTCAATTGTCCAACTTCTAATGAAAACCCACATAGAAAATTCTTTCGTTGTATTAGTAAGAATAATTATGTTTTCTATTAATTTTTCAAACCTTAGCAACCTTTGAAGATAAGTCCAAGTGGACCTTGCCCATTTCTAAAATTTAACTTAGTCCAATATTTAATTAATTCAATTTGCTCCATGAATTAATTAATTCGGGTCTATTAATAAGCAACAAAATTTATTAATTATCCAACACTTCTTAATAAATTAATTAGTAAATCTCATTCTTCTAATTTTTCTTTTATGTGAAACCCATTATATTCCCAATTAAGATGCCTAACGACGTGAATTATTATTTTAATATAATCAAAATTGATAAATTAAAAATTCACCTTTTTAATTATCACCAATTCACATTCATTATTCCATATTGATATCTAGCAATGTGTCAGGGCAATACATGTGCAGAAAATATCACATGGTATGACAAAACCAAACTTGTTCCTTTATTGTAAAACTATAATACTTTCGTCAATATGATCGGATCAATTACGAGATATGGATATGTGTCAATCTTAATTATCAATCATATCTTTCATACCATCATGGAGACTATACTTCGACGGGGCATCCCGAAGTTATGGTGCCGGAGTAGGAGTGGCCTTCATCACTCCTCATGATCTCGTCATACCCTACTCATTTGCCTTAACAGAGAAATGTTTGAATAATGTGGTAGAATATCAAGCTCTTATCATTGGCTTAGAAACAACTTTAGATATGGATATTCACCAGCTGGAAGTCTTTGGAGACTTTAAATTGATAATCAACCAACTTTTAGCTAAATATGAAGTCCGTAATTCAGACTTGAAGCCATATCATGAACATGCAGCAATGCTTATGAGACGATTTGATTCGATAAAAATCAAATTCATCCCGAGAAGTGAAAATAAGGAAGCTGATGCCTTAGCTAATTTGGTTGCTATTTTAGTTAGATCAGATGAAGAATTTTCCCACTCCATATCAATTGCTCAAAGATGGGTGCTTCCGTCATTGCTACCCAGTAATTTGGAAGAAAGCAATAGTGTGGAAGTAGTCGAAGATGAAGAAAGAGAAGATTGGAGACATCCAATAATCAATTTCCTTCAACATCAAAAGCTACCAAATAATCCAAGGCGAAAAATAGAAATCAAGAGGCCTGCCTCTCACTTTATCTTTTATAAGGGAACACTTTATCGACGATCATTTGATGGAGTTTTCCTTCGATACCTAAGTAATGATGAAGCAACGCAAGTCGTGGAAGAAGCCCACTCTGAAATTTGTGGTGCCCACCAGTTTGGACCCAAACTCCATTTTCGAATAAAGATGATGGGATATTACTGGCCAACTATGGTACAAGACTGCATGGATTATGCAAGAAAATGTGAAGCTTGCCAAATCCATGCAAATTTCATCCATCAACCTCCGAAACCATTACATCCAACAATAGCTTCATGGCCGTTTGATGCATGGGGTCTTTATGTAATTAGACCTATAACTCCAAAGTCTTTAGTAGGGCATGCATACATCCTCGCCGGGATCGACTACTTCTCTAAGTGGGCCGAAACCATACCATTGAAGGAAGTAAAGAAAGAAAATGTCGCAGGTTTCATTCGTATCCAAATCATTTATCGATATGGTATCCCGCGGCATATCATAACTGATAATGGCAAGCCATTTTGCAGTAGCCACATAAACAATTTATGTGCAAAGTTTGGATTCAAACAGTACAACTCGTCCATGTACAATGCGGCAGCTAACGGATTGGCAGAGGCATTCAACAAAACACTATGCAGTCTACTAAATAAAGTTGTCTCCAAATTAAAAAGAGATTGTCATGAGAAAATTGGTGAAGTCTTATAGGCTTATCGAACTACTTATCGGACTCCAACACAAGCCACTTCTTATACCTTAGTATATGGGGTGGAAGCTATCCTTTCCCTGGAGTATCAAATTCCGTCACTTCGAATTGCTATCCAAGAAGGTTTGACAAATGAAGAAAATGCCCGCCTTCTATTGGAAGAGCTAGAAGCTTTGGGTGAAAAGAGGTTAGGAGACAAATGCATCTAGAGTGCTATCAAGCTCGAATGGCCAAGTTTTTCAACAAAAAGGTGCGACCAAGATCATTCAAGTTGGAGATCTAGTACTTTCCGTGCGCAGGCCAATCATAATCACAAGAAAAACAGGGGGCAAGTTCCAACCTAAATGGGATGGTCCATTTCTTGTTACTCATGTATTCACTAACGGAGCGTACAAGATCGTCGACAAAGATGGATTGCAAATCAGACCTATCAATGGAAAATTTTTAAAGCGTTTTTATGCCTGAAGTTCTTTATTTTAAAATTTTTCATTGTACAATAAATAAATTATGCTCTTGTAATGAACTACGTTCGATTTGATCCCGTTTGGGTACGTAGGCAACTTGAATAAATTATAAATTCAAGTTTAGTCACAACTAATAAATTCATTCAATTTGTTTATCAATTACTGTAAAAAAAAAAACACAAGAAACATGAAAAAGAAAAGTTCATCCAAATAAAAATTGTAAGTCAAAATTCAAACAATATGGTCTTAAAAAAAAAGAGATCAGAAATTCATGACTTCGTCAGGATCACTCGCCATTGATCACTCGCAGGAAACTATCTTCAAGGGTCTTCCTTTTCTGGTTAATGGATGCTATGCTAGCGACATCTCTTGTCTGTGCTTTTTCCAATGCTGTCTTCTTTGTTCCAATCATACTTTTGTCTTTCTCTTGGGCTTGAAGTTCATCACAAAGTCTATCTAGCTCAAAGGTTAGCTCATTAATTTTGCCTCTCAACGAAGAACACGTGGAATCCTTTACTTCCAGTTGAATGTTCAAAAGTTTCAACTCCTCCGCCTTTTCTTCAATGGTTGGACAATCTAAGTGCTGCTTTCTTTTAGATAAGTAAGAGTCAATTTTTTTCAGAAACACATCCATGCATTTCATCAAAGGTACTGGGTCTGCGTGGAATGAGTTGGTAATCACATTCTGAAGAATTAAATTATTTTCATCCCACCAAGATCGAATATTGGAGAATCCATACTTTAAGACATCCTTAAAACATTTCTGGAGGTAATTATTCATAGCTTCTTGTAGAGCAGCCTTCAGATAAGGAGACTCTTGGGTAATTCCAAGTGGAGGACCAGACATGAAAGAACAGATTGGCCAGCCCGATATTATTTGTTTGTGAAGGCGGAATACTGACTAAAGCCAACGAAGATGGAACGACGGGAACTCCTTGATTGACCTCTGAAATATTAGCTCTTACAGTCCCTGAATTTACTTCATCTTCAGCATTAAAATTGTCCATGATATGCACCAAAGTACCTCCATTGATGGTGCTTGGATATTTGCAAAGAAGGTCATGAGAATCATTAATACCATCTATTCCTTGAAGTGCGTCGATTCGCCCGTCATTCTCGCCAGTCTGATCTTGCAAAAAGTTTGGATTCATGAAGAAATTTAGTTCTTCGGGGATGCTCAGAAAACCTACAAGAAATAGAGCATGGTTTCAAAAAAAAAGGGAAAAAGTGCAGCAAACAACAACAGGGCACATACCTGCATTTCGTGTCCTGGGCGACATGTCTAAAAATTCACCATCTGATGACGTGTTCGGGAGGCTGAGGTTAATGTGAGAAGCTCCAACTTCACCTTTTGAAAGATTCGGAATAGCTTGAAGTGGCCTCAGTTCTATTGGTCATTTGATTTTGTATATTCGAGAAAGAGGAGCCTGAAATTGAAGATTGTGACAGAAAATCAGATACAAATAGTGCATAAAAAAGGGAGAACTATACCTGATCTCCAGAACTTTCAGCTTCTGGAGTCATAGTCTTTCTTGGTGCTTGTGATGCTCGATTTCCAGGACTATTGTGATCTGGAATCAAAATTGCTTCTGGCACCTTATTAGCAGGCTTAGAGGTGGCAACAACCTTTGCCGAGGGAACTATAATTTTGATTCTCTTAATACGTCTTTCATTTTGCTGGTTTAGATCTCTCTTTCGAGAAGCCTCTTCAGGAGCAGCATTTGGAGGGTTTAACCCTCTAGCTAAAACCCTGTTCGGAGTCGAGCGAAGAACAAAGTCACGGCTCTCACTAGAAAATAAGACTTGCACCTGGACCTTGGGCAAAAGTGGTAACACTTTGCTATTCTACCAAGCCTGGTATTCAACATCAATGTTTTGATGTATATCCCTCACATACTCTGGAATATGAAATACAGACCCACTTTTTATCCGAGTTAAGGACAACCAAACCCGATACATGTCGCCTACACTGGGGGCAATATTCAACTTTCTTGGTGAATCGGGAAGTTTCTGTCTAAAGTCAAACTGTCTCGCAAACCTGTGAGGATTATACTCCTCAAGAATGAAAGGTGAATTTCCTCGACGATAAGAAACAAATCCAGATCGAATACTCATCATGAATTCTGAAGTATTTGCAGACCTCGGTTGGTCGTCCACACGTACATCAGGATGAGACGATAAGGGTAATGGATTCCAGCAAAAGTTATCGATGTTCATCGCCCCACGGATAAATTCCCGACAATCAACAACATTTTTCTCCCAAGATTGAAAAGCATTCAGAGTTCCAGCATATCTTCGAATTATAGGGCGAGAATAACTCTTGTCTACATGAGCATAAACACCTCGGACAAAATAAGTTGCTGCCCAAGTATAAAGAAAATGTCCAGGAAATGAATGTGAAATTGAGCCAAGGTCTGGATTTGCCTGATAGTTAGATGTTCGTGTAAGTCCACTATAAGTGCTCGCTAATATGGGTGGAACCAGACTATAAGTGTATCCGCCTGCTATCCTAGAAGATGTTTTAAAAGTCCCGACTCTTATATTTTCGTCCCCAGCTGGAAGAAACGAAGCGACAAAGCCATAGAGAGAGATAGGCTGCTATCTCTAATTCCTCTTCTTCTTCCATAGACAGAGATACTGGAAAATTGCCCCAACGCCGTCGATCCCTATGAGTAATGCCTCTCGGCTTGTCTGCCACTACGGGCCTCCATATTTCCTTAGATGTTCTTTGATGGCGCCTTTTGAATGGATTTAAATTCATAGCACTCTTATAATTTTTGTGTTGTCGAGGGTTCAAGAGACAACCATTCTCATGAAACCAAAAATCAACCCACTGTTCGTGAGTAACTCTGTCAGATGGGCAATCAATGGGAAAACATTAAAGAGATACAAACAAGACTTGGGAAGATGATCCGTCAACTCTGAAAGGCTTAGTACTACTTCCTCATAATAATGACCCATGATCGAAAGTCCACTTATCTCACGGATGTCCCAAAGAGAAATGCCAATTTCATCGTTGGCAGTCACAAAGGTGTTCGTTTCTGGACACCAAACCTCACAAAGAGCTCTGTAAATGGAGTTTGGGCGATGGTAATCTTTTGCAGCAGAATCGACCGCAAAAGCTAACTCTCGGAGATTCCTCTTGAGCAGAAGTTTCTGGACCCACAAAGACCACTCCCAAAATTTTGGAAGAAAAGAAATCTCTCCTCGAGTGACCAGTGCGCTTCCCCATCGTATTTCTCTATTATCAATTCTCTCACAAATCACAGCCCTTGGGATGTACTCCATGCACTGGGAATGATGAGGCGGAAGACACAAAAAGGAAAGATGACTGCTAGAGCGATTGGACTTGCCAGTATCTAAACTCTCGTGACAATCACTAATGGTGGACATATGCAACTCCGACAATGGCTCTAGAAGGTCGGGGGAAGGATCTGTTGTTGGATTATGGACATTAACTTTAAGTTCACCTCGTACGCTGATCTGGGCATGGTACTTCACATCAGTATCTTTGAAACGCAGATAACTTTTACCGTGATTTTTAAACTCAACAATTTCGTGCATGTCAGAACATACTTTATCATCAGAACTTGTTCCAGCCATGCCTGCAAAAAATAAAAACAAAAAAAGGGGGGGGAGGGGGGGCAGTAAATCTCTCAAATTGGTTTATTGTTTAAAATTCCGAGTCTCCCAAATATGTAAGCAGCCTCTATAAAAAAATGTCTTGGATGATTGAAGGAGTCAGTCCTTGGTCCTCAACACAAAATATCTTGGACAGTTGAACGAGCCAATCCTTGATCCTCAACACGAAGTGCCTTGGACGATGGAAGGAACAGGTCCTTGGTCTTCAACACAAAATGCCTTGGACAGTTGAAGGAGCCAATCCTTGGTCCTTAACACGAAGTGCCTTGGATGATGGAAGGAACAGGTCCTTGGTCTTCAACACAAAGTGGCTTGGACAGTTGAAGGAGTCAGTCCTTGGTCCTTTAACATAAAGTGCCTTGGACGGTCGAAGGAGTCAGTCCTTGGTCCTCAACACAAAGTGCCTTGGACGATGGAAGGAACAGGTCCTTGGTCCTCAGCACAAAATGCCTTGGACGGTCGAAGGAGCAGGTCCTCGGCCCTTAATACAAAGTACCTTGGACGATCGAAGGAACAGATCCTTGGTCCCTAGCAAAAAGTACATTGGATGGTGAAAAGTGGCAATTCTTAATCCTCAATGTGTATGAAGGTTTGCAATTTTAAATCTGTTCATAAGCATATATTTCCTGAACTCATAAAATAATTGCAGCAAAAAAATAAAAATAAATAAATCTAACCTCTTCACGACGAAAATTTTGAACCTCAAAATCCTTGATTTGCTCCAAAAAGTTGAATCCCTGAAAAAAAATGATGAATAATATTAGTTTCAATTTTGTTAAAAATAACCACACCAAAATAATCAACAAATAAAAAATGGGGGTCAAAATAAAGGGGCAATTAAAAAAAAGAAAAAGAAAAAGAAAAAGAAAACAAAATAAAGGGGTCGAAATAAAAAAAAAGAAAAAAAAGAGGGAAATATAAAAAAAAATTTTAGGAATTTGGTTTCTGCCGATTGGAGCAAACCAAACATGTTTGTTTGGTTCTGTGAAAACCTAGAAATATAAAAACAAAAAAAAATCAAATCAAGAAAACTAATTAATAAAGAAAAAAAAACGGAAGTCAATTTATTGGCAGAAAATCAAAAGTTTGCAGAAATCAAATTGTGGGTTTCTGCAACATTTTAAAAAGCAAACAAATTGGTTTTCTGCCGCCGCCATTAATTAAAAAAATAATAATAAATAAATAATTAAGCTTCTGCCAAAAAAAGGCAGAAACCGGCAAAACCAATTCAAAAATTGGTTTCAATTCCAATTCTTAGAATTGGTTTCGAAAACCAAGAATTAAATATTAAAAATAAATAATAAATAATAAATAAATTTTTGCCAAAAAGGGCAGAAATTGGAACTAACGGCAGAAACCAACTCTTGGAATTGGTTTCGAAAACCAAGAATTAAATATTAAAAAAAAAAGAAAAGAGAGAAGGAAACGAAAAAGATAGACAAAAAAGGAAAAAATAATAATAAAAGAATAAACCAATTTTTTGGAACCAAAGTCAAACTTTGGTTTCTGTTATTGCAGAAACCAAAGATAACTTTGGTTTTTTGTAATGAATTGAAATGGCAGAAAGTATTAATTAAAAAAAAAATTGCAAAAACCATAAACCAATTGGTTTCTTGGTTTTTGCGGCTACAGATGTTTCTGCCGCCGGTAGAAACCAAGAAAGAAAAAAATTTATTAATAAAAAAAAAGAGCAAGAGAGAGAAAAAAAAAAAAGAAAAAAAATTTCTATCTCTGTTTGCAAGATTTAACGAACTTGTTCCCAAATCTCATAATTCCTTCGTATAAATAGGTGAGTAACGGACTTCACTTAAACCCAATTTACCACGAAACGTAAAAAACCTGTTCAAATCAAATTTTTTATGGGTCTATTAAATAAATAAATAATCAAAATTCAACAAATAAAAAAAAATTCTTAGTCTCAAATTTGAAGGATAAGAATTTTATCAAATTCACATTTTATTCTCAAATATTTAAATGTTTGAGATCAAATCAAATAAAAAAAATCAAAATCGAATAATTCAAAAATAAAATAAAATAAAATAAAATTAAGATTTATTAATTATTTATTTCATAATAAATAAATAAATAAATCTTGAGGGGGTATTTGTAGACATAAAAATAAAATAAAATGAAATGGATTGGATCGATTTAAATCATTAGCCCAATTAAATTNTTTTAATTAGATGTAATTGAGTAATTACCAAAATTAGCGCGAATTCTCGCCTATAAATAGGACCAATGGTCCATAAGATAGGGGGACAGAGAAAGCAAGCAAGAAAAGAAAGCAGAGAACGCCACGAAGTGCTGAAGAAATCTCAAGGCTGAAAGAAGGGAAGAAATTCTGTCAAGCCTTAACTCGGTGAACCCCAAGAAGATTAAAATCTTCTTCGAATCAAACAGGTTCACGCCAAGTCTAAGAAGATCAAAGTGTTCTTCAAATTAAATCAAATTCAAATCTAAGTCTAAGCCTCAAGATTCAAGTTCCAAACAAGTCAAATATTGACAAATCAGATGTTCAACAAATTATTGAAGATCAGGATTTAAGCCACGTGACTCCTCGTCTTCAAATATTCATATCATTAATCCGAGGATTTTGCAATTACGAGAAGGTCAACATCACTTGTATTTATCGAAATACAATTTGTAACGATTTCTATATTTTAATACACGAGATTCCGTCGTACAGGGTGATTTGTGTGTAGATAAATTATCAATTAGTACAACTATTTTAAATATATAAACACAAGTAATATAATTCAACAATAATACAAACATAAGAAGAGAAGAGTTAGAAATGTAAGTCTTAGGGAGTCACATCAAAGACGATGTCCTAAAGTCGTGTTGCTTCTCCTTCGTGCAGATACTTTCAACACTATAGGGCTCCAAGATAAAAACCCATGTGGCTCACATTCGATTCTCCTTCTATGGGCAGGAGCACAAGGAGATAAAGAACAAGTCTTTAACGAATTGCCAAAAATATATAAATAGAATGTATATGGAGGATTTTGTGTATTCAAGTTGTATCTCAAGTTATATATCAAGTTGTATGAAAATCAATACATTTTATAGAGAAAATTTCAACCTCCATATTCATGGAAATAAATCTAATTTTAAGTTACATTATAACATTAAGGGGTTTTACTTTTGTTAAAGCTGAAAATTAAATAGTTGGAAGATTAAAAATTATTCTCACATTTTACAACAATACTCCACAAATTTTAAACTTTCAAAATAAATAAATATATATAATAAATAGTGGAACATAATAATGTGGAATAGTTGTAAATGTCTATTAAACTTGAACCTGAGTTATTGATAACAATTTCCATTTGACCTAGCCATAATAGACTAAACCTTGAATTAGGTTTCTTTGGTCAAATTTCAATTATTCCACACATAGTATTGATTTTAGTTCAATTCATAGAGGGTAGCGCTATTAATGGTCATCACTCTAATCTTGATACTAGTATAGGGAATAGCCAAATCCCATAGCAACAGCCTCATAACAACTCTTATATAGATGAGTCCTCCAAGGATACGTATGCCTCACACCTTGCGAGAATTCTCACCTTTTTACTCATTTAGGGTTAAACCATTCATAACATAACATTATTATTAACACTATCGTCATATGGGTGAGTACAAATAAAATAGTGTTGTTACATGTCACGCAATATGGGTTTTTCTACCATATTGAACCTTCTTCATGGGATCTACAATAAAAAATGTTGGATTACTCCCGGAGGTGACTCCCTTATGGACTTAAATCCATCCCCTTGGATGATTTATTTATGTCAATTTTGGACTCCAATTTATTCATGTCCCTCTTGGACAACAATTTGGTATCATTCATTTGCAAAACTCTTTTGCATGCAATCTACTCCTCTACAAAATTTACTTTGGAAATTCTCAAAATATCAGCGTATTTGACTTTTAGCAACAAATTAGGGCCGACACATCCATTAATCTCTTGCGTTTCACCTGTAATTCTACAATTTTATTTTAAACACTTTTCAAAAGTCAATTGTACAAATAAGGATATAAAAAATTAAGATGTAGATATCTGAAATTTTGAACACGCCCATAGTCTAAATGTATTCAACTTGTGGAATTTCTTTACCACATTCGAAAATCGCCTTTTTTTCCCTTTATTCTTTTCTTACCTTTCTCATGCTTATAGGCATAATGCCATTCACCATAGAGCAAAAAAGGATGGCATTTATTACATGATGTGAAAATTCAATGTATATGACCATTGGTCTAAATTAGTGACCCGCATATTCAATATAAATGGGTTATCACTTAATCTATTTGATAAGACTTTATGAGCTTATTGATTAGTCCAAATATAAATATATACCATTAATTCTCCAACTTGGACAATATAATCGAACACATATGATGCTCATGTATCACAAAACATTAAACAATAAGAATTAACATAATCATAAAATATCAAATACGGTTTAACCATTTTGATTTGAGTAAAAATGCTTTCATAGTAATAAAATAAGCCTTCGATACAAAATATTTGCAAATTTGTACTCCAAATTAGCTAAACATCGTGTCAAAATTTAATTAGACCATAAACTTATTTTCAAATATAATACATCAAATATTACGCAAAAGATATATTGTTTCAAACACAATCACGCGAAATTCTAGCAAATTTAGAATATAGCCTAGATTCATCGTTCATCCACATTCATTTTAATAATGTTAGGTTATAATGTAATTGGCAATTCTACGAAAAAAATGACCAAACTGAAAATTGTAAAAGTTAAGGAGTTAGGTGCAATTTTGTATAGTTGTGTGAGGTAGGTTAGGGTTCAAGCTCGGAATAAAGAAAGAAGAGTCGTTGCAATTTCACTTGCCTTTTGCCAACACATTGTTTGAGTGACAAAAACATAATGGACGTCGCTAACTTGTCAATTAGGATGTTGCACAAGCGAAACATCGTCTCTAGCTTTTCGCTGGACTGTCGCTCAAGCGACAATGCTTACTAGAAAATCCTAATTTGTGACCTTTGAGAATTTTAACAGGACCATGTCCATTATATAAATACACGTGCCATTTCACGAAAAACCTTAGATTGATCATCGTGAAAAAATATATACAATATTCCTATATCATCCAATCCAATTCATTAATCCTTGAGACTTGCAATTGGAAAGCATCTAAATCCAAAAATCAAACACCAAACACCCATACTTCTAGAGTATTTATCAAAGGTTGAAGATCAAGGAAGGTGGCTAGAGTTCCTGTTGTTGAAGAACAATGAGTTCTCGGGAATTCACAGGAACTAGACGAAATAGAAAGCCGAAAATTGGTGCAGGAGCATGCAATCCTAGAGGGCTTTGAAAATTACAGTTAGGAGGTCAAAAAGTACTTGCGTTGGTCAAGGCTAGCAGTACTGTAAGTTGATTCATTTATAGTGGATTCTTATTGGCTTAGGCCCAGAGTTTTTAATCCTGCAAGGGGTTTTCTCCGTCATCAAATTTCCTGTGTTATTTCTTTTTCAGTAATTTATTATATTGCAACAATTCAACATAAGATAGATTGCATGTGAACTTATCAAGACTAATTAATAACTATGACTTGTTGCAATTATTAATTAATTTGTTTAAATTCTGCATAAACACTTATCCACCCCTCTCCAGGTGTTAGTTGGGGTCAAACTACATAACTTTCAAGTGATATCAGAGCCTAAATTTGATTTTTGACCCAAATTTGATCTAGATGAGTCAGTCTCTATTTGTATGTCCATTTTTTACAAAAGCAACTATGCATACTGAAAAGTCAGAATGAGAGCATTCCTTAAGTCCCTAGATGAGCATGTTTAGGTTAGTGTGCACAATGGTTGGTCCACTCCCTCTATGGTTGTGTCAGGTATAGTTGCCTCTACGGATATTTCACTGTAGATTAAGGATGAACTAGCTGAGTACAATTGGAACAGTAAAGGACTTTATACACTCTTTATAGTTGTGTCTCCCGAGGAATTTTAGAAACCACACATGAAGAAACCAAAACCGTTAAAGACTCCAAGTTGCAGATGTTGACTTCTAGGTTTGAAGAAATCAAAATGAAGGAAGACGAATATTTTGATGAGTTTTATGCTTTGTTGAATGACATAGTAAACTCTAGCTAGGTGAAAAGATACCTAAATCCAAGATTGTTCGAAAAGTCCTTAGATGTGTACCAGAGAAGTTTAGACCCAAGGTCATAGCCATTGTAGAAAGTAAGGACTTAGATACAGTCAAGATAGAACAACTTGTGGGATTCTTTCAAACCTATGAACTCACCATATCACAGCCTAAAAAAAAATCCATTACCTTAAATATCTTGAAGAAAGAAGAGTTCGAGTCAACTAATACTGAGTCACTTAAGGATGGGGAGATAGCTTACTCTGTTAAAAAGTTTAAAAAAGTCCTCAGAAACAAGAGAAAACCCCAGGAAAGAGAAAATGGGATTCTTAGTAAAGTTCCTAAAGACAAGCGTAACAAGGCTGGCAGTAAGAGTTCCAGTGATAAAACCCATTCGGTTAGATGTCATGAGTGTCAGGGGTTTGGTCACTATAGGAATGAATGTCTTAGTTATAAGAAAAGTTAAAGAAAGGAAAGGAAAGGACAAGGCATTGGTAGTGTTACCAACCAATGATGTAACAAACTCTAGTGAATAGAGTGAGTCGTCTAGCAGTGAGGATGAAAGGAATTATATGGTCTTCGTATCCAGTGTTATGTGTAAATCAGACAAAGAAAAAATTGAGGAAGAGGAACGAAGTGAGAATTATAAAAAACACTTAGGATGAGACAACTATTCATGGGGCTTATCAATTGTTGTTTAAGGAGATTCTTAAGATTAAGAAGGTTAATAAAGCCCCATTGAAGAAGATAGATGAAATTGAGAGAGAAAAAGAGAAACTTGCAAGTGATCTTCATGATTCATCCAAAAACCTAAGTGCATTGAGATGTGTCAATGAGAAGTGGGAAGATAAGGTGAAAACTCTAACAAGTGACCTGGAAAGATTAAACACTCAACTTTAGTCTTTCTTGAGCGGGACTAAGAAACTCAATAACTTTTTAGGAATGAATAAGCCCGCTGGAGATAGGCAAGGTTTAGGATGTGTTAAGAGTGATTGCTGTCAGTATATCCAAGATCACATTCGTCCCTGCCTCCAACAGAACTAGTAACACTGTTAATCTTGAATCCAAGGGCAAGGATGTCTTAGGACAAAGGACCTCTAGAATACGTAGGAATACTAAGCCTAAAATCATTATCAGCAATCACATGGTTTTGAACCTAGGCTTATTCCTCCTAGTCATAACTGTGGTACTTTAGGACACACGAAACCTAAGTGTCATAAACTCAAGAATACAGGTAGAGGTCAAGACATTATTAGTGAAGTTAACTTCCTATCGAATCAAGTTAGTCACTTGATAGAGATGCTAACTAAATTGACCATGGTTACCTTAACTTCTAGAATGGTTTAAGTTAAGAAAGTGATCTCGTTAGGAGTAATGTAAAACTAAATTGCTTTGTTGCCCATGTTGCATTTAAGGCTCAAAATAACTCTGTGGTATCTAGTTAGTGTTTGTTGTAGACATCTGTGTAGAAACAAGGCCATGTTCTCTACTCTTGATGAATGTAATGGCGATATAGTTATCTTTGGAGATGGGGCTCCTGTTCCTATCCTTGGAAAATGTACTATTCACATATCTGGATTGCATCCTATATCCACTGTGCTTTAAATGGAAGGTCTAAAGTCAAATTTGTTGAGCATAAGCCAAATCTGTGATGTTGATTATGAGGTAACTTTTGTCCAGAAAATGTGTACTGTTCATGACCCTTCAAGTTGTGTTGTCCTTGAAGGAGTTAGAACTTTTGACAATTGCTATGGAGTTATTCTAAATTTCAACTATGTATATAGCAGTGCTAAGGTTGACGTGGCTGAGCTTTGGCATCAAAGGATGTAATCTGAACTATAAGAGTTTGTCAAAGGCCAAAAAGGAATGTGTTGATGGTCTACCCAAACTTAAATTAATTAACAATGCTGTATGTGGACCATGTTAACAAGGCAAACAACTAAGGGCACACCATAAACAAACCTCTAAAATCTTTAAAAACAGACCTTTGGAACTACTCCATATGGACTTGATGGGACCATTTGGGATTAAGAGTTTAGGAGGTAAGTGCTATGTCTTGGTTGTGATAATGATTTCTCTAGGTATACATGGATTGAATTGATGAGAGAAAAATTTGAAGCAGCTAGCCTGGGTAAATCCTTGTGCAAAGGACTTGGTAGTGAACAAAGTCTCACTGTATTTAGAGTTCGAAATAATCATGGGAAGGAGTTTGAAAACTCAAACCTTAAGCACTTCTGTATAGAGGAGAGAATCCTGCATGAGTTCTCTTTGCCATTCACTCCATAACAAAATCGAACAGTCGAGAGGAAAAATCGAGTACTTCAAGAAATGGTTAAAGCCATGCTTCACGATAAGGGACTAGCACTGCATTTATGGGGAGAAGCAGCCATTAACACTGCATGTCACATGGTTAACAGAGTATACTTTAGACCTAAAATTGATAAGACCCTTTATGAGATTTTGAAGGGCAAAAAACCTACTGCCAAATACTTTCGTGTGTTTGCAGCAAGTGTTACATTCTAAATGATAAAGAAGCCCGTACTCTTCAAAAGGCTTAGACACTCCCGATAAAGAGCACCACCTAGTAACAAATCCAAACCTCCTTGGGGACCATTGTCTAGAGTCAACTCTAATCATCCTAAGGACAATATTATTGGAGATCTAGAAGAAGGAATGAGGCAACGCAAGAGGGTTCTAAGCAACCTGACGTATACTGACTATGTTTTCCAAATTGAGCCTGAGAAAGTTGAGGAAGCCTTTAGAGATGAATGTTGGGTAAATGTAATGCACGAGGAGCTCAATCAGTTTGCGAGAAAAACGTATGGTGCTTAGTCCCTAGGTTTGATCATTGTAATTTGATAGGTACCAAGTGGATATTTAAGAATTATACCGACGACAAAGATACAATAACCAAGAATAAAGTTAGGTTAGTTGCCCAATGATGCACTCAGAATGAAGGTGTAGAATTTGATGAGATATTTGCTCCAGTTGCACATCTTGAATCCATTCGAATTCTCCTTACTATTGCTTATACCCTAGGTTTCAAGCTTTATCAAATGAACGTTAAGAGTGCCTTCTTGAATGGAATACTTCAAAAAGAAGCTCATGTTGAACAACCCAAAGGATTTATCAATATTAAGCTTCCTCACTATGTCTTCAAGCTTAATGAAGCCTTATATGGTCTGAAACAAACTCCCAGAGCTCGATATGATAGACTTACTGTATACCTCAAGGAATGTGATTTTTTTAGAGGTGGTGCCAATAGAACGTTATTTAAAAGATGTGATGAAGAAATATAACTATAGCATAGATTTATGTTGATAATATCATCTTTGGCTCTCACATTGACTCTCTTGCTTATGAATTCACCGAATGCATGAAACAAGAATTTGAGATGAGCATGGTCGAAGAACTAAGTTACATTATTGATCTCCAAGTAATGCAAACAAATGATGGGTGTTCATATCTCAATCAAAGTATGCTAAAGATTTAGTTAAGAGATTTGGGCTAGATAATAAAAAACACATAAAGATACCCATAAGCACGAATGTGAAGTTAGGTCTTGATCTTTCAGATAAGAGTGTTGATCCGACACTGTACAAGAGTACGATAGGTAGTTTATTTTATCTTACAACCAGTAGACCTGACATAGCATTTAGTGTTGGAGTATGTGCGGGACTTCAGACTGATCCTAAGGAATCCCTCTTAAGTGCTGTGAGGTGTATCATTAGGTAAGTCAATGGCACCTTAGATCATGGAATCTTATGCTCAAGGGATTCTAATCTTGATCTTGCAGGCTACTCCGATGCTGATTGGGCTGAAAATACCGATGATCGAAAGAGCACTTCGGGAGACTATTTCTATATCAGTTGTAATCTTGTAAAGTAAAAAACAAAATTCTATCTCACTATCCACGGGCGAGGCCAAATACATAGCTCCATGTAGTTGTTGCACTCAGTTGCTTTAGATGAAGAAAATACTAAATGATTATGGGATTAGTTAGGGAACTATGATTGTGTTTTATGACAACACAAATGCTATCAATATTTCCAAAAACCCTATTCAACACTCGCAGACCAAACTTAT
This sequence comes from Olea europaea var. sylvestris, assembly GCF_002742605.1. NCBI lineage: Eukaryota > Viridiplantae > Streptophyta > Magnoliopsida > Lamiales > Oleaceae > Olea > Olea europaea. The sequence continues at coordinate 14,853,513 of NC_036237.1, read as the reverse complement.
TGACATTAGACATCGCTTCATTCGAGAACTTGTAGAGACTGCCGTAGTGTCCCTTGAACACATCTTCACTAAAAACCCACTAGCCAACCTATTTACCAAACCCTTATATGACTTGAGATTTGAATTGCTTAGAAAGGTTATTGGCATCTGCGTACCTCCTTGATCACGTCCTTATGAGCATGCATGTATAGCACATTACATTCATCCATTTCATTATATTCATACATGTTTGCTTTTTCTTTTACTTATTTTTGGTTGACTATTTCATTTAAAAAAAGGACTATGCATCATCGTGTTTGTTTCCTTGAAATTGTATTTTCAAATATGCATTCAATATATGAATAGTTCCATTTTTTCATCACTTGATTTAAGTTTATGTGGTGTTTGTGGTACATGTTTCTCCATACATCATATTTGTACAACACACACTATGACCTTGTAAGTGAATCTTGACCGTATGTGTGAGATTTAGGATGGTTGTTCTATGTTGATGAGATGACCTTAATTGTGAATTGATTTATGAGTAGTCTGATCTCATTTTGTGTGTTTTCTCCTAACAAAAAAAAATTGAGAAATGGTTCTAATCATAATTTATCTTATACCCGTCTTCGAGGCCTATTTGACTCGAACAATTATGCCTTAAAGGTTTCTCATAACCTGGTGCCCTATGATCCACTGATTTGGAGCCACCGGCCCAAAGTTCACTACAGGGGTCATCTCAGTCGCTTAATAGAGATGAGATTGTACATAAGATACAATATAAAATAAAAATTAAAAAAAGATGAGGGTGATTATAGTTAAGGGGAGAAATAAACATACTTATGCATATCAATATCTACAGGTCCTAGTGGTGCTGGATTTAACTTTCATTGGAAAAGGCATACAGTCATTCTATAGTAATCTTAGCGTGTCTCTTTTCAAAAATTTAAGGTTTTGAGTCTTGTTTACTTGGAATTAATAGCACTTTTCACGTATGAGTCATATATACAACTTACTCTGTCTGAACTTGATGTGTGTGTAGGACAGTTTTTATGTTCGTTGAGTGTGATATATTTGTGATCGAATGCATTTTTGGAAATGACATACATGTTGGAGTGCATGCTATGTTTAAAAATGAAGTGTGCTATATTTAGAAAAATTTCAAAAATTGGTGCTATTTTTGTCAAATGTTTTCGCTAGCCAGACGCTACAGTTTCGCTCAAGCGACAAAACCGGAATGGTTTTCGCTCGCTTCTCACCCAAGGTTTGCTCGAGCAACAAGCCTTTTTAAAGTTCTCTTCGCAGCCTTATTTTTTTTTTCATTTTTCACGCCATTTCTCTCAAAAATCTTGTTGCCTTTTGTTATTTATTGCATCAACTAGTAACTTGGACGGGTTTGCATCAATCTTGCAATCATTTAACGTCACTTCATATCAAGATTACACCAAAAGTTTAAGTTAATGTGAAAAACCCTAGTTTTTGCTTATTTCTTTGTTTTTTTGGGATTTTCGATTCTTTTTACTTATTGCACATTTTCATCAGCTTTATATCCATAAATTATGCTTCTTGTTTGATGGTGTTGCATTGCCGTGTCAATTTTGCAAGATTTAAACATAAAATTCGAATTTTTCTCATTTTCACGCACATCGTCCTTCAAATTTTGCCAATGTTTTTTTTTTTTTTTAATTTACACACACTTTTGATGGCCTTAGGATAGGATTAATTGATGGATTACTTGGCTGTGGCTTGTTGATGGAGGTGTGTCCTTAGTTGGTTTGAATTCCAAGTGATATTGATCCTTTTTCACATACACTCCAACTGTTTGACATATTGCCTATTCCACGAGTTCAGTCATTGTTGGACCCACATTCCACACACTATTCACTTACTGTGTCATGATCTCAATTGAGTCTTCTTGTCTCATGTTTGTCTTCATTTGCATTAGTTTTCCCTTACGGACATGCCACGCATGATTTGTCCTACGTCTTGACACCGTGTCCTCGTATGTCTTGACGTCGCATTACCCTGTGTCTTGACGTTATGTTTTCAACTTACAAACACTGCAAGGCCTTGGTCCATATCTCATGGCATTTTGATGGGTAGTTTTGCATGTTTTCCACACTTTTGCATTGTTTTACATGCTTTCCACAATTTTTACATCATTTAGCGTGCTTTTCCACAACCTGTGCTTCATTTTGCATACTTTTCACCAGTATTGCATTGTGTTGTGTGTTTATATCAGTTTATACATGGTTCTGTGTGGTATAGTCAGTTTTTGCATGGTTTTGCATGATTATGTGGATTTTTACACTATTTTGCATGTTTTGTCTTTCTTACCATAGTATGCCTCGTTTCATGTGCATTCATGTATATCATGTATTAGGTGTTCATGAACTTGCTTATTTATCGCAGATGACACCTAAGAGAGCCTGGACTTTTGTACAGCCATCGAGAGGATTAACTTCTTACATAGGTCTACTGCTCAAGAGGTCTTCAGTCTACTCCAAAAAGATTACCTCAAATGCATTCATGTTCATCTCCTCTACTACTCAGGAGGTCTCCGGGTCTCAGTTCTTCCTCTGCCCTATTCTTGTAGATTATTCGGAACTTTCCTGATTTAGCGGCCATATTCACTTCATGAGGTCGAGAGTCCTTTTTGATAGAGTTGTCACCTCCACCTAGTCTCCTAATTCAGGAGTTTTACGTAAATATCCATGATGTTAGTGGGTCCAAATTTAGGGTTTTCCTTAGGGGGTATGGCTATTAAGATTATTCCAGATGTCATCTCTAGTATTTTAAATATTCCCCGAGTCATTCAACCCATCTTCCCTTATATATCTGCTGATACCCTCCGTTATTTAATAACCCTATGGAAGGGAGTCCGACTACGATCCATAATGGATCTCTTCCTGCTGACCGCTAGATTTTGTTGCGCATTTGTGCACAAATATGTGGCCGGTCTCTCATACATCTTCTTTGCCTATGGAGAAGGCAAGGTTTCTTCATGCTCTGTTGCATGGTGACTCTATTGATCTGCCTACTTTCATTTGTCACCACATTTTACGTGCCTTTAGAGTACTGGGTCATAGGATAGGTCTTCCATACATTTATTTGATTCATTGCCTTGTTACATCACTAAGGACCACATTTCCAGATGGTGTCTCGAGATGGGTTAGTTATCCTAGAGGTCAAGTTACTATATCCCAAAGTCGATCCCATGTCCCTTTGTCTTCTGCTCCTACTGTGTTGGCTAAGCCTGCAGATTCGTCTGTGCCTGCTGATCCTATTGGTGATCTTCTCTCTGGTGGTTCCATTGATATCCCTATCCCACCATCTCAGCCAATTGTTCCTATTGATATTCTATCATCCTATAACTCTATTCTACCTCCACCAACTGATTCTATTCCAGAGTCTACTTCTATTCATGTTGATTCGTCGATTGCGCTTATGGTCAAATGTCTGTGCTCATCGAGTAACAGGCTTGCATGATGGCTAAGATCACACAGTTGAGAGCTGCTTCTAAGTGTCACATCGTTGAGTTCACTACCCTTCGTAGGCAATTACTTATGTACAACGAGGGATTCGTTGGATACGCAAGCATCGAGATTATGATGATGAACAAGAGTCTGATGATGCTGATTATGGCAATGACACTACTGTTGATTAATTTATAGGGATCCTCTTGTCATTCGTGACAAAAAAGATGACTAGTTGTGACATTTGATATTTTTTTTGATACATTGCTAGATTAAGTTTTAATGTTTTGCAATATTGGTGTATGTTCTTTTTGGTGCTTTGGCTTATATTAATATTGTATTTTAATCTAGCTGATTTGATTTTGCTTTTATCTATAAATGTCTCTAATTTCTTTTACTTATGTTACTATTTCACATGCTTTTACACTTGGAATGTAAGTAGTGATTCCAGGAAACAAGTTTGATAAAGGCAAAGCAAGAGTCACTAGAGTCAGTTGTTTTGGATAGTCTTGTTAGTTATTTTTGATGTAATCAATGTTTTGTCATAGAATGTCAAAGGGAGAGTTTGTTAGGTTTTAATGTAATTGGTGATTCTGTGAACAAAAATGGCCAAATTGAAAATGTGTAAAAGTTAAGGAGTTAGATGCAATTTTGTATAGTTGCGTTAGGTAAGTTAGGGTTCATGTTCGGAATAAGGAAAGAAGAACCGCCACAATTTCACTTACATCTCGCCAACACACTGCCCGAGTGACAAAAATAGAATGGACATTGCTCGAGCGAAACACCGTCGTCCTCTTTTCGCTAGACTGTCGCTCAAGCAACAATGCTTACTAGAAAATCTTAATTTTCGAATTTCGAGAATTTTGACAGGACCATACTACCCAAAATGTCCATTATATAAATACCTACATCGTTTATGAAAAAACCTTGGATTTATCATTGTGAAAAAACACATACACTATTCCTATATCATTCAATCCAATCCATTGATTCTTGAGACTTGCAATTTAAAAACATCAAAATCCACAAATCAAACACCAGAAAATCTATACTTCCAGAGTATCTGTCAAAGGTTGAAGATCAAAGAAGGTTATCAGAGTTCCGGTTGTTAGAGAACAATGAGTTCTCAGAAATCCACAGGAGATAGATGAAATCATAAAGTCGGGAGCTAGTGCAGGAGCATACAATCTAGAAAGGGCTTTGGGAATTACAATTAGGAGGTCAGAAAGTACTTGTGTTGGTTGAGTTTGGCAATACTGTAAGTTGATTTGTTTATAGTATATTCATACTGGCTTGGGTTCGAAATTTTTAATCCCGCAACGGATTTTCTCCATCATCAAATTTCTTGTGTTATTTATTTTTCAGCAATTTATTATATTGCAACATTCAGCATAGGATAGATTGCACGTGAATTCATCTGAATAACTATGAATTATTGCAATTATTAATTAATTTGTTTAAATTTTGCATAGACACCTATTCACCCCCCTCCCCCTCCTTCAAAGTGTTAGCTGGATCGAACTACATAATTTTCAAATAACTTAAGATTATGAGGGCTTATATAAAATTTAAAATTAATTAAATGCCAAATTATTATTTTGATTATTAAGATTTACATCCTTTGAAACTTAAATCAGATTGATCACACTATTGATAGTATTATTATATGTTATTCTAACATCAAAATATGAGTTACATATCTAAATTGAATAATATAATTACTATTATTTGTAGGAATTACATTTAAACATCTTTTATAACATCAATTAAGCACATTACTGAGATTTAATTTTTTTAATCGTTTGTTCAAAATAAAATCATAAAATTCCCATAAAAGTACAGCTTTCATCACGGATGCAGAAAATCTATAAGAAACATAAACTGAGATTTGACACCAAATAGGAAGTGCATACAAGAGCAGCTTATGCGGCCACGATGTTCACAAGATGTCACATAATTTAGTTTTCTGAACTAGCATTTGTTAGAATTATGTATTATGTTCTACCTAGTATGCCATATTATCTTACAAGTTTTAGCTGATTACAACACCATCATGGTCTACTTTTCACTCAATTGGTCAATTTCTTCTAAGCATATTTTTGTTTTCGATAAGAAATGAACCTTAGTAATCAAAGGATTGTATTTCCAAATCATGGACCAGGACAAGGTATTCTCTATCCACTAAATTAAAATTAAGAAGCAATTACTTCTTTCAAATTAAAAACTAGTAGTGAGTAGGAACACCCTTAAATCCCATGGGTGGAGAGGTCCATAAAATCACAAGGAATTTCTCCAACTCCTATAACTCAAAAATAACTTATATTTCCTTAAAAATTCTACCATTTCTTTCAACCCATATTACCAAAAGAATGGATGTAACTATTGATTTTCACAACCCAACTCCTTTTCCCAACTGAAATACATTGGCTTCTGAATCTTATAGTACACATCCCAAGCTGAATCTGTATCCTATAACAATCAGCATCATAGTATCCTTTATACTTTACAATATAAACATACTATCAATGTATTCCAAATCATTTCTTCATATTACACACTATGAACATGCATATTGATCTTCTTATTCAAACCGACTTATCAATCATTATAAATCTAGAATTTTTCTGAGTAAGTAATATGAAGCTAGGAGTCTCAACTCATTGCTTCATTTGGAAGATAGGAGCATAGACAATAAGAATAATTTCAACCAAGATAGATTATAATCAAAAGAACCAAAAGAACATTCCCCATGCCCTACATCTTCAGAAAACGGGATCCTTTTACGCCATATTTGATCTGCATGCAAGTATAAGTTAATATTGGTTGTAATAAACAAAAAAGAATAAAAGATCACTTATAAGTAATCATAATCTATTTAAAGCACTCCCCAGACACTTATTTAGTTAATAGAAGGCAAAGTGAGAGCAAGATGATATACCAATCTAATATAAATGAAAGCTTGCTAATCAAATAATTAGAAAATTTCTACTGCGGTCAATAGAAGGATCAATTGTATAATTGAAGGGATGACAATATGAACTTTAAAGACTTAAAATGTTCTACTTTCTACTATCACCAGAAAACACTTGCAAACAATGTTTATAAAGACACCACAAGTTCTTTATTAAGCATGGTCCAAAAGGTTAATCTCGTACCCTTTGCTTCATTTGCTATGCCCTTGTCCAACAAAGATTATATACTCACAATTAAAACCTATTCATCCAAATAAAAGTTTCATTTTTCACTGAGGATCTTGCTAAAATGTAATTTCAATTCCAGCTGCAAATAGTTAGATCCAAAAACCAGATAGTCCAGAATCTAAAAATGTAATCATTCAGTTGTAAATGTATAAAGAAAATAGAGATAGCATCAATAATGCGTGATTAATCAACTTGCTAAAATTAAAAAAAAAATTTATTTTAATGAATCAAGTCCAAAGCATAACGAGATAATATGGCAATACTAACACAAACTTCAAGTAAAATTCTTAAAGATTGCACATGTTTCTACACACAATCATAAACACAACTTTAGATTGTTGGGAAAAATATGTAATTTATGTGTAGATAAATTATCAATTAACATAATTGTTTTAAATATAAACATAAGTAATACAATTCAACCATAATACAAATATAAGAAGTGAATAGTTATAAATGCAAGCCTCGGGGAGTCATGTCAAGGACGCTGTCTTAAAGTCGTGTTGTCTCTCCTTCGTGCAAATATTTTCGACATTACACGGCTCCAAAATAAAACCCATATAACTTACAGCTACTTCTATGGGCACGACCACAGGGATATAAAGAACGAGCATTTATCTAGTTGCCAAAAATATATAAATAGAATGTATATGCAGGATTTTGTGTATTCCAGTTGTATCCGGAAGCAAGTGTAGTTCACAGGTTTCACTAAGTGCTTTTAAAGGGATTCTTATGGAATTTCTCCTCTTAAGCGATAAATGTATCTAATTCTACAGTTTCCTATTTTATGTTGCCGCTTTAGAACAATAAGTTTCTAATTATGACTTTTGGTGTTGCCTAATTTGAAAGGTGGATTGCTAGCGAATCGGGGCTATGACTCCTGATTAATTTGGGGGCAATCTTCTAAATGACCGGATTATTGATCCTATTTTCCACAATGACCTCTTCTATTAGAAATATTATTTTACCCATACTTTAATTTTTTGCAAGATGTATCCTGTATCTTTGGGGACTTATTAATCAGGACCTATATCAATATTTTTCAATCTTTCAAACACCTTTAAATATTCCTTGTATCTTGATAATTCTTCAAAGATCTTAGGCTGATCTTTCTTAGTTATGTATCCTCGAACTAATCCTTCTGAGACTTCTTCTTGTATATCTCTATGTGTAATTATAATATCTTCTACTTTTCTTATTTCTCTGCTAATTCTTACAGAATCAAATCTTATATTGTGCTTACAAAAATAATCTATATCTTAGTATATTTCTTCAATTTTCTCTTTTCCAACAGGAAATATATCTTCAGACTTTTTAGCTAATTTAAATAAAAACGAAATATCTTTCTCATCTAAGTATAATCTAAGATCATTAGAAGTGGATGTGGATACTTATGAATTGTTCATCAAAATAATCAAAGCATAAGTATATAAAAGCGAGTAAATAACTTACAGTAATCAAATAGAAGTAAAAAGGCTTTCCCTCCAATATGCTCTTATAGATGTTTTGCATGTACTTAATCAATCTTCTGAATCAAGTAAAGATTTAAAATATTTTTTGAAATCATTTGGGTCGACAACTGCTTCCGCAAAAGGCTTTTCAATTAAGGTTGCATTTCTCACTCTAGAGAACTAGCCGTGTTGCCACAGACGCTATATCACATTATCCAGAGTCTCTGTTTTCACCTCCATCCAAACTCTTTTCAGAATTAAGTTCTTACTTGGAACGAAATTTTAAAAGATAACTTACACATAAGTTGCTACAATTTTGTTAGAAAACTGCCTTTTTCCCCTAAACCATTTATCAAAGACAGGTACTTTGGCATGGCTAACATCCATTCAAAATTAATGTTTTGAAAATCTTTTAAAATCTCGATCTGTACTGTCGAGGAATCGTGAGAAACTTAACGAAATCCTTTCATGAAAGCTTTGTTGAACATAACAAACTTTACTTTGATATTCATAAACTGAAATAGTACATGCTTACAATCTATATTTACATACCTTTGGTACTCACCTTGTGAAGTTTAGAACTCCATAAGTGATTACCTTATTACAAGCTTTGCTATCTTCAAGCTATCTAATATTTTTCTGAATACAAGTGGTGTATACAGGTTACAAAAGATATCACTCTAAGATATGTTTCTTCAGAGTGTTTAAGAGATGGGTTATTTCCAGATATCTTCCTTCTCCCTTGTTGCCTCCTTTTATAGATGCCTTTGAGAATTTTATCTTGACAGGTATTTTTCACTTCCTTTTGTTGGGTAGCTCAATAATGTTATCTCCACCGATTTTTCCATTATCTTCTTGCTAAGTGGACCTCTCATTTTGAAATTTTATGCCTTATTTTTGAATTTGTCTCCCACTTTTGACAACTGGTAGGTAAGTGGTCACAATTATGGAGACTTTCTTGTATTATCTTCTATTTTTTAGTGGCCATAGTTTTTCTTTAATAAATTTCTTTATTAAAGTAGTGATAAAGGGCCACTTTTGTTGCTACCACTTTTCCATCTTTGAATCAAAGAATTCTGCAGGAAATTTTTCACCGTTGAGAGATGCTTGACTCATATCTTCAACTACGCAGTATTCACAATGGTGATCACTGTAGTTCCAGAGTAATTTGCACAGTTTTTTAGCCATATCTTCTGATCCATGTACTTGATTAGAGATAATTGCAGATAATAAATGGTCGAGATAACAAATATCTTCTTCCTTTGTAGCCATCCTTGCATTGGAGTAGATAATATGGTCTTCAGATGGATAAACCCATATTTTTTCTTTTTCAGTAATTATCTGAGTTACATGTTCAAATATTTTTTTGTACCATTTTGCTCTTCTGTAGGGCATCTTATTTAAAATATCTTGAAATCCATTTTTAACAACCTTTTGACTGGTTGATAAAAAATGTTGGTTTGTAAGTCCCATTTTGATAACATGGAACGATGGATGCATATATTCAAGAACGGGATCCCATTCCATAGTTGCTGAATGGAATTTGATGTGTATATTTGTTGTCTTGACGACTTCAGTATATCTTTTAACAGCTTTCCTGATGTTAACTGGAAGCTGGGCTATTTCTTTGAGATCTTTGCTGGGATATATACATAGTATATTTCCTATCTCAAAGCAGTTTCGTACCTAGTTGGCTGGTGCTCCTGAATAGAAGTTTATCTTGTTGTATTTTGCATAGTGGAGAGTTTTTATCCACTTTCCTGTCTCCAGATACCAATCTGATAAAACATTAAAAATAACAATAAAGAACATAACTTCTTCATGGTTATCTTTTCTAGGAATTTTTGCTTCATAGCATATCTTAATAATATCTTTTGGATCTATCCTTTCAATAGAAAGTTTAGATTGAGTTTGGCTCTGTGAAGAGCTACCTTCGTTTTTGATATCTTGAATATCTTCCCTAATGGGAATTTTTGTATCTTCATTACTAGTAATAGGTTTAAGTATTCTCTGTGAAGGGGTTCCTATTACCTTCTTCTCTTTCCCTTTATCCTCGGGGAGAGCGCTAGTATTCACAAATCCCTGTGAAGGGATACTAGACTTGGTACAAGTTATTTCTGCCTCAAGGGCTATATTTTTGCCTCGAAGGCTATCTTGGATATTTTTGCCTTGAAGGCTATCTTGGGTAGCTCAATAATATTATCTCCACCGATTTTTCCATTATCTTCTTGCTAAGTGGACCTCTCATTTTGAAATTTTATACCTTATTTTTGAATTTGTCTCCCACTTTTGACAACTGGTAGGTAAGTGGTCACAATTATGGAGACTTTCTTGTATTATCTTCTATTTTTTAGTGGCCATAGTTTTTCTTTAATAAATTTCTTTATTAAAGTAGTGATAAAGGGCCACTTTTGTTGCTACCACTTTTCCATCTTTGAATCAAAGAATTCTGCAGGGAATTTTTCACCGTTGAGAGATGCTTGACTCATATCTTCAACTACGCAGTATTCACAATGGTGATCACTGTAGTTCTAGAGTAATTTGCACAGTTCTTTAGCTATATCTTCTGATCCATGTACTTGGTTGGAGATAATTGCAGATAATAAATGGTCGAGATAACAAATATCTTCTTCCTTTGTAGCCATCCTTGCATTGGAGTAGATAATATGGTCTTCAGATGGATAAACCCATATTTTTTCTTTTTCAGTAATTATCTGAGTTACATGTTCAAATATTTTTTTGTACCATTTTGCTCTTCTGTAGGGCATCTTATTTAAAATATCTTGAAATCCATTTTTAACAACCTTTTGACTGGTTGATAAAAAATGTTGGTTTGTAAGTCCCATTTTGATAACATGGAACGATGGATGCATATATTCAAAAACGGGATCACATTCCATAGTTGCTGAATGGAATCTGATATATATATTTGTTGTCTTGACGACTTCAGTATATCTTTTAACAGCTTTC
>NC_036237.1:14780980-14841056 GCF_002742605.1 Olea europaea var. sylvestris | reverse complement strand
ATATCTTCTGATCCATGTACTTGGTTGGAGATAATTGCAGATAATAAATGGTCGAGATAACAAATATCTTCTTCCTTTGTAGCCATCCTTGCATTGGAGTAGATAATATGGTCTTCAGATGGATAAACCCATATTTTTTCTTTTTCAGTAATTATCTGAGTTACATGTTCAAATATTTTTTTGTACCATTTTGCTCTTCTGTAGGGCATCTTATTTAAAATATCTTGAAATCCATTTTTAACAACCTTTTGACTGGTTGATAAAAAATGTTGGTTTGTAAGTCCCATTTTGATAACATGGAACGATGGATGCATATATTCAAGAACGGGATCCCATTCCATAGTTGCTGAATGGAATTTGATATGTATATTTGTTGTCTTGATGACTTCAGTATATCTTTTAACAGCTTTCTTGATGTTAACTGGAAGCTGGGCTATTTCGTTGAGATCTTTGCTGGGATATATACATAGTATATTTCCTATCTCAAAACAGTTTTGTACCCAGTTGGCTGGTGCTCCTGGATAGAAGTTTATCTTATTGTATTTTGCATAGTGGAGAGTTTTTATCCACTTTCTTATCTCTAGATACCAATCTGATAAAACATTAAAATAACAATAAAGAACATAACTTCTTCATGGTTATCTTTTCTGGGAATTTTTGCTTCATGGCATATCTTGATAATATCTTTTGGATCTATCCTTTCAATAGAAAGTTTAGATTGGGTTTGACTCTGTGAAGAGCTACCTTCGTTTTTGATATCTTGAATATCTTCCCTAATGGAAATTTTTGTATATTCATTACTAGTAATAGGTTTAAGTATTTTCTGTGAAGGGGTTCCTATTACCTTCTTCTCTTTCCCTTTATCCTCGGGGAGAGCGCTAGTATTCACAAGTCCCTGCGAAGGGATACTAGACTTGGTACAAGTTACTTCTGCCTCAAGGGCTATATTTTTGCCTCGAAGGCTATCTTGGATATTTTGAATTTGTGTTTCCAAATAGGAAACTTTTATCTCAAGTATTTGGACTTTCGTCCTTAATTGCTCTAACTCCATCCTTACTAAGATAATTAGGAAGAAAGTTAGTTTTACCTTTTATATATTCAATCTCAAATTTGAAATATGAAAACCAAATTTGTATCCTAATAATATATTTATTGGCAATAGATGGATCAACATTATTTTTCAAAAAGGCTTTAACTTGAGTATTATCAGTTCTAATCAAGAACTTCTTTGGTAATAAATAATCTTCATATTTTTGAACTCCCCTTTTCACAGCAATGAGTTCTTTCTTGTTCGTCTCATATCTTGTTTCAACTTCTTTGAATGTTCCTGATGTATAACCTGCAAATATCTCAGGACAAGAACAATTCTTTTCACATTTATATTCTTTATGACTCTTTTTAACCTTTAATACTGCTCCCCAATAATTATCTGAAGCATCAATTTTAAGGATAAAGAAATCTTCTTCTTGTGGTATTACAAGTTTGGACAATACCTTTAATTCTTCTTTGACTTTCCTTATATATTCACAATCTTGTTCTTCCTAAGACCACATTATATTTTTTCTTAACTTTGAAAAAAAATAATTTCTTAATTTGGCACAATTTTCAATGAATCATTCAGCATAATTCAATATACTTGTTTAATAAGGGTGTCCTTATTTGGCAAGTAGTATCCATCAAATTTGATAACTTCATTTAATTTTTTGTAATTTATCACCATTCTGGCTTTTCCTCTTTTTATCTCACTATGTTTTCTAATCATAAAGGCTGGGCTGCTATGTGGACTTTTACTAGGCCTAATTAATTTGGCTTCTAGGAATTCTTTTATCTGGTTTTTAAATTCCTTTTGGTCGTCTACACTATATTTCATGGGTTTGACTCTAACAAAGTGTCTGGATTGGTTAATTCTATTTTGCCTTTACTTTGTCTGTATTCCATTTTTCTAATGGATTTTCAGAATATGTTTTAGAAATTTCTTTTTTCAATTGTTCTAACCTATTTTTTGTTGTCATTTTTAGGACTGTAATTGGTTTAAATTTTCCTGTACTCCAACATTCACCACGCTGGGTTGAGGAACTCTGATGGTTTATATCTCTATATGCTATTGTAACAGCCTTGTCTATTTTTGGTGTAAATATTTTGTGTGCACAGGATGTTGTGAACATATACTTATCAATATATTGTGTAAATGGTGCATATTTTAATAGGAAATTTTGTCCTAATAAAATATCACATCCAATTGTGTTTGACATATATATTGTATCAACAAATACTTCTCTAAAGGAAATTAGAAAAGGTACTTGCGTAGCATATTTGTTGTATACTACCTTATTTCCACCTGCTGTTGTAGCAGTGACAATCTTCTTTGAATTGTATTTTCAGTATTCAGATGGTAGTACATTTGGTAAGTATAAGCTTATTGTACTTCATGTATCTAAGTAAGCATGAAATTTAATTCTACAATAACTTTTTATATTGAGTGTAATTTCAATATATGGACTCATGAGATTAGTAATAATTACTCTTTCCATGATAACAATGATTTCATAGTTTCATCTATTCTTAATGTGATGATTGGATTATCATCAACTGTTATTTTTAAATATCCTTGACAGATTTTATAAGGACTATATTTTTCAAGAAAGTTCATTCCTAGTAGTATAGGTGAACGATCAACTCCATATAATTCATCTTTATATAGAATTATTTCTTTAGTATATTCTTTCTGATCTTCTCCTATAAATATAAGAGGGAACTTTACATATTTTCTTATTTCAAGATTATTTCTTAAATAATCCTTGACTATATATGGTTCTAGTATTTCAAAGTTAATTAAATGGCTAACAAATTTAGCATTTACATGACTTTTATCTGCTCCAGTGTCAATAAGGACAAGAAGATTCTTCTTACATCCTTCTTGATTTACATATCTTGTCTTAATGTAATATTGTGAACTTGATGGTTCAACAATACTTAAATTTTTAAATTTGCTTATCCTAGAGTCTTGTCTAGAGGGGAATCTTGCAATAATATTATCTCCTTCTAGGCTGACACTATTTCTTCTTATTAGTTTTCCTTCAAAATTAATTTCTCTAGCTTGTTTGTGGAAATCAAACATTATCTGTTCTGGTATAGTGACATCATGTTCTTGGTATTTCCTAGGAGGTATATATTGTGCTAATTCCTCAAAATCTTTATATATGATAATGTTATAAGTTATTTTCCTTAGATTGTTATGATGGCTAGTACTAAAAGTAAAAATTGATTTTATGCTTATACTAATAGCCTTACTTCTTCATAACATTTTCAAGTTTCCAATTCTATAATATAGATTGAAACTTTGGTCAATATTTTCATCATTTAATGATATAACATAATTTGACTTTACTGTAAATATTATCTTCTGATAAACTAAGTTTCCTACGACTGTTCCTAATAGAGCATTTATAGGATCTTGTAAGATTCTATTGTCCATACAATATATTTCTATTGGTATGTTCATACATTCTCTAAAAAATCCTTTTACCATTATCTGGACTCATCCTATTTCAATACATTTTAATTTGTTTCTTAGGTTCTCCGGAATTTTGGATAACTTTTGTTTTACCCATTCATTTGTAATTATAGGAATTCTCGCTTTTCCTATAGTATCTTCTATGTTTATAGATATTTCTTTATAATTCATACTTACAATTGTTTTATTTACTCTTGGTAATATTCATAAGAATCCTTGATGGAATACATCTTTTTCTTGTAGGTCTAATATTTTCTTGGTAATTCCTGTGTATTTTTTAATATCAAAGGTAATTTCTTGATTTATACCTTCCATAGAGTCTTCAACTTCTTCAGTTGTTTCTATTTCTATTTCTAATTGTTGTATCTCTTGATTCATATATATTATTTCTTCATAATCTTCCTCTGATGAGGATGTATTTAATTCATAAATGCTACTGCATTCACTACTTAGATTTTCAAAATATTCAATTGGTTCTATATCACTATCATCTTGGAATTTTTCATAAACTCAAGAGTTTTTATATTCTGTCTATCTTTCTTTTTAGAACATTGAGGGGCAATGTGTCTTTCTTCATTACAAATAAAACATCTACATTTTTTAATATTTCTTGGTTTAAGCTTTTTATTCCAATTTCTTTTCTTGAAATATTTTTTGTGTGGTTTAAAATTCCTTTTCTTAAATTTTTTGTAGTTTTTGAATTTTCTTTTATATTTCTTATATGGTTTATATTTTTTCTTATGGCATCCAAATTATTCAACTTGGCCAATATCTTTATAACAGCACAAAGAGTTTTTTCTTATTTTATATGCTTTCTTACTTTCAAGAGCTTCTTTGCACCACATGTCTATCATTCTTTTTATAAATTCAATTCTACTTTCAAGACTATCTATTTTTACTCCTTCCTCTTCTCCTAGAGGTAATAATTTTTCATATTCTTTTAATAATTTAATTCCCAATGGGAATGTAACTTAGTAAAATAAGACCTTAATATAGGTTTATTTTCCTAATAATCTCCTTGGTTTAATATATAGTATAATTCTTCAAATTTACATGTGTATCTTTCTAGTTCAACCATATCACATATTCTTAAATTTTCCATTGCTATCATTCATTCATTATATTCATCTTGTTTTCTTTCTTCTTCATTAGAAGTATATCTATCTCCTAAGAATTCTGTTTTTAAGATTTTTTCAAACCTTTTTAATATCTCTTGTATATTTTGGTCATTTAAAGTATTCCTATTATCTAATACTTCAGTTCTATTATCTCCATACTTTATTCTTCCTTTTATAGATTTTGGTAACTTTCTCCACCATTCAGAAACAATTCCTCTGAATGCATGTTCTATAAATCAAAAAGCTGTATATGTTTCCCATTTATTAAATTGTATTGCTAAGTCTGTACTTTTTATCCATGTTTCAATAGCTTTATTTTTGTCTACACAATCTAGATCTAACCATACTCCTGTTGTGTGGATTGATTCATTATAGTATTTCATTGGATTTATTTCTTTTATGGATTGTTTTCTTATATTTCCAGTATATCTTTTTTTGTATTTTCCTATATTAATTAATGCCATCCTTAAGTGGTATTGTAGTACCATAAGGATAATCATATTTTTCATCACTACTGAATTCTATTTTTATATTTCGACTTGATGATGGATTAGTATTCATCTTTGTATTTTCCATTTTTTCAGTTAATTCTTCTAACTGTTTTTTATATTCATCATACTCTTCACCAGTAGATTCTAAGAATTTTTGTTCTAGTTCTTCTACATCTGTAATCATATATTGATTTTGTTCATGTTTTTTTTCCCTTTATTATTTTCTTTTTGAGTTATTCTAAAATCTTGAGGTGGATTAATTATAATCCTATCTTTTCCTTTAAGATTTTTATCTAATAGAGTATTTCCTACTTGTAAATTATGTTCTAAATTTTTTAATCTTTTGTGTATATCCTCAAAACTTTCATTTGTAGTATTTTTAGGTAGGTAGGGATAACTTGATTTTTTATGTTTTTCAACTTTTTTCAAAAATTCTTCAATTATATTTTCTTCATCTACTATGTTCATCATAATTTTTGGTTCGTAACATGGCTCTGATACCATTTTTTCCATAGTGCACAGATCGCACCCACTACCGTCCGGGTTTACGGGAGCGGCCCTGACTTGACAGCAGTAAAAAGGCAACTATCAGTGTCCTTGAAGCGTGAACTTCAAGGCGGGAGCGGAGAGTCAGTAATTACTATTTTTCCTTATAGAGTTCCTCCCGGATACATGTGGGTTAATGTACGCAACTGATACCATTTCTTCGGAGTGTGCAGCAGAGGGGTTAAGATTTTGAGCCAATTAAAATCTTCATAAGTATTTAAAATATCACAATAGAATTTATAAAATTCACTATCTTTTGTTAAGACTTTTTCTTTAATAATTATATTTAATTTTTTAATTCTTCTTTCCAGGTTAAGAATTATTTTATGTATATCATTTTTGGTTTTGATTGCTCTTTTATCTATATAAACATTTTTATGTTTTAATTTTGGATCTAAATATTCGGTAAAGAAACTTTTTAGATCTTCTTTTAAATAATTTAATTCATTATTTGTTGCATTTCTTAGATCAATAAAATTTTGTATAATATTTGGGTTTAAATTTATTAAAGGTTTATGATCTATATTTCTCTGAGGACCTAATTGAAGGTTTTTATACATTTTAATGGCTTTGGTTGTAAATTCTTTATGAGGGGTATTTATGGAAAGATTATTGTTCAAAGGCTATTATTCAAATAATTATTTTTTCAGGTCTAATCTTATAAATTGCTCTTGTATATAGGCTATCTATAGGTATTTCCTCATTAATTTGTCAATTGTAGGCTCAAATATATGTGTTAAGTGAAAGAAGGCAGTGCTTTTCCGAATTATATTTTAGTGCACTTTGGGAGTTAATATGGAGGCCTAAACGAATTAAAATAATGGCAATTGTACATAAACAATTACACAGTGGTCAGGGAGGGACCCACATGAGTCGTGGGGTCAAATGATCCCTCAATTTTTTTTAGTAGTAATTGCATTGTTTTCTATCACTATATATATATATATTGGTTGTATGTATTGTATGCATGACTATGTGATAGAGAAAGAGAAAGTAAGGGTGCAGCCTTGCAAGCGCAAGTGTGAGAGAAAGAGTGCATAGAGAGAAGTCAGAGCATGAGCAAATTGTGAAAACCTACTGTAGAGTCCACTAAATGAGATTATTATATTATTTAATCAATTAAGTGGTCGGTAACAAAATTGTATAAATTCAAATTTTGTTCAACAATTTGATCTTATAAACTATCATTTTAGTATTGTCCAAATATTATTTTATATTTTTACCATCATTAAATTCATGGTCAAACTATAGTTGAGATTGAATATTTCATTTTTTTTTATTTGCTAATTGAGTTTATCGAATAGTTAAGAAAAATATTAATGCATATTGCATACTATAATTTAATGGCCCAAATTTAATGTACGTTTCAAGCCCTCCAAAACTCCAACCTTGATTAAATTTCATCTGTACAGAACAATATTTATGGCTCCACCCTTGAATATTTGCATATATTGTTGTTGTAATTTATTATTTTCTTGCTGCATTCATTGGATATCACACGTTTGGGTTTATCATTGATGATAATATTCTTCTGACACTAGAAAAACCCAACTAACTTGTTCCATTGGCAAAAATGTTCATTGTTGTTCATGTATTGGAAATTATCAAGTAAATCTTTTTTCTTTTTTCTTTTCCAAACTTTCCCGTTTTGATTTATTGATCGAGTTATATTTTTCTGTGTTTATTCATCTTTAGTTCTTCAGAAAAATCATGTATATGTCATGCTATTGTTTGACATAATAGAAACTTGGAAGGGGCGGACCCAAGGGGGGTCCCCTAGGGTCACTTGACCCTCCAGTTTTTTCAAGGTGATTTTTTATTTTTTTTTTCCTTTTCCGTAGTTTTCGGGCTCATTAGGGAAAACCAAACGAAGTTAAAATATTACATTTTTAATATCATTTTGAAGCACTCACGGCCTAATATTTCATGTAGTTAATGTTGTGCGAAATGGTCGATCATAACAAATGTTACGATACGTCAAAATAGGTCGTTTCAAACTAATATTTCAAAAATTTCAATAACAAGCTAACTTTAAAAAATTTTCAACGATTATACGCTAGCCATATCCATAAATCTTCTATATCCTCTCAAAGCTCATTTTGAGAACTATATTATAAACATATCGAATGATCTAAATGAATATCGAAAATAGTTAAACGTACGTCAAACGTGTATGCTAAAAAGAAACGTATAACTTGTCTTTTTTGGGAAAAAAAATCAATTATTTTATTAATATTTATTATTTTTTCACGACAAATTTATCAATATAATTTACAGCATTTTATTAGAAAATTTTGTACGTGGTATGACGTCAAATTTTTTTTTTTATTTCGATGTAAAAATTCTTAATAAAATTTTCATTACTTCATAGGAGTTATAAATTGTTATACTACTTTTTCATCTTGATTATTTTTATATCTGAAAAAAATTTATATATAAAAAAAATCAATCACTTTTAGGATTTGTTTTTATTATTGTTACATTTTCCTCTTGATCAATTTTTTTTTTCAAATGATGTCAAAAAATTTATTAGGAAATTTATTAGATTATTTTTTTAAAAAAATTAATTGATTGAGAGGAAAAAGTAACAATAATAAAAAAAATCCTAAAAATGATCGATTTTTTTTTTATATATATAAAAATTTTAGATGTAAAAATAATCAAGATGCAAAAGTAGTATAACAGTTTATAACCTATATAAAGTAATAAAAAAAAAATTTCATCGCTTTTTTTACAAATTTGATTGTGACCCTTTAATGTAAAATGTCTGCATCCGCCCTTGAAACTTGGGGTGTCATGCAAGGTAGGCTCGAGCACTAATGACTGAAGCATACTATCTTTGGAGCACCTGAGCTCCACTTGAGAGTCCTTAATTTTTAACCCACAGTAAAAAAAGATTGGGTCTGCCCTGATAATGATTTACATATGAATGAGGTGTCAAAAAGAAGATGGTGATTTTTTTTTTTTAATTTGGTTGAAAAGCCCTAACTCAATCATATCTCGCTATATAATTTGTATATGAACCAATTATGTACATGTAGTACAATCGAACAAATTAATTAGGTTATGAAAATTTAATATGCTTTAATATGAAATCATACGAGTGTTTCTGAAAATTTTCAGAATTTTATGAGTTGAATTGGTTTATCATTTATGTTTGGAATCGGGTTCGTGGTTAGGTACCCCATCACTTGGGGTAATTAATGAACAAGATAAATGCTATATATATATATATATATTATGTGTTGTGGTAGGTAAATAATAATTTTATCGTATAAAGTTTAGAATTATTTATAATTATTTGAGATGCCTTTTAATCATTAGAGTAAAAAAAATCAGATTTTATTCGATAACCGGCTAAGATCTTAAGGTTTGTTTATGTGAAATCTTGGATTGGACCTAGGTATCATTTAAATTAAGCTTGTACGATGATAAAGAAAAAGGCTTGAATATGGTAGGGTTAACCAATCAAGAAAGAAAGAACCAACGAAGAAAGAGTACAACGTATTTTTACTTTACTCATGATATATTACTTGAATCATATGGTTCAAGCATATTAAATCTTTCAGGAATAAAATTAATATTCATATCAGATGAGTTGACTATAATTACATTTCAAATTTCACTCATCGTTTGGATAACAAAATACGGACTCATGATTGCATCAATTACGATCTTTCCAAAATTTGTTATGTTGAGAGTCATGCATTAAATGTTACGACTTCATTTTTCTTATTTATTTTTCACATAAATATACACCTATTGTAGGTTAAAAAAAAATTCAAGTTTCTCTTGTAAGTTAAATTTTGATAGGATTGCATCCTTTTATTTGGTCAATTATTATTTTGATCAACATGATTTAACGAATTTATTTCAATATCCTTATTATTCATAATATAAAGCGGTAAATTGTATACAAAAGTATCGCCGATAACATTTTTTTTATTGTATTTCTTTTCCATAATAACATAAATTACTGAGAGATCTCCACTTTCCATATTTCAAGTATTTGAATCTTTTTCTGAAGTTTTATAATTAGTTATGTCTATGTACTCTACAAGAGTATATGCATCCTAATTGGGATCATCTTTCTTATTTGCTTTATTTTCTTCTTTTAGATATTTTTCTTAGAATCGAATATAATCATGCTTCAAGTTACCATAGATTGATCAAATATAATGTTAATGAATTATCCTTCCAATACATCAATTTGAGTTGGAGCATTTAAAGCTAGTATATGAGATATTATTAACCTTTTTGGTTAGCAAATACATCTAAATCAATTATCTTTCTAACTTCCAAACTGAAATGTCTTTTGTGAGGATCTAGATAATATAATGATGAATTATACATATTATTTTCAACACCTTAGTTCCTCTTTCTAGTACTAAGAAAACTGTTCAATCAAATTAACAATTAGTAAACAGCATTGTAAAATATTACCATTAGGATTTAAGATAATTTTAAAATGGTTCAAATTAAAATGTACTCCCAGCTTTATTAATGTCAATGTTAGGAGTGATTGTACATATATTGCACTTAAATGGAAATATTAAACTCCGACTACAAACTAAATAAAACGGGACAACTTGATATCGGCATAATGCTATAAGTTTTGTTACATGAAATATAGAATTCTCTAGACAAAAATAGGAAACACTTTGTTCTTGATAGTAATGGCTTAAAACTTAATTTAAGGCATTTAGTAAACAATAATTTTAAATCATTTATCGCCATCTCAACTACCTCATATTAAAATGTTGATATTTAGGCCCCACTAACATTAACAAGACACACCGTCTAGATTTTATAATCTGAAAGTTATGTTCATAATTAAAAAATTGAAGAAATATCGCAAACTTTAGGTTGAAACACCATGCAACCATCTAGTAAATCTATAAATATAAATTATATTTAGATAATCAACATAGAGGATAGAAGGCTACCTTTTATCACCAAATTAAGTTTCAAGAATATAGAAAATCTAGTCCATATTTTAGTTGATGACGAATAATGACCGATTTTCAATAAAGATAACAAACATTATCTTTATTGAAATTCATTGGATTGAAAAATCTTTTGATTCTTTGTTGAATGGTCATTCGAATTCGCAAAAATTTTTCTCATCATTATTTATCCGAGATGATCAGATTGATCATGCCAAATAATAAAATCATTTAGTTTAATATTGAACGTGATTCTATTATACTAATTAGCAGTCTGACTTTAAAAACGTTAAAAGTTTCTTTTATAATTATTAGGGAACAACTTACTAACAATAGTACACTGTGTCCCTCCACATTAGACAATTTTCACTTTTTCTGGACCCTTGAATAAATTTTGCATCGTCTCATATTTTATTGACAGTAATATTCATAAACAAGTTCTTTTTCACTAGATTAAACGTGACATTCTTTAGCATGTTGTACATGAATGAATGGATTTTACTTTAGGAACAATGTTGCATATTTGTCTAGAATATTTATATGCTTGAATTGTGTCTTCCCCCCCCCCCCCCCCCCCCCAAAACATCAACACCTTACTTTATCTAAATTATTAACATGATATAATTAAATATCATATTTAATTATGCTTTTTTGGGGGCATAAATATAGTTAACTATGATTGTAAATCATTTGATTTTCTTTGAAGTTTGTACTATTTCAAAGCTCAACATAATAATTAATATTATTCGAGAATTGAAACTTATAAAGTTATGTTATTAAGGAGCAATGACATAATGTTTTTGTTGAATATGATACCTTTGAAGTTATGTCCTCCATTAGCAAGCAATATTTTGTTAGAATATTAACACAATATAAACGCTAGCTTTTTAATAGCAACACAATATTCTTCTAAAATAATACAATCATATGCTTCTTCAGGAACTTTACTTAAATCATATGACGGATCTAAAACTTCACAAATATGATATATAATAAAATAAAAAGACTTTTAAATAATAGACTTACTTGGATTTAAAAGTTTTAGAGAACCTTCAATAGTCGACAAACTCATATTCTTTAAAAACATAAATTTGAAAAATTTTGAATTACTTTAAAAACTCTCTACCGTTCACGTAGATATTTTTCGCAAATGAACTGTCGGATTTTTATCTTAATTGTCGAATGTGAAGAACAATGAGTTGTGAACATTCTACCCAAATTTCACGATAATTGGATCATGAAACAATGAGATATTTAACGTTTTACGCGGCTATCCATTTCTACAAATTTTTGTACTGTCGATCTTGAATTTTCTTTCTATTTTTGATAAGGTCCTTCTTGCTGATAACGTGATATAATTTAAATGAATAAGAGAAAAATAGAGGGAATCTAAACTCAAATGTATAATTTTATTATAACAACAAACTCATATTTATATGGTTTAATTCGAAACGAGAGTTAAAATCTAAATAATATAGAATCTTCTAAAGTAGATATGAATTATTTAAGTATCTTGATAAAACTAAATAGTCGTCAATATTTATTTCATAATTTTCAACAAATAATAAGTTTCAATGGAATTTTTGTAAATTTCTAAAAATAAAATTCACCACAATCTTTGGCGCAAGATACTCTTGGTAGTTGTTGAGCCCACCTCAAATTGGATTATACTTTACAACATTTCAAATTTTCAATCATTTTACGCGTTGTGACATCTGTAGAATATTAGAAAATTAATTCCGACGGGTACTAACTGGATTATAAAGGATCAGCACTAACTACGAGCAATGATTCTTTCTGGGTTAATTTTTTATTGGCTGTCATTGTATTTCAAATTTGGTAGTTTGATGTGATGGATAACGATCATATTTTTCATTTTAATGAGAAAATAATGGAAACCAAACAAGGGCTTAATTTATAATAGAGTCACTATAAATTATTTCGTGTCAACTGGAACAGTAACATTAATTTTTGTATCATTGAATCACTAAACTTTAAATTCCTCCCAATTTAGGCCACTTCTTTGAATCTTGTTTAATCATATAATGCTAGGCTGATCATTGAGTGAATGTTTGGAAAAGCCTACAACTGTTTAGAAGCCGGTCAAACTCCACTTCATCTATATATTTTGTAAAATTCACAAGTTTTATTCACGTATTGTTCTCATATTTCGTAAGATTTACAATTGTGAATACTTAAAAGTAATACCAAACAAGCACTAAATACTACAGGTCATCCTACATGGCAATAAAAATCACCTACGAGAAGTGAGAATTGAAAAAACTATGATTTGGTTTACTTTCGGTTCACAAGTCTAATGTACAAAACAAGTTTTCCTATCGAACAAAATTGCATAAATCGAGAAAAAAACTATAGTGACCCAACTGGTGCAAATTGAAGTAGGGTGGCAATGAGGCAGGGTTGTGGAGAAGATGAGAGCAAATTATCATTTTTTTTCTCTTTTAGCTTCCAAATTTATCAGTACAATAAAATTAAATGAAATGAAAACTAACAGATCTTTTCAAATGGACCGTTTTGATACATCAAGGCGTATGCCCCCCAAGACTTCTCTATCGAAATTTAAAGGTTTAGAGACCAAAAATGCTCGAAATACAATTGCTAGGAACCATTTTCCCATAATCCCAAAATAACAATGAAAAAAAATTATAAAATCATACAATGAGTATTATTCACCTATTTATCACTCATTCTATTTATAAAAATATAAAAACTTACCTAACGTGCTTTTGGGTTTGTTTGTACCTCATTTTTTTAGAGAATATATTTTGCAATAATAATTTTTTTAGAGAATGCATGATTAAAAATTATGACAATGTTTAAATATATATGTAAAATTATTTTTTAGAACAATATGTGATTAAAAATTAAATTGGGTAAAAATAAATTTTTGAAAAATAGAATCAAACATTGGACTTTATATGCTGACGCCTCAATGTGAACCCTTTCCGCTCCAGAAACTTTGGTATCTAATCGCACATTTGAAGTGGTAGCCTCACCATATCCTAGGAATTTTTGACAGCCTATGCAGTCAGTCCCACATACATTTTAATTGATAATCCTCCACCACATCCGATACACCGTGTAAAAATTGGACAATTTTTTTTAAATAAAACTGAGTTTATGAGCTTAAGCCATTATTGTTAGGTTTACATAAAAATTAACTTTTAGTAGATTTTAATAAAAATTGATAAAATATGTAGCAAAAATGCTATCTCAACAGCTGCCTTAACCATCATATATATATACGGGCTGGCACGAGCTCCAGCCGGCTCCCCAAAATGGGGCTCAGCCCAAGCCTCAAACCGGGCCAGCTCGAGCTTTTTTCAAGCCTATTGTCATCTCTAGTTTCTTGTTTTTGTTTAAAAGTTAGGAATAAGGTCTATTAGTGGATTCTTTTTAATAGAATTATAGATTTGGAAAATTTTCAATTCTTTCGATTCAAATTGATATTATATAAAAATCAATGATTAGTTGATCAAATTCATTGCTCGATATTCATATGGAATAAACAACATTATGATTTCAAATCATTTTTTAGATATCCGATTGAACGAATTTTAATTATCAATTCGTGCAAGTATTGATTATCAATGCACACTAGAAAATTAATGGATTACTAAAACATCTTCTGAAGAATTCACTTGTCACTAACAATTACTAATGTTTCATATGGTGATTTGAAGGGCTTAAAATTCTATTATTCACACTCTTCATTCAGTTTCATTATTATTATTTTTTTTTCAAAATAATCATTAAACTTTTATTTTTGTTCTATTTAAATCAATATTGTCCAAATCAAATCGAACTGATCGGTCCAACAAAAAACCCACGAACCAACTAGTAAACCAATTCAGTTATGACTTAAAACCATTTAAACTAAAAATCGGCAAAAATCAGCAACAAAGGTCCAACCGCAAATCGATGAGTCGACATTGGTGTGCCCAGTTAATTTTTTTAATTAAAAAATAAATAAAATCCCTTGGGCTCAATGTGTTTGACAGCACACTTCATTGTCGTTATTTGGAATTTGAGAAAATTGATTCTTCATTTTCCGTGAAATTGAGTTGTATGAAACTATGAATATAAAATATGAAATATATAAAGTTTATAGAAGTAGAATGTATAAATAATAACTTAAATTGAGATTTAAAATTCTTTTATTTTCTTTTTTCGAAAACCATTATTTTATCCAGATTTGAGACCGACTACTTAATTTTCAAGTAAGCATAGTTAAAATTAGGGAAAATTGAAACAGATGCCTCAAATCTTTAAAATATTAGCAAACTTTTCCTAAATCTTTAATTTGTTGCAACCGTCATTCCAAACTTTTAGAAACGTTGCAGCGGAGGCCCTTTTGGACAGTAACTTTCCATTTATTACATTAAAATAAGTTGAAAATTAAATTAGGAAAAAAATGAAAAATAAAAAATAACACCCCAATAGCCGTCTTCCTCCTCTCACCCCTCAACCCTACCCCCACCCCCAACTCAAACCAAAAATCCATCAGACCACCGCCACCTCCACCTGTGCAACCTACTCCGTTCCCATTTTTCGATACCCAAAACCCATCTGTGACTTCTTCCCAATTATAACACTTTTCCACAGTCTCGGACTTCGAATAGATGGAAACTCAAGATCAAGGAACCCAATTCCCCAATCACCATTACAAAGCCCACACTCCTACAAATCGAATCCTCATCGGAAGTCGAGTCACTCTCCAAAATCTTAATCCACCACCACAACCCTTTTCACAGATGGAGTTGTCCCTTCAACTCAACAAAATATTTCTCACCCCTTTCTTGATTCAGCAGACCCTCCTCTTGTTATACATAGGGTGATGGGCCAAAAATCAAGGACACTATCGCCTTTAGCAAAGGCAACTGTGGAGACTGGAGAGTACTTTTGTCTCTTCCATTGCCAAAACAACCGCACCATTGTTGAGTTGAGTTGAATTTGTAACTTTGTTGTAACCTTGCTCTTAACCTCCTTCATGAGTCCCATTGTGATAATAGGTTTTGATCCTTTGACAATCATCGATCAATTTTCCATTTGATGCTTTAAAAGCTATAATCACTTTAAATTCCATTGTTAGTTATAATCAACCATAGGTTAACACTATCTTTTCTCTCGGCTCATTCAAGCCGTTTTTTTTTTCCTTTGTTCTTTCTTTTGTTTGTTATTTTGGAACTTATTATACACTTATGAGATATCATTTGGATAAAAAAAATGACTGTTTATATTTCTAAAGGATTAATAAACTTGTTTGTACTTTGAAAAGAATGAAGGATGGAGTCTATTGACTGTGTGAAAATGTTAAAGTTTCTTAATTAGTACTACTACTTTCTATTTTTTTAAAGTTGTTAGAGAATAAATTTCGTCAATTCTCAATAAGTTTGGACTCTATCAATCTTTGTATATCTAAATATATTTTGCGCGGTCCCTATTTTTCATCCACTAGCAAGATGAAAAGACATTTTAACCAAATTATAACATCAGAATATGGCTCTGTCTTTACCAACTGCTATGTGACAATATGAAAAGCAAATAAGAAAAGGTAAATGAAAAGGACAAAGGGTGTATTCGTTTTATTAACATCTTTTAGCAACCAATTTTTAAAATAATTTATTCGCGGGTTTCATCGGAAATATAAATGTAATTTAACATTTATCATTTTTAGTTTTCGTTTAAACTTATATGTTAATTTGTTTGAAAAATATTGCTATAATGTCGATAGGTAAATCGCGAGTTTGGTTTGATTTGATTCGAAAAATAAAATAATTTGGTTTGGTTTAGGTTGGAAAAATTTTAAATCGTATGAAATGGTTTGAATTGAAAATAGAATAATTCTCCCTGTCCCGGGTTGGGGACAGGGAGGAAGACGGGCACCACATGGCGCCCTTATCCCCAACCCGGGACAGAGAGCAGGGTTCTTGAAAAGATGACACAAATCGTTCAAATCGAATCGCATTCACCTCTAATTGAAAGAGTAGAAAAGAGATTATTGAATTCATTGTGAGAAAAGAATAGTTTAGAGGTGAGATATTCATTGGGTGGAAAAACATTAGAAAAAATTTTGGGGTCTCATTTAATAGTGCCAGTTCACAAACTTTGAAAGTGACCAAACTGTCACCGTTTTGGCTTACTCACGAGCTGGCTAGCCAATTTGAAAAGTCGAGCGTGCTCAAACTGGTCCCAAAACAAGTCCGAATCGTTCATAGATTTAAATTATTTTGAGTCGAGTCGACGAGCTACACGACTTGATTGCCACCACTAATTTAGCATAAATAAAAACCTAAATGAAATGATGGTACAAAGTGGAATGTACTGAATTAAAGGACAGTAAAACCGGCAAAGGTTAGTATGGGGATAACATGATTCTGCCTCCAATTGCAATTGGCAATTGCATTTTTTTCGCTTTATCTCGTTACCTTTGTTCTCTAGTGAAAAGACTACAGATTTCGTCCCTCCTTTCTTTTTCAATCAAACCAAACATTAAAAGGAAAAATTGAGTCAATTATCCAACTCTTTATCTTATCAATTTCGGATTTTGAAAGTGTTGAAATATTGTTATGTCCCTATTTCGCGAAGATTAAAATCAAATTAAACTGCAAAAATGATTTTATTTGTTAAATAAATAGTTTTATTTAGTTTGAAAATTTTTCAAACCTTCTAGAATAGTTTAGTTTACATTTTTCAAAAATTGTTTAAATCGAATATTGTTCACCCCCAAACCAATCTGACCCTTTCAAACATGACCCTTATCAACTGTAGTGGGCCATATTGGAGCCCATTCGAGGGCCCAACAAAATTTCAATTTAAGCTGCAGCTAGTGCAGTTGTATATATGCTTTGATGCTGACTGCAGCAATCGCATGCTGGCCTTATATTTTCACACCTATAATTGAAGTGGAAACACGTATTGCAACAAGACATGGACAATAATTGTGGTGTCCACTTATGTCAAAAAAAAAAAAGGGGGAATTTCATGCTTTACTGACTTGTACCTAGAAAATTATGGAAAATCAATTCCCTAGAAAATTTTGTTAATTAAACAGGCCAAAAGTGAAAATTAGAATTCGAATTTCAAATTCCATAAAAAATATAATGTAATCAAACAGGACCAAACAGAAGAAACCAAAGTCTTTGTGACATTGCCACTTGAATAATTAATTAATATCATTTACAACTAATTCAGCCAGCCTATTTTTAGTTACCTAATAAAACGAATTCATTTCCGTTCACAATATTCTTGTTCCAGCTGTAATCTTTTGTTTTTCTTCTCTCCCTCCAACTTTTCCTTACTTTTTTCTCTTTCTCCCCTACCCGCTAATCATGATTCCGCCATAAATCCCTCCTTTCCTTCTGTCCACCACTTCTCTTATACAGGCTAATCACAGCTTTACCCAATTTCATCAAACACGTTTACAAGTTGAAATTTATCGTTTCCTAAATACGTGACTATGGCCTTGTTTGACACCCATTATGTGGTGGAGAGTGATCCTTACTTTTTTTCTCTTTCTCCTTTACCCGCTAATCATGATTCTGGCCTAAATCTCGCCTTTCCTTCTGTCCACCACTTCTCTTATACAGGCGAATCACGACTTTACCAAAAATTTCATTGAACATGTTTACAAGTTGAAATTTATCGTTTCCTAAATACGGGACTATGGCCCTGTTTGACACACATTATGTGGTGGAAAGTGATTTTGTACCAAAAAATTTAAATTTTTAAAAGTTGTAATATAGGAGCTATATAAACTCCTATTAACAAATATCAAGATGACACATGGAATACTATAATTAACATGTCATTTGGAGGATTACGCCAATAGAGTACGTTACATTATGGCCCATCATATTAAAATGTTTATTTTTTAGTTTTTTTGAGTAATTATCCCAAATATAAGCTACTCTCAACTAAGTATCTAATTTATTATTATTATTTTTTATTTTTTTTATTTTTATTTTTTTGCTATTTTAGCAAGGCCAGACGTGCTGTCATCGTTTCATTGTTTCCATGTTTTTTTACCAAAATATCGTTATTATTAACATCATTTTCAATAATAATAATAATATTATGTCCCTCTAATATTGAAGTTAATTAAACCCTATTTTGTGGCTTTTAATTTACTCTACTTTACTTTAATTTATTTTTCATACTCATTTTCAACTACATATTCACATAATAAAATATTCTACATATAAATTCAATTTTTTTTATACTTTTTAATCGTACATTCTCCAAAATATACTATTATTTGAGTCATATTTTCTGAAAATTTATTTTTCTTCAAACATATTTTTAATAAAACGATTTTTACATTAATTCAAAATTTTTAACTATATATTCTTAAAATGTGACTATTGCAAAACTTTATTTATTTTTTATTTTTTATTTTTACCAAAATAACTCAGACCGCCTAAAAAACGTTGTTCACGATATAAAGTTATTTAAATATCATAGACAAGCCTAATGCTCCACCCCAAAATGGCCGGCGGGGAATTCATGGGATTCGCCGACATCGCCACGTTAACAGCACTCCGGCTAGTAAATGACGTCGTACGAATATCGGGTGCCGGATTTTCTGGTTCCTTCAAGAAACACTGTATGGACCTGGCTCGCAAAATCTCACTCTTGACCCATTTACTTGAAGAAATTAGAGACTCCAAGAATAGTCATAACAATGGCGAAATGGGATCCTCTTCTTCTTTCAATTCTTGCATTTCTGATCTCATCCAGGCTGCAAAAAAGCTTCTTTTTGCAGCCAACAACTTCGACAATTCCAAGATTTCCTCCGTAAGTATATATATTTATATGGATTATTGTTTCTTTATCTATTTTTGTTACATGAATTTGAGTTTTCGTGACTGTATGAATTGAATCAGCAAGTGGGTGTTCTGCATTTTTTGATTAAATTGTTGAAACGATGTGGGATCTTGTTATTTTTGTTGGTTCGATTGGTTCTTGGACTTGTTAAGTTTTGGGATGGGTATTGACTTTTACAGATGTCGGTTTGACCTTTTGACTGTGGTTCTTGAATTTTTAGCAATACGAAATTGGAAAAACGGTCTGATTTGATCTGAATTTTGCAGAGTAGTTATGTGATTTAGTGTTCGAATGAATATGCATTTAGCCATTTTGTTGAATCTTGGTAGGAGACATAATAAATTAGGTAATTAACTATTATTGTTGTTATTATTATTATTATTTTTTTAATTCAGAATTGATGTGAGATCTTCCTATTTTGTTTATTAGAGTGAAATATTTATGAGGTTATGGGGTCAAGAATCATGTTGAAGTGTACATGATGAAGTGAACTATAAGAAACTGGTCTTTCACACCAAAAAATTGTTTCTTGTTACCGTTTCGATCGAACTAAACAACAACAGCAATTACCCAACATTTTCTTTAAAGCATAATATTAAACTTTTATGAAATTGTATTTGAAATACTGATTGTGGCAATTTCTGGAATGATAATTATGCTGCGAGTTCTTCTATGGCTACACTGAAAACATGAAATATAGTCTTGGCCTATATCTCTCAACGTTGTCTATTCCTTGATTCAAGGATGGGGCTGTAAAGAAAATCTCATTCCAATTTCAATGCGTGACATGGAAATTGGAGAAGGTGCTAGCTGACCTACCTTATGATCATTTTGACATATCAGAGGAAGTACAGGAACAGGTTGGTTTTTGGAACATCCTTGTTTTGTTGCCTGCATCAGATTCACGTCTAATGTTGACCTTTTTCGCCAGGTTGAATTAGTCAGAGCCCAGCTGAGGCGAGCCGCTGAAAAATATGGTGGTCCTTTGGATTCAAACGTACTATCTAGGGCATTGTCCCAGCTGCTGGAAAAAGAGTTTGATCCCCTTCAGAACGTCAACAGGGCAGTCAGAAGTCTACATCTAGAAAATAATGGTAAAATTGATCATAAAGTTAGAAGAAAACTGGGAGATATCCTACGAGTTAATGAGTCAGAATGTCATGTATCAGCTGAGATCCTTACAGAATCCGAAGGGAAGACCTCCATGTCAACTGAGGTTTCTGTTCCAAAAGAATTTCATATCGAGAAGTACGATTCTACTAGAAAAAGTCATGAGGAGAAAAAGAAGCCTGATTCTCCAGTTATTCCTGTCGATTTTCTTTGCCCTATATCTCTTGAAATAATGAGGGATCCAGTTATCGTGGCCACTGGGCAGGTCTGGTTCACATTCTCAATTTCCTTAGTCTTTCTTTGTTCTCATTATGTTGGAATAAAATCAGAATTGTTTAGCAAATAATTCACAACATTACGCTTGTGTTTTATATGTACTCTTGCAGACATACGACAGATCTTATATACAGAGATGGATAGATTGTGGCAACACAGCATGTCCAAAAACTCAACAAAAGCTCCAAAATCTAGTCCTTACTCCCAATTATGTTTTAAGAAGTCTAATAGCTCAGTGGTGTACGACACACAACTTGGAACAGCCAACAGCTTTAGTGAGTGGAAGGATTAGAAGAAGCGACGGATCATTTGAAGATGTTAGTGAGAACATAGCAGTCATTGAAGCACTTGTTCATAAGCTTTCAAGTAGTTATATTGAGGAACAGAGGTCTGCAGTTTCTGAGATCCGGTCTCTATCCAAAAGAAGTACGGATAATAGAATCTTGCTTGCGGAAGCTGGAGCTATTCCCATTCTGGTTAAACTCTTGACGTCCGAGGATGGTCAAATCCAAGACAATGCAGTCACGTGTGTTCTTAACCTTTCTATTTATGATAATAACAAGGTACTCATAATGCTTGCCAATGCCATCCCATCCATTGTTCAGGTTCTCAGAAGTGGATGCATGGAAGCAAGAGAAAATGCTGCAGCAACTCTCTTTAGCTTGTCCCTTGCAGATGAAAATAAAATAATAATAGGCGCATCAGGGGCGATTCCAGCTCTCGTAGACTTGCTACAGAACGGAAGCTCAGGAGGGAAGAAAGATGCTGCAACAGCATTGTTCAATTTGTGTATTTATCAGGGGAACAAGGGAAGGGCTATAAGGGCTGGCATTATCACTGCCCTTTTAAAAATGCTGACGGATTCAAATACTTGCATGGTCGATGAAGCCCTAACCATTCTTTCAGTTCTTGCAAGCCATCATGAAGCAAAATCTGCCCTCATGAAAGCTAGCACGATACCAGTATTGATAGATCTTTTGAGAACGGGTCTGCCTCGCGACAAGGAGAATGCGGCTGCTATTTTACTTTCTTTGTGCAAAAGAGATACTGAAAATGTTGCTTGTTTGAGTAGGCTTGGTGCATTACTACCTCTTTCAGAGCTTGCTAAAAATGGGACGGAGAGGGCGAAGAGGAAGGCTACTTCATTGTTAGAGCAGCTTCGCAAAGCATGATAGCCTGTACAAGTTCGTAGCCTGGAGAACTCGTTTATTTATTTGTTTGTTATCTGACATTTAATTTTACACTATATTTTTTAGGGTGTGAAAAAATAAACACCCTATGTGGTTGTGTAAATCTCTATAAGAACATTTTCATAGGCGTCATTATATTTTATTTGCTTTCTCCAAAGTGTGGCAAAAGAGTTTGTTCGATTTGTTTTGTAATTCATATCAAGTAATAGGGATGACAATGGGATGGGTCGAGCTTGTTGCCTTCAATCCCCTGCCCTGTTTTTCCATTTTTTATTTTTAAGTATTATCATTATTTTTTTTTTTAGAAAATATGATTTAAATTTACAAATACAAAATAAAAATGGAAAAGGAAGTATCTATTTTCATCCACCATTTTCATATATCTGTCACACTTTAAATTTATCTCTATTAAATTAAAATTTTAAAAAACGGACTGAATTTATTCATGTTACATTCTAACATTATCCTTGTTTTAAATTCATTTTTTAAACAATATACATCTATCATGATTCGATGTTATTCGCTTCCCTACCAAAAAGCATCTATGACGACATTATTGGAAGCATGTTGGAATTTTTTTTTGTCTAGAAGCGCCAGATTATGATATATTCCAATCAAGTGCACTAATAATTTACACTATTTAATGGTTCATGGATTTATGTTGCACTCAATTCATTTAATACCAGAATGTACACATCTATTTTGGCATAAAACAGTAACAGAAAAATTCATACTTGCAATGGTATGTGCACTTTAGGCCAAGCTGAAGATATTGAACATGATCATGGGTGGAGCCGGGGGGACACAATTTTTTATTTTATTTTAATACTAAACTAATACGTCAAAAAATAATAATAATAATAATAATAAAATCACAAAGATAAAAAAAACCAAAGAAAATTTCACGTAAAAAACCTAAATCGCCTAGTCTAATCATGCCATCTCCTCCTCCCTGGAACATGATAATAGACGTGTAGGGCCCTTTGGGGCATAACCCAGTGGTGCAAAGGATAGGAGTGTGATAGTCTCAGTTTTGCTGGCAGTCACAGTATGAGGGTTCGATTCCTAACATATAAAATTGAACTTTTTGTGGGCACTAGTGTACGAGCAAGCTCTTGTTCCATGATCTATTGAGGCACATCTCGTGATTTACTTCCCTCAGGATGATCTAAGGGTGGGACGGTGAGAACCTCAAGATTGAGGTTCAACCTTTTTTTTAATAATAGATGTGTAGCTATTCTTTAGTTCTTGTATTATGAACTATTATTTGCCAAACTTTACATGCATTTTTTGAGTACTTAAAATATGTTAGGAATTGGTGTGCCGTACATCAACATGGACCTGTAACTGTAAGTCATGGTCAAACATTTCCAAGATAAAAATCTTTCTGTCACTTTACTTTTGCATATACAATTAAGGCGAGTTATAATGTCATATAGAACGTTACTTCAAGGAAGAAAATTTTAAAAAGGAAATATTACTTGTACATAAAAACTAAATTTTTGTGGTCACAGAAATTTCAATTGGACTAACAAATTTAATTTATCTCGATCGAATTATCAAATTTTAATTCAGTTTATGTTTGGTCATTGGATTTCAATTTAATTTTGAAAATTTGTTTCTGTTAAGCCCCATTTGGCCCCCATTAAATTTCATTACGTTACATTTTATTTTTCTCTCTTCTATTTTTAACCACATAATTTTCCATAAAATAATATTAGACGTAAATAAAAAAAAATTGCCTTCATTTTCAACCACTCATTTTAAAAAAAATACTATTCCATCCATTTTCATTTTTCGAAAATGGGAGCCAAACAAGGGCAATATTGTCTCCCAAATTTAAGAAAATTGATTAATTGACACCTATAAGCAATTGCTGCATGGCATGCCAAGTTATTGATACTCCACATCATAAAAGTATGAAGTAAAATTAAAAAGTCGAATTTTACCTTTTAACGTAAAGACATAGATATAATCTTCATTTTAGAATTTTAGCTTCTAACGTACAACGTAAAAATTAAGTAGAAAATCATTTATAATATGATTGTCAACTAACCAAATTTCATCATTTTGAAGGTTAACGAGTGATGAAACACGACATGGTTATAAATCTGAAACTAGAATGAAGTTCAGTAACACTGAGACAAATTAAATTTCATTAGCCCAATCAAGATTTTAATTGAAAGTTAAATACAAATAAAATTTACCCTACAAAGCCATTATGAGTTAGGTAGCAATGCATATTTTCAACGCAAAAGGGTTCCCACTTTAATTTTATACAACTATTTTAAATTATGACAAACCCACATGGATTTGGCATTTCTTGCACATTTCTTGGATTCATACCGTGATTAACGTAAGTCATCATCGTTGAATAATTAAGCAAAATGCCAAATTGGAAGGATTCATCTTTGATGTCTACCAAAGGTCACGGGCTTTCTAAGGTAAAGTTTAAATTAGAAATAATTGTAGCAAAAGTCCTTAACCTTTGAAACAATAGTAGACATTTCCTAAATCTTTGATTTGTTACATCAGTCACCCCTAACCTTTTCAACGTTGAAGGTGAGACCCTTTTGAATGATTTTCATTCAAGATGCCATCAGTTGACCACTTTCTAACAAAATAGGCGAGGGTAAAATGATCTCAAAATAGATTAGGGTAAAATGATAACTTTATATTTTATTTCATAAAATAATTAAAATAAAATAAAAATCAAATTTCACCTTCTTCTCCCATCATCCACCCACCCCAACCCAACCAAAATCCAGACAAAATCTGAATCCATACCACCTATCACCAGCAGACCCTTCCATCTCACCCATTGTCGCCACAGGCATCACACTGTCATTGCCACTGGTCAGGTCGATCCCCTGCCCACACACCTCACCACAAACTATCACCTACCATTGCCACAAAACACACTCCAAATTCCTTACCGAGTAAAAATATTGGAAAAAATTGATTTAGTATCATCACCAAATTTGATACAATCTGAGAAAAGAAATTCCCTAGAAAATACGATGATGAAATTGCCCAGAAAAAAATTT
Source organism: Olea europaea var. sylvestris (assembly GCF_002742605.1). Taxonomy (NCBI): domain Eukaryota; kingdom Viridiplantae; phylum Streptophyta; class Magnoliopsida; order Lamiales; family Oleaceae; genus Olea; species Olea europaea. Next base: position 14,815,971 of record NC_036237.1, on the reverse strand, counting down.
AATATCACCACCGATCAAAAATCAAACAATGCCAAAAAATTGCCCTAAAAATAGAATCTCAAATTTGATTTTTTTATATTTTAATTATTTTATTAAATAAAATATAAAGATACCATTTTACTCTCATCTATTTTGATAGAAGATGGTCATCAAGTGACGAAAAATTGTATGGAAACCATCCAAAATGGTCTTACTTGTAACGTTTGGAAACGTTAGGGTGACGATTGCAACGAATAAAATGTTTAATATTTTAACGGTTTGAAACTTTTGTTGCAATTATTCCTTTAAATTATATTGGACCCTACTTTACTTTAATTAATTTGCTAGGATGGTTGTTAGCATTGCATACAAGCACCATAATCTAGTTTTAACCTAAAAAGATGCCTCCCATATATTGAATGATTTATTTAATTTTTTGTTACAGTTTTTGAAAAGCTTTTTCCTATATCAAAATATTTAGCTTGCTACTTTAAAAAAAGGACAATGTCTCAAATTTTTGAGATGTAATATTATTTTTTTATTTTTGATGACGAGGGAACTTAGAGCCGCTATCCTTAGGGTGCGTACTAGATAAATTTTCGGACTGAAGCAATAGCCTGCAAATCACACTAGCCAGGTAAATAGCACTAGGCAAGCCTGGTGCGATAAGCTCGATCGAGAAAAGTGTTGGTAAGGGGAATCGAACTCGTGACCAAAGGCTTACGCGTTCACTTACTCCATCAATTCGACCACCCCATGAGGGGCAATTTTTGAGATATAATTAATCAAACCTATCGAGGTTTTACACTGTTTTAGCATGCATACATCCAAACATCATAAGCTCTTGTTTGATATAATTTCAGTTAAACTTAACAATTAATTTTAATCACATATTTTATGATATTAACAATTTTTCAACAATACGTCTAATCAATTTTATTAAAATCTATTAAAAATCTGATTTTAAACCTCACCAACGGATAAAATTATTACTACGCAAAGGAACAAATTTAGTTATTTTAGATTAATAGTGAAATAGTCACAAGTTTCATAGTTTTTCAAAGGAGCTGCAAATATTCAACATTAGTGTTCTTTTCTTTGACCCATAATCCCCAACAAACAACTAATATCCACATATAAAAGATTTGTCTTTGCCTTCAATCCTCCATTAATAAGGGCCTAAAGATTTCACATTGTTGATTCTCTTGTAACAAAATGGGCAACAGTTTGGGAGGAAAAAAGAGAGCAAAGGTAATGAAAATCAACGGCGAAATTATAAAATTCAAGACACCAGTGAATGTTGGTGAGATAACGAAGGACTATCCGGGTTACGTTCTGTTAGAGTCCGAAGCTGTAAAGCATTTCGGTATTCGAGCAAAGCCACTGGAGCCGCAACAAGAGCTGAAGCCGAAGAGGCTGTATTTTCTAGTAGAGTTGCCAGAATTCCCACAAGAAAAGGGTGCGAGGAGAGTTAGATCCGGCATTCATATGAGTGCCAAGGACCGGCTCGAAAGCCTAATGTTGGCGAAAAGATCGGTTTCGGATCTCTCGATCATGAAACCATCTAGCATTGCGTTTGAGGAGTCGGTTAGAAGTTCGGAAGAAAATGGTGCAATGAGGCTTAAGATGAGACTTCCCAAGGCCCAAGTAGAGAAGTTGATGATGGACAGCAGAAACGGCGCTGAGATTGCCGAGAAGATAGTCAATCTTTACATGGTCAACAAAGTGGATGGCGCCGGGGCCGACGCCGGCAGCGGTACAGCGGAACCTAAAAAGGTCCAAAAGAATCCATTATTGAAGCAACATGTGCAATGGAAGAATGATGATGGAATCGTAAAAAATGGTCTCAAATCTCGCGAGGTATGTTTTTCATAGGACATGATCCTTTTTTCATGCCATGCTCATAGGCTCAGACAGGTTTTTCGTGAGTTGGTTTATTAAAATACAGAGCCACCCATTCAATGAAAAAAGCTTGAGGTGCAGGGGCCTGGTTCACTGGCCCCTGCCAGATGTGAGAGAAGGTGGGGGTGGGTCCCTCTTTTTTTTTTTTCCCCTAAATTTGTTGTGGGGTCCGGCCCCCTACAGTGAGGGGTCTGTACACTCCTTGTGAACCGAGCTCCTGTACGTGGAGCTCGGCCCTCCCTTGAATTGAAAAGGTTAAAAAACATGAATCGAGATTCGTTGTCTCCATTTCAATTTTTTTAATTTAAAGTTTGACACGTCGCTAAATCAATTCAAGTAGCGAATAACAAGATGTCATATCAAATGTACTGCTACTTTCATTCCGTGTGACATTTTGCTATTGTCTATACCAATTTGATGTAACGAAGTGTCAGAATTTGAGTGAGATTTAATCAAATGAGGACAAAAATCTCAAGTCGGCCAAGGAACTCAAATGCCTTAGACCATTTTAGATTCATCTTTTTGCAAAATTCAGACAATTTTACACTTAAATTCATATTTTAATTCAACTAGTTCACATTAACGATTGTCTAAGCCACTCCTATCGAATCATTTGGATTCGGACAATTCTTGAAAATATTTAACATTTAATATAAAATAATTTAGTTGTTAATTTGGTTACCGATCTACTGTGATGAACAATAATTATATTCGGTATCTTAATTTTCTGTGTTAATTTGTACAATTCTGCGTCACCTTTCTTGGTTTGGTAAACATATTTTTAAAGAATCTTTTTTCTCTTAGACAATTAAGCCCATATTTGATTTGGTTAATTTTTTAGTAAATTTTGATTAAATATGTAGTTAAGAAGTTATAAAAATCATGAATTTTATATAATGTGTGATTGAAAACGAATTTAGAAAAGAAAAAACGAATTTCACAAAATTGGAATCAGACATGGATGTTTGTGTTACACCCAAATTAACAAACATTTTTCTTGTACATATTGTGAAATCACTTAATAGTTAGTAATTACGAAGCCACTGAAATTTATTCGTATGGTTGCAAGTAGGTAACTGAACTTTATTTTAGTGCAACCAAATCATATACTTCAATATAGAAACAATAAGATCACTCAATTAGTTGCTTGCGACTCCACACAACAGTACAGATGGTATGTACATTAAAACTAATATCTATATGCATCGAAAACTCTTTTGATATTGGACAATACTAAGTCCTTGTTTGATATCAGTTAAAATTCAAATTTTAATTTAAGTTAAAGTCAATAATTAATTTTAATCACATATTTCATACGTCCAACAATTTTTCAATCAAACATTTCATAACTTTTAGTAAAGTCTATCAAAAATCTGATTCTATATGATTAAAGACAAAAAGTCTGAATCTCTCTTTTTCTACTTTTCTTGTTTTTGAAAAGCCTTTATCTACTAAGAAAACAAGATTGCTAGAAAAACAAGGAATTCTATAGACCAGCCGTCTTTTAAATTTTTTTTATTTCCCTTTTCTTTATGGTACAAGACAAGAATTAGAAATTTAAAAAAGCAAAGGAGTAATTAGTTTATGTTTTTCAATAATTAATACCTTTCAATTGGACTATTCAGAAATTTTCATTTTATTAGTTTATTTATATATTTTTGCTTGTGTACTTGCAGAAGCACGTAGGATTCTTGCCTGTCAGAGAAGGAGAGATCCAACTAGCTGTTGCCTAACCACCCGGAAAATTCACTTTGAAAAGTCTATTTTATGTATAAAGTGAAATTTCTTGTAGTGACTTCAAGATAAAGTATATCGGCTTTCAAAATTCTAGGTACATTGAAGTTATCAGAAAATGCTTTTGATATAGAATTCTGCTGATGCAAGGAAGGGCTATTAAGAAGCTGAGAGTTAAGCTTAGTTTAATTATGAGAATAGTAGGTTTCTTAGATTTTTTTTATTTTTATTTTTTTTAATGTGTAATTCTATTTGCTTCAACCGATCCTTGAGATCATGCTGTCAATCTTATTCAAGAAATGGGATCGAGTTGGTTTATAAAATATTCGACGTTCAAGAGGAGAAAATAGCAAGCATTTATCAAGTATTCGTATCCAAGTTCAATGACTATGGTTGTTTCAAAATTAATGCAATGAAGAAACTTGAGAAATCAACATGGCCTTGATATAATAGATTTAGTCCCTTTCAAAGGAGTTGAAGTTTTATTGGGATATGAAAGTTGCCTAGTTTCTATTAGCTTCGTTGCCGGCGATATGCAATTTTAAATCTTGATTGATCCTTGTGAAAATGCATATAAACCAGAAATTAAAAAAAGCATAAAATAAAAATAAAGAAGAAGAAGAGTGCTTTATAAGGAAAATGACATCAATTAACTTCACAGGTTCAAAAGTTTACTTCTCACTCCACTTTCTTTAAGGGCATGTTTGATTCATGGAATTTTCCATTTTTCACATTTTTGGTTACTTGATTGCACCTTTTTCTTGGCAATTCATCCCCCCTGCCACGTGACAATTTTCCTTGGTTTGGTGGAATTACAATTCCCATGGGTTTGATAGGAAATGGATTTCCATTTTTTTTTCCTCAATGAAAACAAATTATATTTCTTTAATTGACAAATTTCATGGAAAACAAAGTGAAACAAATATCAAAAGATCCAAAATTTTAACATTTTTTAAGTGAAAAATTATACTAGTCAAACACATTTAATTGAAAATTTCAAGTAAAACAAGTTCTAGGCAATTTAATTTCCTAGAATTCATTTTCTTTTCGGTCCAAATTTCATTCTTGCAATCAAATGGATCCTAAGTTCATTAAAATTTCATTGTTTGATTCTTGAATAAACCCAAGGCTCAACATTGGCCAATGGTCGTCACTAAGAAGCTATATATGATAGGCCTGGGCATCTCATAGATAGATCTAGTTATTTTTGTTAAGAATTTACTTAATCATGCACATCGAAATTTAAACAATATTTCAATTCCTACCAAGGAAACTGTGATATAAATTATACCTTTGTTAAATTCCATAAACTCCTTTGCTTTACTTTAATTACAACAATTACAATCTTTAATCCATAGTTGTCCAATTGTCCAGCCACCAATGAAATTCACACAGGGAATAAAATTGAGAGAACCATGGATTTTACATTTTTTGTGTTAGCAAGAATATGAAATTTTTTCCTACTGTTTTCAAACCCTAGCAGTTTATTTATATAAGCCCAAATGGGCTTAGCCCGTCTCACGACTTAATCCAGACCAATATTTAATTAATCCAATTAATTAAATCTGGTCAATGTATTAATTCATTCGAGCCTATTAATAAGCAATCCAATTAATCAATTATCCTACACTTGTCAATTAATTAATTGGTAAATTTTATTCTTCTAGTTTTCCTTTTGTGTGTGACCCTTTAGGTTCTCAATCACGATGCTTAATGACGTGAATAATTTTGATCAAATAAAAATCGATAAATTAAAATACCATTTTTCAATTAATCACCATTTCACAATCATCGTTCCAAATTAACATCTAACAATGTGTCAGGGCAATACATGTAAATGAAAATATCACGTGGTACAAAAAAATCAAATTTGTTCGTTTATCATGAAATATAATCCCTTCGTCAATATGATCCGATCAATTATGCGATATGAAAATCTATCAATCTCAATTATCGATCATGTATTTCATTCCTCTATTAACTTAATATAAGTCGAAAACTCCTTTTTCGACTTATGAGTACACCTTGGCCGATGATTTTATTATCAACTTAACTATGGTTGGGCAAGACTCCTGAACCGAATTGAACCCGACAGTTCTTCTCAAGTTAAATATTCGAATGGGTATCTGAATCAAGAATAGACGGGTACGGTTCGATTCTTGATTCTAGACCAAGAACTGAATCTTTTTAATTTTTTTTATATTTAATAAATCAAATTACGTTAATTTTTTCTAAACGAATTATCAAATTAATTAATTAGGTGATTGATTGATACTCCATCTCCCAAGCCCTAACCTAGCTAGCTTGACCCAACGCAACCAATTTCTAAATCCAATTTTTTTGGCCCAATTGATAATTAAATCAAATAGCAGGTAAGTATTAGTAATACTTAAAAATATTTTATCTATATGACTTCGAATTCAAGAATTTTTTTTATGTAGACTTGAAGGCTTGAAGCAAATGAATTATTGATATAGATTGCCAATATTTTAGTATTAATATCTACTTTTTGGTATTTGTATATGTTGGTAAATTAATTTTATTGGACAACTTGTTATTTATATGTTTTTGAATTGGACTTCGTTAATTTGTAAAAGTTTTGATTGAATATGTTATTAGTTGTATTTATATAATTTTGTTGTAAATGTTTAAAATGTAATTATGATACGGAACCGAATAGAACTGAATCGAATCGAATCAAACTGAACCCGAATCCATAATTATATTTAGACCTGGCGTTCCACTTATTAAATACTCAAATTTTTTTGTTCGATTTGTTCGGTTCTAAAGAGAACCGAACCAAACCAAACTATGCCTAGCTCTAAACTTAACTGAATAAAACGTAGACTATAATCTCTTGCTATCTAAGAGTTACGAAACTTTTATTGGTCATTTACAACATTCATAGGATTTTTTTGACATATCCGGACAATGTCATATTAGTGGCCCTTAGTAGAGCAACATCCAATATTACTAAAGTATGATTGTCCTTATATAAGGCACTATGATGACCTCAAGTCAAAGGACCAGTTCTACTACCGAACATTAAAGATTAACGTCCGACACTCAGATAGTTATCCATGTGGAATCTCCCCACAGGTCTACAATGTTTTTCTATAAAAGAATATCTACGTGTTAATTTAAGTGACCACACTTTAATTTGTGAGATCAGATACTTACTTCATGAGTCAGAAATGCCATACGTGATGGTCTATCTGTAATAACGTTATACGTGTCTCGTTATTACCTACGACCATAAATGATTTAAGATTCAATAATATATAATTTGTATTTCACAATCATAACTCTTTATAGTTAACAAATTGCTAAGATTTGAATTTATAAAATTTATTATTTAATTTAATATTAATTAAATAATAGATCTACCATAAAATTGCATCAATTATATATTAAAAGTGCTTAAGTCCAAAGCTGATTAGACCTAGGGCATAACACTTACAAACTCATACTTGCACTATATTCAATCACTTATACGTCTAATATTATAAGAATCTACGTGACGATTATGTTTATATAGCGACGACTCTTTGTCAGTAAATCTGCAATATTATCAACTATGAAAATTCGTCCATTCTTTACATCATTTCTTTGTATTATCTTTCCGATAAGATAATACTGCCTTAACACATGTTTGGATAATCGATGAGACCATAGTTCCTTTACATGCGCGATGGCTCTATTGTTATCACAATATAAAGGCATGTGATCAACAATGTTAGGAATTACTCCAAGTTCATTAATGAACATCTTGATCCATACCACAAATCTTTGCTGTTTCTGAAGCAATCGTGTATTAGATTTTTACTATTGAATTAACGAATGTTTCATGTTTGGAACTTTTCCAACACACCATTTAAGTGTAAACCAATATCCTGTTTGAGATTTGCTATCATTCTAATTTGACTAGAAGTTAGTATCAGTGTATCCATGAACTTTCAATTCATTTTCTCCATATAAAATCTTCTCAAGATTTATCTATGTAGATTGGAATGAGTTAAGTAGTCTTCTAGATCTATCTCTATAAATCAAGTTGTATCTCTCATACCCTTCACGGAGATATAATTTAACAACCATGATTTCAACGATTAAAACATAGAGATGTAATTTCTTATTAATAAGTTATATACATATAATATTAGGAATACGACAACGTTTCTACTATCTTCTTGTAAACACACGAATCTTCCTCGTTTTTTGATAAAATCAAACCTTTTAACTTTTTCATCAAATCGAAAATTTCAGTTCCAAGAGACTTGCTGCAATCCATATAAAAATTGATTAAGCTTGCATACATTGTAAGCATATTTGGATTCAAAACTTTCATATCGTGTCAAGTACACTTCATCATGCAAGTTCCTATTAAAGATTGAAATTTCGACATCATTTTCTCATAACTCATAGTCATGATATGTAGCTATTGTAAATAAAATCCGAATGGACTTAAGCGTGGCTGTATGTTAAGAGGTTTCTTCAAAGCCAACTCTTTGTCTTTGTTTGTAACCTTTTGCTATTAGTCTTTCTTTGTATGTATAGAAGTTACCATGCATGTCGACCTTTTCGTGTAAACCCATTTACAACCTATGAGTTCTATCCCATCAGGCTGGTCGATCAAAGTCTAAACCTTGTTCACATACATCGAGTTCATTTCGAATTCCATGGCCTTTTGCCATCTCTTTGAGTCGACATTTGACTTTATTTTTGTGCAATTAATAAGGTCATCATCCTCGATTAGTAATGCCTGATTAGTAATTATAGATTCGCACATTCTTGAAGGTCGAATGATCCTACCAGATTTATAAGAAGCTGATCTGTCCTCAAAAGTCTCTACTTCCTGATCAAGAGTATGTCCATCAGCAGGTGTAGGATCAAACTCAGATTTATCTACTTGGTCAACTATGTCTGTGGATTCTTGAACTCTTTCAAGTTCTATTTTGCTCCCACTGTCCTCTCCTATAATGAACTCTTTCTCTAGAAATATGAAATGTCTTGAGATGAATACCTTATTCTCAATGGGATTATAGATTTGATATTCAAATATCTATTTTGGATATCCCATAAATATGTATTTATCGGATATAGACTCAAGCTTCTTCGATTCAATGAGCTTCATAAGCGTCACAATCCTAAACTTTAATATGAGACAAGTTGGGCCTTTTGCCTCTCAATAACATGTATGGAGTTTTGTCAACCGGCATAGATGAGACACGATTTAGTGTGTAGCACACTGTAATTAATGCATGATCCCAAAACGATTTTGGGAGGTTTGCATGGCTTGTTATTATTCGTACTATATCTAATAGTTCATAATTCCTCATTTCAGATACACCATTATGTTGTAGTGTACGTGGAGGAGTCTACTGTAAGAAAATCTCATTCTCTTTTAGATAATAAAAAATTTCATTTTTAAAATATTCCCACCTCGATCAAATCTTAGTGTGGGAATATTTTTATATAAGTGTTTCTTTACTTCTAACTTGAATCCCTTGAGCCTTTCAAAAGCTTCACGCTTTAATTTCATCAAGCATACATGACCATTTCTAAAATGGTCATTGGTAATTGTGAAGAAATAAGAGAAACCTTATCTGACATAGTTAACATGGGTCTACATACATCACTATGTATTAGGCCAATGATTATGCAGACATTTCTAATTCTCAAGTAAAATGAGATTTAGTCATTATGCCTAAAGAGCATATCGCATTTGTCAAATGATTCAAAATCAGTTAATCCCATCTATAAATCTTTATGTAATTTTGGATTTTTTTTTTTCATTTATGTGACCAAATTTGCAGTGCCAGATATAGGTGTTATTCAGATTATCATTTTATGTCTTTCAACTTCTAAATTCATTATAAAATACGCAATATCTAGAATATAAATGTTATTTTTATAATTTAACATAACCATTAAAATCTTATCAAGAAGAGGGAACAACAATTGTCCTCAATATTAAAATAATTCATGTTCAAATATAAAATTTATTTAATGTTCTGTAATGGTGGGTACAAAGTAATATTTCTCTAATTCCAATACTAAGCCTAAAGGCAATTACAAGAAGTGTACTCCTACAGGTAATGCTCAATCTTTGCTCATCTTCAACTTGTAGGTCAACTTCTTTGTGGTAGTCTATTTCTATTTAATTTCTCCACATTGTATAAATATGAAATCCAAATCCGATATCTAATACCTAAAAAACGAATGAAATAGATATAAGTCTTATAGTTAGTCTTTTAATGACCTATCATTTCAAAATGATAACAAGGATCATTAGATTTGATATTGTCTTTCTTCGCTTCGATTGTCTTAGCCATCTTTGATGCTTTCCTAAAACATCATTTAGAATCCTCTTACAACCATTAAGCAAATCAATAACTAAGATTTGCCCACCACAAAATTTGTTAGGTTTCACAGTCTTAAATATGTTCAACAACTCAATAAATGTACATTCGAGTTTATTCATGTTAAATTCATAATAAATTGTAAATAACCCTCTCTGATAGAGATTGCAGAACCAAGTCAATACATAGTTCATGATTGAACTCAATTGAGACAACTTCAAAATACCAATCATCTACTGTGCATGAGCACTGACTAAAGATTCCTGTCATTTTGCACCGATATAGTTGCTTGGAAGTCCTATCCTTCCATATCATACAGCTCTTTAAAATGAAAAATCATATGTTAGCATCTAAACTCTCATGTTGCTTTTGTACCTCAGATGACAGAGTTGCAAACATCACACATGTGCAGTACTATCGTTATCAAAATGTTTATTATCTCTAAAAAGGGCTACTCAAAGATATAACCAATTTTCTCATACCTGAGAACAAATCTCAGATTACGGTGCCAATTAAGAAATTTTCGTTTGGTTATTGGTATCCAGTATGTCTCTCAAATACATATGGTTACTCATGATTCAATAAATATAAATGATGAAAAGTAAAAGAATAACACATCAATTAATTTAACATGCTCTTTTATTAAATTAATTATATTTCCACTGTTTAACTCAAATTTATGACTCTCTCGCATAAATTTATGAAATCTACACTCGATTTCCAATGGGTTGGGATCTCATTTGTTATATTAAGACCTTGAGTGTACTCAACAAGTCTTAATAAAAACATTTGGTCAGATACTATTATCAACTGTATTTTCATAAAACTCCCAGATCATTAAACTGACAACTCTTTATTTTCACATATCTTATGTGTTAACTTATAACATGCCTATAGAACTTATCTCCTTAAGTGTACATAACAAAAGATAATTTTTAGTTAAGTCAAACCCATCATTTAGAAATATCTAACATTTCATAGTGTCAAAGATATCCTTAATAGACCAGTCTTTAGCGTACTCAACAAGCTGATATCGATTAAAAACTCAAGTTCTTCACTATAATGATTGAAGGCAAATATAAATACGATATAATATTTTAACAGGAGGTTTTGCATGCAAATGTCTCATCGTAATAATTATACATATTTTATTATGCATCTAATATATATATATACATATATGTATGTATGTATATACATACATATATGTATGTATATACTATATATATATATATATATATATGTATGTGTGTGTGTGTGTGGACGATTATGGACTTTACTATCTAATCTTTCCGAGCCTTAAGAAAAGGCTAGTTGGTCAGATCCTAGGGGGTATTGCATTGACTCATATAATGCTCCATCTCTATGGTCTTCTCCTCTTCTTATTTCTTCAATTAATCCAGCAGCAACCTGTATCCTATACTAGTTGGCATGTAAACTTAAATGATTAGACATGCATACCCAAAATAAATAAGGGCTCGCACGCCCATAATACAACAAAAATAAAAACTAAGCGTTCAACACATCCACATGATCGAGTCCATAATCATCCACTAATAATAAATTCAACATATATTTCCTATATAATATCTACTATTATATGCAAATACGTTTCAAGTTTTTAGCAATAAGGTCGCCTAAATTAATTTAAACAAATGGATCAAAACAATTAAATTATTAATTAATCACATTAATCAATTAATTTAATTAGCAGGTATATTTAATTAAAATCAAATTTTAATTATGTATATTAAATTAGAGTCTAACTTTAACTCCACAATTATAGGGCGGAACTATTTAATTAAATATCAAATTAGAGTCCAACTCTAATTTCAAAATTTAAGACGGTTGAATTTAATTAAAATCAAATCTTAATTAAATAATAAAATTAGAGTCCAACTCTAATTACAAGATTTAGGGCGAATTTATTTAATTAAAATCAATTTTTAGTTAAATACCAAATTAGAGTTTAACTTTAATATCAAGAAAATTTTTAGAGCAAGACAATTTAATTAAAATCAAATTTTAATTAAATATCAAATTAAAATCTAATTCAAATTTCAAGAACAATTTCAACGCAAAAGGGTTTCCACTTTAATTTAATACGACTTTTTTAAAACTTCTGACAATTATGACAAACCCACATGGATTTGGCATTTCTTGCACATTTCTTGGATCCATACCGTGATTAACGTAATTCATTATCGTTGAATAATTGCGCAAAACACCAAATTGGAAGGATTCATCTTTGATTTCTACCAAAGGTAAAGTTTAAATTAGGGATAATTATAGCAAAAGTCCTAAACCCTTGAAACATTAGTAGACATTCCTCAAATATTTGATTTGTTGAATCAATCACCCCTAACCTTTTCAATATTGCAGGTAAGACCATTTTGTACAATTTTCATTCAAGATATTATCAGTTAACCACTAAAATAAAAAACTAACCACTTTCTATCAAAATAGACAAGGGCAAAATGATAACTTTATATTTTATTTCATAAAATAAAATAAACTAAATTTCACTTACTTCTCCCATCCCCCACCCACCTCAATCCAACCCAACCAAAACCCAGACAAAATTTAAACCCATACCACCTATCACCGCCCGTGCCCTCCATCTCACCCACCGTCACCACAAGAATTGCATTGCCATTGCCACTGGTTGATCGCTTGCCCACACACCTCACCACAACGACCACCTAACACCGCCACAAAACACACTCCAAATTGCTTACCGAGTAAAAAATCGAAAAAAAAATAATTTCTGATTTAATGTCACTGCCAAATCTGATACAATTTAGGGAAAGAAATTGCCTAGAAAATACAGAGATGAAATTGCATAGAAAAAAATTTAATATCACCATCGATCAAAAATCAAACGATGCCAAAAAATTGCCTAGAAAATACAATCTGAAATTTGATTTTTTTTATATTTTAATTATTTTATGAAATAAAATATAAAGTTACATTATTATCCTCGTCTATTATTTATTTATTTTTTTTAATTTTGGTGGTCAACTAGCGACATCTTTGATGGAAACCATCCAAAAGTATTTCGCCTACAATGTTTGAAAATGTTAGGGGTGACTGCTTCAACAAATAAAATGTTAGTGTTTCAAGAGGTTTGATACTTTTGCTACAATTATCCCTTTAAATTATATTGGACCGTACTTTAATTAATTTGCTACCATGGTTGTTAGCATTGCATACAAGCACCATAATCTAGTTTTAATCTAAAAAAATCTCTTCCATATATTAAATGATTTATTTAATTTTTTGTTACAGTTTTTGAAAACCCTTTTCCTATATCAAAATATTTAGCTTTCTACTTAAAGAAAAAGGACAATGTCTCGAGTTTTTGAGATATAATTAATAAAACTTATTGAGGTTTGACACTATGTTAGCATGCATACATCCAAACAGTGTAAGCTCTTGTTTGATAAAATTTCAATTGAAATGAACAATTAATTTTTACCACTTATTTTATGAGATCTGCAACTTTTTAATGGCGCATTTAATCAATTTTATCAAAATCTACTAAAAGTTTGATTTTCATACTCAACCAATAGGGCTAAAATTATTACTACACAAAGGAACAAATTTCGTTATTTTAGATTAATAGTGAAATGTTCACAAGTTTCATAGTTTTTCAAAGGAGCTGCAAATATTCAACGTTAGCGTTCTTTTCTTTGACCCATAACGCCCGACAAACAACAACTAATACCCATATATAAAGGATTTTTCTTCGCCTTCAATCCTCCATTATTAAGGGCCTAAAGATTTCATATTGTAGGGTCTCTTGTAACAAAATGGGCAACAGTTTGGGAGGAAAAAAGAGAGCAAAGGTAATGAAAATCAATGGTGAAATGATCAAATTCAAGACACCAGTGAATGTTGGTGAGATAACGAAGGACTATCCGGGTTACGTTCTTTTAGAGTCCGAAGCTGTAAAGCATTTCGGTATTCGAGCAAAGCCACTGGAGCCGCAACAAGAGCTGAAGCCGAAGAGGCTGTATTTTCTAGTAGAGTTGCCAGAATTCCCACAAGAAAAGGGTGCGAGGAGAGTTAGATCCGGCATTCATATGAGTGCCAAGGACCGGCTCGAAAGCCTAATGTTGGCGAAAAGATCGGTTTCGGATCTCTCGATCATGAAACCATCCAGCATTGCGTTTGAGGAGTCGGTTAGAAGTTCGGAAGAAAATGGTGCAATGAGGCTTAAGATGAGACTTCCCAAGGCCCAAGTAGAGAAGTTGATGATGGATGGCAGAAACGGCGCTGAGATTGCCGAGAAGATGGTCAATCTTTACATGGTCAACAAAGTGGATGGCACCGGCGCCGGCAGCGGTACAGCGGAACCTAAAAAGTTCCAAAAGAATCCAATATTGAAGCAACATGTGCAATGGAAGAATGATGACGGAATCGTTAAAAATGGTCTCAAATCGCGCGAGGTATGTTTTTCATAGGACACGATCCTATTTTCATGCCATGTTCATGGGCTTAGACAATTTTTTCGTGGGTTTGTTTATTAAAATACATAGCCACCGATTACTTGAATTGAAAAGGTTAAAAAACTTCAATCGACATTTGTTGTCTTCATTTCACTGTTTTTCATTTAAAGTTTGACACTTTACTAAATAAATCTAAATAGTCAATAATAAGATGTCATATCAAATACGATGTTACTTCTATTCCGCGTGACATCTTGTTACTGTCTATACAAAGTTGATGTAACGAAGTGTCAGAATTTGAGTGAGATTTAGTCAAATGAGGACAAAAATCTCAAATCGACCAAGTATTTCAAATACCTTAGACCATTTTAGATTCATCTCCTTGCAAAATTCAGACAATTTTACACTTAAATTCATATTTTAATTCAACTATCTAAGCCACTCCTATCGAATCACTTGGATTCGGACAATTCTTGAAAATATTTAACATTTAATATAGAATAATTTAGTTGTTAATTTGGTTACTGAGCTACTGTGATGAACAATAATTATATTCTATATCTTAATTTTCTATGTTAATTTGTACAATTCTGCGTCACCTTTCTTGGTGTGGTAAACATATCTTTTAAGAATCTTTTTCTCTTAGACAATTAAGTCCATATTTGATTTGGTTAAAAATTATTTTTTTAGTAAATTTTGATAAAATATGTAGTTAAGAAGCTATAAAAATTATGTATCTTATATAATGTGTGATTGAAAACGAATTTAGAAAAAAAAAAAGAAAAAAAAAGAAAAGGAATTTCACAAAATTGGGATCAAACATGGGTGTTTGTGTTACACTCGAATTATCAAACATTTTTCTTGTACGTATTGTGAAATCACTTAATAGTTAGAAATAGCAAAGCCACTGAAATTTATTCGTATGGTTGCAAGTAGGTAACTGAACTTTATTTTAGTGCAACCAAATCATATACTTCAATATAGAAACAATAAGATCACTCAATTAGTTTCTTGTGACTCCGAATAACAGCATAGATGGCATGTACATTAAAACTAAATCACATATTTTATGGATCCCACAATTTTTCAATTAAACATTTCATCAACTTTTAGTAAAATCTATAAAAAATATGATTTTATATGATTAAATACAAAAAATCTAATTTTCTCTCTTTTTCTTCTTTTCTTGTTTTTGAAAAGCCTTTATGTAATTGCTAAGAAAACAAGAATGCTAAAAAAACAAGGAATTCTATAGACCAGCCATCTTTCAAAATTTTTTTGTTTACCTTTTCTTTATGGTACAAGACAAGAGAAAGTTAGGCAGTTATTTTTGACCACTAAATCTGCCTTCAAACCTATCAAACTGTCTCCCTAAATGTATTTAATATGCGCTCCATACAATATCACAAAATTCAACAAGTATGATCTAATTCAAGAACAAGAATTAGAAATTTAAAAAAGCAAAGAAGAGTATTTAGTTTATTTTTTTCAATAATTAATACGTTTCAATTGGATTATTCAGAAATTTTCAGTTGTTTAATTTATTTATATATTTTTGCTCATATACTTGCAGAAGCATGTAGGATTCTTGCCTGTCAGAGAAGGAGAGATCCAACTAGCTACTGCCTAACAACCCGGAAAATTCACTTTGAAAAGTCTATTTTATTTATAAAGTGAAATCTCTTGTAATGACTTCAAGATAAAGTATATTGACTTTCAAAATTCTAGATACATCGAAGTTATGAGAAAAATGCTTTTGATATAGAAGTTTGCTCATGCAAGGAAGGCTATTAAGAAGCTGAGAGTTATAGTAGGTTTCTTAGATCTGTTTTCTTTTTTTATTTTTTTTTTATTTTTTATGTGTAATTGTATTTGCCACAACCGATCCTTGAGATCAGGCTGTCAATCTTATTTAATAAATGGGATCGAGTTGGTTTATAAAATATTCGACTTTCAAGAGGAGAAAATAGCAAGCATTTATCAAGTATTCAAATTCAAATTCAATGACTATTGTTGTTTCAAAATTAATGCAATGAACAAACTTGAGAAATCAATATGGCCTTGATATAATAGATTTAGTCCCTTTCAAAGGAGTTGAAGTTCTATTGGGATATGAAAGTTGCTAATTTCTATTAGCCTCGTTGCCGGCGATATGCAATTTTAAACCTTGATTGATCCATGTGAAGATGCATATAAATCAGAACTTAAAAAATAAGTAAATAAATAAAGAAGAAAGAAGAAGAATGCTTTACAAGGAAAATGACATCAATTAGCTTCACAGGTTCAAGTTCCAATTCCGGGTAAGCAGGTCAAGCTTGAAAATGTTAACAGTTGTCTGTGTGGATGATAATTGTAAGTGGATGCTACGTGCTTCTACTGTCAAGCAATCTGCAATCTTCATGATCCGTAAGTTCGTTGCAGTTCACACATGTTCCCTTGATTTTCGTCGTAATGCACATTGGCATGCCACTAGTGCTGTAATTGCGGAGCACATTTTGGGAAAATTGGATACTCCATACCGATCATATCCGCCTACTCATATTGCACGTGATATGGAACATGAGTTTGGTGTGAAAATCAGTTATAGCAAAGCACGTAGGGGGAAGCTCCATACCTTAAATATGCTACATGGTACACCAAGGGACAGTTTTAGAAATTATCTTCGTACTGTCACGTCGTAGGAGAAAGTAACCCGGGGACCGTTACCCACATCGAAGTTGATTCTTGTAATAGGTTTCGTTACTTCTTCGTAGCTTTTGGTGCAAGCATTCATGGATACATGCAGTACTTGAGACCCGTTATTTGTGTTGATGGTAGTCACTTGAAATGTCCATACAAAGGTACACTCCTAGTGGCAACTGCCCAAAATGGTAACAAACAGATTTATCCATTGGCATGGGGGATCGTGGATACTGAAACCAATAAATCGTGGAAGTGGTTTTTGTCGAACTTGAAAGACCTTATAGGGGATTCCGAAGAACTCGTGTTCGTTTCAGACAGGAAAAGTGGATACATGCAGTACTTGAGACCCGTTATTTGTGTTGATGGTAGTCACTTGAAATGTCCATACAAAGGTACACTCCTAGTGGCAACTGCCCAAAATGGTAACAAACAGATTTATCCATTGGCATGGGGGATCGTGGATACTGAAACCAATAAATCGTGGAAGTGGTTTTTGTCGAACTTGAAAGACCTTATAGGGGATTCCGAAGAACTCGTGTTCGTTTCAGACAGGAAAAAGAGTATTCAGAAAGCTATTTCTCAGTTATTTTCATCGTCTCGGCATGGTTGTTGTATATGACATATGGAAAAGAACCTAATACAGCGGTATAACAACGCAAGCCTATTATTTCTATTCAAACGAGCTGCTACAACTTTTCGGGTCGAGGACTTCGAACGACTCATGGGACAGATTCGTAGAGTGAACGAAAGAGCGCACGGGTACTTAGAGCGAGCGGGATATTCATTTTGGTCCAGAGCACTATTTATTGGACACTGTTACAATATTATGACAAACAACAATGCAGAGTCGTTGAACTCGAGTCGTTACCGATAACCTGCTTGGTTGAACACATTCGGAGTACTATGTAGAAGTGGTTTTATAAACGTCGAGCAAATGCGGAAGAATGCAGTACCTTATTGACACCAAGGATGGAGAACGAGCTACGGACGACTTTCGAAAATGGAACTAGGCTTCGAGCCCATGTCCTGACAAACAACTTGACGCAGGTTGGAATATCCAACGACACGGACATAGTTGACTTGTCCGAAGAAACCTGCACATGTCTTGACTTCCAACTAAACCGTATGCCATGTGTTCATGCAAGTCGTGCTGCTTGCTTTAGAGGGAAGACGTTGTATGAGCTTTGCTCCCGTTATTATTCATCGGACTACTGGAAGGGTGCCTACAGCGAAACTATATATCCTGTTCCAAGGGAAGTGGATTGGGTTGTTCCGAGCTTAATTACATGTACTCTATTTTCCCACCACTCGTACGTCGTCCTCCAGGTAGACCACCAACCCCCCGTAAGCGTTCTAGGTATGAGTATGCATGGTCTACCAGAAAATGTACCCGCTTTGGTAGAGTTGGTCATAATCGGACCACGTGTTCAAACCCCCGTGTATCACATGCTCCTTAAAGATTTGCAGGTTAATAGACGTTGTATGTTAATTATTCCGTACTACATCGAACATTATGAAGTTATGATTTACAGTTTGTGATCATTAATGTTCTTGCATGTTACGCATCCTGTTGTGCACATAAAAATTTCACTCTCTGTCCAGTACGTAGTAAACGTCCCGCCCAGTTCAAATGTCGGTCCTGATAGATGTGTTACTTATTCTCGACAGTTGACGGAACCTTGCACTGCACTCACGGTCTGCGTCACACATACATGTTGTGACCTCTAAACACGAGAACGGAAAATGTTTGATACTGTACATATATTTTTTTTTCCATTTCGAAACGCAATCTTCTATCCCCCTACAGATTTACTATCATTAGCATCATCTTAAATCGAAATTAAAGGTAGTGTAAAATGCAATCTTGAATCCCGAAGAAATGTACAATCATTTGCGTCATCGTAAATCATGGATTAAAGTTAGTCCATGATACACACCTTTCACAATAGCCGTTTTACATACTGCAAAATACATACCCATTTTTGTACATATTATCCTTACTACCCGACAGTTGACATGTCGTACCCGACAGATAGTCTCAGTAATTCTCGACAGTTCGATCGGAAAACGCAAAAAACATGACACGAATTGCATCTTAGGGACATGTTCACATGGACTTTTTGGTATTGTCTTAACTAAAGTCATCCCTATAAAATACCTTACTATAAGTACTTATTCACTACATTCCATGGGTGTCACTTTAGTCGTCGTCCACAACTGAACCACCGTCCCCGCTATCCTCACCTGACTCATTGGAAGAGATGATAATTACCGCATTTGGGGGATCGTACGCCATCCAGTCGTCCTCATCGTCGGAATCCCCCTCGTATCCGACATCTAGCTCGAACTCCTCATTGAGGACTCCATTCGGTGATTGCTCACCCTCGTTGGAAACAACTTCTAAGTTGGGAAAAGGAACAGGGGAAATGGCTCCCCTCCCAATACGAGGGTTAACTTCCTCCTCATCTGACGAAATATAAATTGAAAAAAGTGGAGATGAACCAAGAACTGGCAGTGGCTCGTTCATGTTCAACGGTTCGTTGCTTCCTGTGGAAAAACTCATTACGTGAACGTATAGTAGTACTGAAGGAATGATAAGTGTCTGTGAGAAGGTGAATTGGTGACAATGGCCTTGAAGGAACTTGTTTGTAAGTGAGAATGAAGTCCCACAGTATTTATAAGCTAATTGAAGGGGAAACAATTATGGTTTCCATCTACCCAACCACCAAGTCCAATCTCCTTATAAATTTGAAATGCACTTGGTGTGATGGTTGAATAAATGAAGTGTACCTTTATCCCCCATTTCCCCATACTTAGTACAATGTTAAACACAATCATGTGCACAATTAAGGAAATGTCCATATTTGCAACAAAAAACTGCTCAATCAAATTGCTGCTTTTAATTTGTCATGGTTGTAATGGTATAGTTTCTCACACGTATGGGTCATCATCGCAACACACATGGAAGACGAACAACGAAATAATTATTTTTACTCAATTCATTGATTTATGAATTATTTTTACCGTGGTTGTCATGCTCTTGACACTTGTAACGACTCATCTTCTTGTTGCATCTCATGTATGTGCCTTAATGCCTTACTTTGAGAATTTATCATAATAATATCGTCCCAGATTAAAGCTATAGTGAAGACTAGATATAATTAGAACAACAGATAAGTACATATATAAGCACGCAACGAAAAATATGCGCACATACCTGCACATGTATTTAAAGCATATTATGACAGTGTTTACATCATATTATGTCCACTACATAAATTTATCAAATATAACATTCACCATTTAACATAAGCAACACAGGTGTGAGAAGCATAACACAAATTAGAAAATCTTAAAGACTCGAAGTATATTACTATATCTATAATAAGATTGGATCGAATATCAACAATATCAACAAAACAGTACTTACAAAGCATTTTGGGAAATTGACATGTTGCATATGCTTGTTCCCCTCCTCCAAAAGAAAATAAGCGTACACAATATGTCCAACAAAAACATATACCGAATAACAAAATGAACCTGACTGATACAATCAACAAAGTTAAAATACCAGACACAATTCATAAATACTACAACTACCGATCAGCCAAGCAACATAAAATATGAGGAATCTGTCCACGTATCACCACAGTACAGAAGAGTAATTAAAATGTAATGTAAAATGAATTCAAACAAAAGTTATTTATCCAACGAGTTAACATCCGTCACCACCTCCACCAAATCGCTGACAGGGTATTACCAACTACAACACCACCGTCGTGCTGTCCCGACAGTTCATACTCCTTTTACTTCTTTGTTCGCTTCGCCGCCCTTGTATACGGAGTCCTGGCCGCAGGAGCCGGACGTCGTACCCGTGTCGAGCGCCGACTCGTCGTAGGAACTCCGTGTCCTGGTTCGGCTACACTGGCGGGAATAGGGACTTTAGCGAGATCGCCTACGAGAATTCAAAAGGAGGGGGGAGTTAGTGACCATAAATGCCCTTCACGTACCATATGTAACATACAATAAGTGATGCAGAGAATGAACTTACCATCACCATCCGTAACATCGCAACCCTGTAAGTCGGCATCGTTGCTCGGGGCCGCATGTGAGGGCTCCATGGCTCCTCCATCTGATATTACAACACATATGTAATTGCATATGTGTTCGATGTTTGCAGTTGGAAGATAATGGAAGCGTACAGGAAGAAAGAAAATGAGAAAAATAATTCCCATGTTATCGTTCAAATCCGGGACGGCAAAGATCGGCTCGATCTGTCCTCCACCTAATTGGACACCACAATCACACCACAGGAATATGTTATTGCATTTTCATGAAGTCAGAACGGAAGTAGATGCCATCGAATATAGTAGGAAAAAATCGTAGCACATGACAACGTACCTACCTGTTCGTCGGTTGCTACGGGCAGTGGGTCATGTACGTTGTCCGGGCGAGCCGCGATGCCTCCTCCATCTGTTGATGAGAACATGAAAACTGTGTGAATATATTAGGTTTCCCAACTTTCACAACATACAAAGTCCATCAAATAACAAGTTTCAATGCGCTCATAAATAACCCACGTACCTTGTACATGTGCAGTTCCTGTATCTGCTTGCATGTCTTGCTCATCCGGGAAAGGCTCCATTTCTCCTCCATGTATGTCTAACTCGCAATTGTTGTATGGAAAAAAATGTGAGCTACAGGTCCATGTGCTACTGTCGAACATAGGTGAAAAATATAAACCAAACGCTTTATGTATTGAACATTCATACTTGCGGAATACTACTTGAAACTCCAGCCTCGGTATCGACAGGCATCGTGGCTGCATCGGGGGTCGGAGCAGGTGGGGCCACGAGGGTAGCAAAGAAAGCTCCGAGTTTTTTACATTCGGATGTCGTGTGCTGTTCGATTTCAAGCTTGACAGTGCGGAGTCGCATTTCAAAGAGAATTCTTTGGTCAAACAACAGCTCTTCCACCTCCTCTTTGGTGACGCCTGATCCAGATGTGCCAACTGGCAGTGTCTCCATCGTCGGCCCTCGCACTGGAAAAGAAACGTGGGTCGCTGGAGGTGTGGAAGACGCACCGGTCTGCCCTCTACAAGTATCCGCACCGACGTTGGATCGCTCATTGGCGCCCTTGCCACTCTCTTCGGTATCGGCACCTTCATCTCCAGACGTCTCATCCTCACCACTTCCTCCACTGGAGACTCCGTCATCGGATTCTTGCCTCACCAACTAGCCGCCACTTCCACTACCTTCGTGTGATGCATTAAACTGCGGCCCCACAACATTCCTGGCAATCTCATCCAGCACAGGCACTGGAGGATCATCGTACGACACGAGAGTGGAGAAATACTGATGTTCCGCCTCAGCATCGGTGGGACGAAGTGTGGCATAGACATGCAACTGAAATGTACGGTTATACATTAGAAACGAAAAGCTTCAGGAATGACACGAAACGTGAATAACAAAAGTGACACGTGGTATCCATACCCGCACGTTCTTGAAGAATGCATCGTACGTACAATGCTGTGGTTGTTTTCGTGCGGACCACCTAAGCAATAGTGGCATTCGTTCCCCAACTCTCTGACCAAAACATTCCCCAATCTCGGGAACTGCCTCGTGCGCCCAAACCTGTTCCATCAAGACAAACAGAAATAAAATAACTGAGATGGTACGCACGATGCTACATGACGGCAAACAAATAAAGCATGATATGCTACTATTTAAAACTTGTGTACCTACATGGCAATGGGAAAGCCATGAATAGTGTATATAACCTCCTTCTCTTGCCTCCTCTTCGCCTTCAAGAATTTCTTTGCCCAGAAACCCCGGAATCCGTGCAACAAACGCCGATAGCCGACTCTACCCCAAGGGTAGGCAAAAAAGATATTTAGGTTGTCGACAATAGATAGTGTACGCAAATCAATTCCGACGTTATTATCAGGGGCATTGAAAACTCCTTCGACTATTAGCACGAGCCCTAGCTTGTAGTGATCGGCTCGGGTCGTCGAAGGTCGGGTAATAGTAGTTTGGAGTTGTGCCAACGATATCTTCTCCATGGATTTGAAGTGCCTCTCCTTCAGCCTTCTCCTCTCCAGCACTCGATCGAACTCATCACCCTCCGGGAATACACCACATCTTAACCCCGTCACAAGGGTGTATTCCTGTAGACCGAATGTCATCATGTTGCCTTGCAGATTGAACCAGAGCTCGTTAACCTTGTTAGTGCGAATGGTTCTGAACACGAGCTGCTGGATGAGCTGGGCAGAGAATTGAATCTCTGCAACCTCGGCCAGATACCCGAAGGGGGAGTTTCGAAACTTGTCGCGCTGTCGGTCATCGAAAAGGTCCATCACTGTCTTCACATACTTCAAGTTGCTCCTCTGCGAAATGTGGGCCCACAACCTTGCCTCCTCTGGAATACAATAATCAAACTCCATCAGTCCTGTGTCCTGCAAGATGCATTCATAAAACTCACTGGGGTTACTGGATAAACTTAAAGATATTGTATCATAAATAGCAGTTTAATGAAACACACTAATGCATGGACACACTCAACTGTCGAGAAAAACTGACTACAACCGTCGGTATCAACAGATGATCTGTCGAGATCTGTCGATACCGACAGTTGATGTCCAAACATGCAAGAAGGTTGGCCTAACTGTCGAGAAAACCTGAGCTCTACTGTCGGGAACGACAGTTTAGTGGGAGGCATTGAACTTCTAAATCATTGCTAAATCACTTCCAATTACGTAAAATCTCTCTAAGATAACTATGTAGGTCGTCAAAAGCTATCCATTCATATATAGAATATTGGATTCATCACAAAACAAACTGTTCAGAAATAAAGCAACTAACAAAAAAAAAATAAAGGAAAAGACATAAACGAAAGCAAGCACTTTTTCACAAAACTAATATCATTCCATCATCCGACCCAATTCACAAATACTAGAAGCAAATCACGAAACGTCGCCAGACTCCAAATAATTTCATGTACAATACAGCACTCAGGTAATACATGATTTTAAATCAATTCATCAAACACAAGATGAATAGGTCATCTAACTAATCTTGATTTTAGTAAAAAGTAAAAGATTGAAACATTACAGAACTCAAAATTTCAATATAACTAAGAAAACATAAACGATATGGCTTTGAGCTTCACCTTCTTCAACAACATAAATTATGTATCCGAAATCACATATTCACAATTCTCATTTGAATGCCCAATTACCAATTAAATGAGAACATAAATCATAACTCATAGAAGTCATAAATATAAAATTACAGCAAAACCAAAACACAATTTTCAAATTGTTATAAAACAAGACTGGGCTGGACAAACTCAAAACTGCACCTCAAACTCAACAAAACCAATCACTTCAAAGTAAACCAAAGTAAGCAACATTTTATTCCTTCAATGAGAATTAAGAATCCAACAAAACCCCCTTTGCAAACGCCACTTCAAATTCTCCACTTACACAATATAGAAATTATAGCTTCTTATTATAGTATGCATCCATCTTTCCTAACAAAACATGTAGTATTCTTAGAGTATATGGTTTCAAATGATGGGTTAGTATTGGACACAACAAAAGTGGAAACAATAAATCAGTGGCCACTGTCAACGACAGTTATGGAAGTTTTCAATTTTCATTGTCATGCTTTCTTTTATAGGAGATTTATATCACACTTCAGTAGCATCATGGAATCTATTATGAATTTATTAAACACGGAGATTTCATTGGAGCCTTCAAGCAGATGAATCGTTTCGGTTGATTAAATAAAAACTAACTTTCATTCCGATTCTGGTACTATCTGATTGTATGCAACCTTTTGAGCAACAATGTGATGCTTTGAAAGTTGATATTAGTACAGTTCTTAGTAAGATTGGTCGACCTATGGCTCATTTCAATGAAAAGTTCTTAGGCCTTAAGTCTCGATATAATATCTTTGATATGGTGTTTTATGCTATAATCCAATCAATTCAACATTGATTCACTATTTGTTTTAGAAAGAGTTGGTTTATATACTGATTATGATGCCCTTAAACACCTTAGTACTCAAGATAAGGTGTCACTCGACATGTAACTTGTATTGCATACATGCAGCAGATTACTTTCATGATTAAACACAAGGCATATTGAACAAGACGATAGATGCATTGAGCATATAATTGTTCAAGAATTGCATAATGAAAGAAATGTGGATCTTGATTGTACATTACAACTTATGGCTGCATCCTACTATTGGCCAACAAAGAGGAACAAAACATGAAGATTTGTTAAACGTTGTTATACATTTTATCTTTTAAAGAAAATGCTAATAATGCTGGGTTGTACATTTGCTAAATCACTTCCAATTACGTAAAATCTCTCTAAGATAACTATGTGGGTCGTCAAAAGCTATCCATTCATATATAGAATACTGGATTTTATAGCCATCACAAAACAAACTGTTCAGAAATAAAGCAACTAACAAAAAAATAAAGGAAAAGACATAAACGAATGCAAGCACTTTTTCACAAAACTAATATCATTCCATCATCCAACCCAATTCACAAATACTAGAAGCAAATCACGAAACGTTGTCAGACTCCAAATAATTTCATGTACAATACAACACTCAGGTAATACATGATTTTAAATCAATTCATCAAACACAAGATGAATAGGTCATCTAACTAATCTTGATTTTAGTAAAAAGTAAAATATTGAAACATTACAGAACTCAAAATTTCAACATAACTAAGAAAACATAAACGATATAGCTTTGAGCTTCACCTTCTTCAACAACATAAATTATGTATCCGAAATCACAGATTCACAATTCACATTTGAATTCCAAATTGCCAATTAAATGAGAACATAAATCATAACTCATAGAAGTCATAAATATAAAATTACAGCAAAACCAAAACACAATTTTCAAATTGTTATAAAACAAGACTGGGCTGGACAAACTCAAAACTGCACCTCAAACTCAACAAAACCAATCACTTCAAAGTAAGCCAAAGTAAGCAACATTTTATTCCTTCAATGAGAATTAAGAATCCATCAAAACCCCCTTTGCAAACGCCACTTCAAATTCTCCACTTACACAATATAGAAATTATAGCTTCTTATTATAGTATGCATCCATACAACTGAACTCATTATTGCACACATGAACACATGAACACACGTTAAGAAATCACAAAATTTTATGGAATCCTTGTTCAATTATTTGTTCAACATTAATATTATCATATAACAAAATATATATCTAGCTTCAATAAGAACAAAAAATATGTTCAATAAAGTATCGCACCCACTATTCAACAAAGAGTCACACCCACTATTCAACAAATATCGAACACAATGCTTCATAGGGAGGGGAAAACATACGTGTTAAACTCAATAACAAAAAATCAGAAATAACCATTCAGAATAAACAATCAATGGACGGCCATCTTAAACCCTACATCTCATTTTACATACTGCGAAAGTGTAAAACTGCAAAATTTCCCGGTTCTCAAAATGCACTATACAAAAGATGGGTAGATGGGTAGATGCCTATGAAAAAAGCGGGAAGTCAGAAGATGGGTGGATTTACCTTCGCCTTTGTTCGGTTTCTCTGGCAGTCGCAAGGGATAAAATAGCCTTCGACGTTGTGCTCAACTTTGGGCGATTCGACTGACAATGGGAGTGATTTCGACGTTGACGATCGTCGTCCAAGGCTGGGAGTGAGGTTGGCGATTGCAGAGAGAGGGTCGGTGATTTCGGTGAGAGGCGCTTCGACGTTTGGCTTTTTCTTCCTTCATCTTGCTTTTTTTTCTTTGTTTTTCTTCTCCTCACACCTCCTCCCTAACACAATTCTGTCTAGTCAAATCTACAATTAATGCAAAACCTGTAAGGTATTAAATTTATGCAGAGGGGTAAATTAGTCCAAAATTTCCATAAATTGCCATATTTGTAATGTCAGAAAAAGGATGACATTTGTGTAACTAAAAATCAAGATTTTGACATGTGGTGTAATTTCCACTTAATTACAACAATCACGATCTGCAATAACAAAGCTATCCAATTGTCTAACCTTCAATAAAATCCACATGGAGATCAAGATTGAAAGAACTAAGGTTTTTACTTTTCTTGTGTTAGCTAGAATATGAAATTTTTTCCCTACTTTTTCACACCTTAGCAGCTTATTTACATAAATCCAAACTGGATTAGCTCGTCTTAAAACTTAATCGGGCCAATATTTAATTAATCAATTAATTGAATCTGGTCAATGAATTAATTAGTCCAATTAAGTAATTTCGAGCATAAGCAATCCAATTAATTAATTATCCAGCACTTGTTCATTAATTAATTGATAAATCTCATTCTTCTAATTTTCCTTTCGTGTGTGACAATTAGGTTCTCACTCACGATGCCTAATAGCGTAAATTATTATTTTGATATAGTCTAAATTGATAAATTAAAATACTCATTTTTAATTAATCACCATTTCACAATCGTCATCCCAGATTGATATCTAGCAATGTATAAGGGCAATACATGTGAAGAAAAATGTCACGTAGTATGACAAAATCAAACTTGTTCGTTTACCGTGATACTATAATCCATTCGTAAATATAATTCGATCAATTACAAGATATGGAAGTGTGTTAATTTCCCTTATCGATCATATCTTTCATTTCATTATTAAGTTAATATAAATTGAAAACTCATTTTTCGACTTATGAGTACACCTTGGTCAGAGATTTCATTATCAATTTAACTAAATAAAATGTAGATCATATTCTCTTACTAACTAAGAGTGACGAATCATGTATTGGTCATTCACAACCTTCATATGATTCTTGACATATTCGAACGATAGCCTTTGGCAGAGCAACATCTAAAATCACTAAAGTATGATTGTCCTCATATAAGGCACTATAATGACCTTAAGTCAAAGGACCAATTCTACTATCGAACGTTAGAGATTAATGATTGACACTCAAATAGTTATCGATATGGAATCTCTCAGCGGGTCTACAATGTTTTTCTATAACAAAATATTCACGTGTTCATTTAAGTGTCACAACACTTTAGTTTGTGAGATTAACCACTTCACAAGTAAGAAATGCCACATGTGATGGTCTATCCATAATAACGTTATCCGTGTCTCATTATTACTTATGACTACAAATTATTTAAGATTCAATCATATGTAATTTGAATCTCACAATCACAACTCTTTATAATTAACAAATTATTAAGATTTGAATTTATGGACTCTTTTTATTTAATTTAACATTAATTAAATAATAGATCTGCTATAAAATTGCATCAATTATATATTAAAAGTGCTTAAGTCCAAAGCGGATTGGACTTAGGGCATAAAACTTACAAACTTCCACTTGCACTAGATCCAATCATTTATATATCTATTTTCATAAGAATCTACATGACGTTCATGTTGATACAGCGACAACTCTTTGTCCGTAAATATGCAATGTTGTCAACTGTGAGAATTTGTTCCTTCTTTACGTCATTTCTTTGTATTGTCTCTCTGGTGAGATGATGTTGCCTTAGCATTTGTTTGGATCATTGATGAGACCATAGTTCCTTTACATGGCAATGACTCTATTGTTATTACAATATAAAGGCATGTGATCAACAATGTTAGGAATTACTCCAATTTCATTAAAGAACCTCTTGATCCATACCGCAACTCTTTGTTGCTTCTGAAGTAATCATGTATTAGATTTCTATTATTGAATCAACAGATATTTCACGTTTAGAACTTTTTCAACATACCGCTTAAGAGTAAATCAATATCTTGTTTGAGATTTGCTATCATTATAATTTGACTAGAAGTTAGCATAAGTGTATCCATGAATATTCAATTCATTTTCTTCATATACAATCTTTTCAAGATTTTATCTATGTAAATTGGGATGTGTTAAGCAATTTCTAGATCTATCTCTATGATCAAGTTGCTTATTTCATATCCTTCATGGAGATATAATTTAACGACCATGATTTTAACGATTAAACATAGGGATGTCATGTCCTATTAATATGTTATATACATATAATATTAGGAATATAACAACGCTTCCATTATCTTCTTGTAAACACATGGATTTTCTTCGTTTTTAATAAAATCAAACTTTCTGACTTTTTCATCCAATTGAAGATTTTAGTTCCAAGAAACTTACTTCAATCGATATAAAAATTGATTAAACTTGCATACCTTGTAAACGTATTTGGATTCAAAACTTTCGTATCATGTCAAGTACACTTCATCATGCAAGTTCCTATTAAGGAATGCAATTTTGACATCATTTTGTCATAACTCATAGTCATGGTATGCGACTATTGCAAACAAAATTCAATGGACTTTAGCATGGCTATATGCTAAAAGGTTTCTTCAAAGCCAACTCATTGTCTTTGTTTGTAACCTTTCACTATTATTTTCTCTTTGTATGTATGGAAGTTACTATCCATACTGACATTTTTGTGTAAATCCATTTACAACCTATGAGTTCTATTCCATTAAGCTGGTCGATCAAAGTCTAAACCTTGTTCACATATATTGAGTTCATCTCGAATTTCATGACCTTCTGCCATCTCTTTGAGTCAACATTTGACTTTGTTTTTATGCAATTAATAGGTTCATCATCCTCGATTAGAAATGCCTGAATAGTAATCATGGATTTACACCTTCTTGAAGGTCGAATGATCTTAACAGATTTACACGAAACTGANTCGATTAGAAATGCCTGAATAGTAATCATGGATTTACACCTTCTTGAAGGTCGAATGATCTTAACAGATTTACACGAAACTGACGTGTCCTCAAAAGTCTCTACTTCCTGATCAAGAGTCCATCAGTAGGTGTAGGATCAAACTCAGGTTTATCACTTGGTCAACTATATCTGTGGATTCTTAAACTCCTTCAAGTTCTATTTTGCTCCCACTATCCTCTTCTAGAATAAACTCTTTCTCTAGGAATATGAAATATCTTGAGATGAACACCTTTTTCTCAATGACATTATAGAATTGATATCCAATATCTATTTTAGATATGCCATAAATATGTATTTATTGGATATATACTCAAGCTTTTCTGATTTAATGAGCTTCATAAGCATGACAATCCCTAACTTTAATATGAGACAAAGTTGGGCCTTGAGATGAATACCTTCTTCTCAATGACATTATAGAATTGATATCCAATATGTGTTTTAGATATCCCATAAATATGTATTTATCAGATATAGACTCAAGCTTTTCCGATTTAATGAGCTTCATAAGCGTGACAATCCCTAACTTTAATATGAGACAAAGTCGGGCCTTCTGTCATTCCATAACTTGTATGGAGTTTTGTCAACCAACATAGATGAAACACGATTTAGTGTGTAGCATGCTGTAATTAGTGCATGACCACAAAACGATTTTGGATGTTTGCATGACTTGTTATTAATCGTACTATATCTAATAGTTTACGACTCATTATTTCAGATACACCATTATGTTGTAGTGTATGTGGAGGAGTCCATTGTAAAAAAATCTTATTCTTTTTTAGATAATCAAAAATTTCATCTTCAAAATATTCCCACATCGATCAGATTTTAGTGTGGGAATGTTTTTACCTAATTGTTTCTCTACTTCTAACTTGAATTCCACATCTAACATGAATTCCTTGACCCTTTCAATAGCTTCACGCTTTAATTTCATCAATTATACATGATCATTTCTAAAATAATCATTAGTAATTGTAATGAAATAAGAGAAATCTTATCTAACATTAGTTAACATGGGTCTACATACATCACTATGTATTAGGCCAATAATTATTTAGACATTTCTCCTTTTCAAATAAAATGAGATTTGGTCATCGTGCCTAAAAAACATGGTTCACATTTTTTAAATGATTCAAAATCATTTGATCGCAAATATACATCTCTATGTAATTTTAAAATTGCATTTTCATTTATGTGACAAAATTTGTAGTGCCAGAAATATATGTTATTTAGATTATCATTTTATGTCTTTCAACTTTTATACTCATTATGGAATACTCAATATCTAGAATACAAATGTCATTTTTATAATTTACCATAACCATTAAGATGTTATCAAGAAGAGGAAACAACAATTATCCTTACCATTAAAATAATTCATGTCCAAACATGAAATTTATTTAATGTTCTGATAATTGTAGGTACAAAGTAACGTTTCTCTAATTCCACTACTAAGCAGCCTAAAGGCAATGACAACAAATTTACTACTACAGGTAATGCACACTCTTTGCTCATCTTCAACTTGCAGGTCGACTCTCTTTTACAGTGGTATACTTCTATTCAGTTTCTCCATATTTTTTATAAATATGAAATCCAAATCTGGTATTTAATAACTAAGAAGCCAATAAAGTAGATATAAGCTTTGCAGTTTTTCTTTTAATGACTTATCATTCAAAAATGATAACAAAGGTCACTAGATTTGGTATTGTTCTTCTTCGCTTTGACCCTCTTAGCCATTTGGGTGCTTTCCTAAAACATCATTTAGATTTCCTCTCACAACCCTTAAGCGAATCAATGACTAAGATGCCTACTACAAATTTTGATATTAGGTTTCATAGCCTTAAGCATGTTCAACAACTCAATGAATGTGCATTCAAGCTTATTCATGTTAAATTGTGAATAACCCTCACTGACAGAGACTGTAGAACCAAGTCAATACATAGCTTATAATTGAACTCAATTGAGACAACTTCTCAATACCAATCATTTTTACTGCATAAGCACTGACTAAAGATTCGTCTGTCTTTTTAGATTGATATAGTTGCTTGAAAGTTTCATATCCTTTTATATTATACAACTCTTTGAAATGAAAAATCATACGTTAGCATTGAAACTCTTATGTTGCTTTCGTAACTCAGGTGATATAGTTGCAAACATCACACATGTATAGTACTATCGTTATCACAGTGTTTATTATAGTAGACATCTCTTTCTTAATAGAATCATCAGCAGGTGTCTTTGAAAAGGGCTACTCAAGGATATAACTAATTTTCTCATGCCTGAGAACACTTCTCAAATTGCCAAGCCAATCAAGAAAATTTCCTTTAGTTATTAGCCTATAGTATATCTCTCAAATACATATACTTACTTTTGATTCAATAAATATAAATGATGAAAAGTAAAAGAATAATACATATAAAACACATCAATACATTTAATATGGTCTTGTATTAAATTAACTATGTTCTCACTGTTTAACTTAAATTTATGACTCTCTCACATAAATTTATGGAACCTACAATTAACTCCCCGTGGGCTGGGATCCCATTTGTTATAATAAGACTTTGAGTGTACTCAACAAACCTTAATAAAATATTTGGGTAGATACTATACTATTATCAACTGTATTTCCATAAAACTCCCAAATTATTAAACTGACAACTCTTTGTCTTCACACATCTTACATGTTAGCTTGACATTTTTCTAGAACTTATCTCATTGAGTGTACTCAACAAAAGATAAATTTTAGTTAAATCAAATCCATCATTCAAAAATATCTAATATTTCATAGAGTCAAACATATATCTAGTAGACCAGTTTTGAGGGTACTGAACGAGCTGATATCGATTGAGGACACTAATTTTTTACTATAATGATGGAAGGTGAATATAAATATGACTTAATATTTTAATGGGAGGTTTTGCATTCAAAGGTCTCATCGTAATAATTTTACATATTTTGCCCCCATTTTGTGGGGAAATAATGATTTTCTTTTTTCAAAAACGAGTGGTTGAAAAAAAAGGAATTTTTTTTGTTTACGTTTAATATTATTTTATAGAAGATTGTGTGGTTAAAAATAGGAGAGAGAAAAATGAAATGTAATGGAATGAAAATTAATGGGGGGCTAAACGATGGCTTTACTATACATTTAACATTCAAATATATATAAATATACATGTAAATAATGTGGACGATTATGGACTTTACTATCTAATCTCTTCGAGCCTTAAGAAAGGCTAGTCGGTCAGTTCCTAGGGGGTATTGTATTGGCTCATACAATGCTCCATCTCTATAGTCTCCTCTTCTTGTTTATTCAATTAATCCAGCTGTAATCTGTATCCTATACTAATTGGAATGGAAGCCTAAATGATTGGACATGCAGGCCATAATAATTACAATGGACTCGCAGATCCAAAATAAATAAGCTCGCGACCTAGAATACAATAAGAATAAAAACTAACTATTCAACACATCCACGTGGTCGAGTCCATAATCATCTATTAATAATACATTCAACACATAAATACATTCTTATATAATATATAACATTATATGCAAATATGTTTCAAATTTCTAGCATTAAGGTCGTCTAAACTAATTTAGACAAATGGATCGGAAGAATTAAATAATTAATTAATTCTATTAATCAATTGATTTACTTAGCGGGTATATTTAATTAAAATCAAATTTTAATTATATATGTTAAATTTGAGTCTAACTTTAACTCCACAATTACAGGGCGAAACTATTTAATTAAATATAAAATTAGAGTCCAACTCTAATTTCAAAATTTAATGCGATTGAATTTAATTAAAATCAAATTTTAATTAAATAACAAAATTAGAGTCCAACTCTAATTCCAAGATTTGGAATGAATTTATTTAATTAAAATCAAATTTTAATTAAATACAAAATTAAAGTCTAACTCTAATTCCAAGAAAATTTTTAGGGCGAGACAATTTAATTAAATGTCGAATTAAAATCTAATTCAAATTTCAAGAACATATTAGGGTGAATTATTTAATTAAAATCAAAATTTAATTAAATACTAAATTACAGTCCAACTCTAATTTAAATTAAATTAACATTTTAATTTATGGTAAAACTCCTAAATAAAATATAATTCAATTTAGGGTCAATTTTAATATTTAAGTTGAAATCCAATTTTAACGAAAATATAAAAATTTGTCAATTTTTAATAAAATTTTAATTGGGTCAAAATTGAAATATAGATCAAACCCATTTAAAATCAAATTTAAAACCATTTTAATATTTAAATTCAAAACACCATTGGAAAATTGCAATTTGACTCAAGTTTCAAATTAACAGCAAGTCTTTCAATTTCAAAAATTACATGATAAGCCCTCTACTTAAAATTTTCAAATTGGTCCCATTTTCTAATTGCAAGTGGGGCATTGCAATTTCATAAATTGCAACAAAGTCCCTCATCCCCAATTCGAAATTCATCCTAATTCTAGAAAACCCTAAAAACAAAATAAGACGATGCCAGTCATCAGCACCGCTTCTGCTTCTGCCATTTGTGACGAGAGACGCTATCTTTGTTGAATTCTGCAAATTCCTTTGCTTTATTTTAATTCCAACAATCACAATCTACAATCTAAAGTTGTTCAATTGTCCAACTTCCAATGGAAATCCATGGAGGGAACAAGATTGAGAGAACGAGGATTTTTACTTTTCTTGTGCTAGCAAGAATATGAATTTTTTCTACCGTTTTCAAACCCTAGCAGTTTATTTATATACGGCCAAACGAGCTAACTTAATCCGAGCAAATATTCAATTAAGCTAATTAATTAAATCTAGTCAATGAATTAATTAATCTAATTAATTAATTTGGGCATATTAATAAGCAACCCAATTAATTAATTATCCAACACATGTCAATTAATTAATTGGTAAATCTCATTCTTTTAGTTCTTCTTTTGTGTGTGACCATTACGATCCCAACCACTATGCCTAATGACACGAATTATTATTTTGATCTAATAAATACCCCATTTTAATTTATTACCATTTCACATTCGTCGTCTCAAATTGACATCTAGCAATGTGTCAAGGCAATACATGTAACGAAAATGTAGCGTGG
>NC_036237.1:14716953-14775830 GCF_002742605.1 Olea europaea var. sylvestris | reverse complement strand
CAACTACAAATACAAGGAATTTGGTTTGTAAATTTTATCAAATTTCCTAAAAATATATTTGGATTGTTTATCTTGTTGCTTTGGAGATTAAAATTTGCATGTGTTGTGTGTTGAATTTGTATAGGAGAAGGTAAATATTTGTTGGAGATCCTTTCTTGGTGGAATACTTCTCAAATTTATATATTCACATGGGGTTCAGACCCTACTTAATTGACCAACAATATAAAAGACTTAAAAATTTAGTGGTACTCTTTCCTTTTTAAATAATTTCATTCTTGTTTTCTCACATAAAATAAAGTAACTAATCTCTAACTAGTCGACTTTATAGCGTTGACAATGAAGGCTCAAATTTGTCAATCTCTAAAAGCCAATATTAGTTAAATAATGACGTATTGATGATTAGAACTTTGTATGATGATTGAGTAATTTATCTTGCTATTTATTGTTTGTCAGAAATCAGAGATTAGTTTGTCAATAATCATTTAGAAATCAGAGATTAGTTTGTCAATAATAATATCAAAAGGATAAATTGCACATATGGTGCCCGATACTCAACATTTTATTAGCATTGAACTGGTACTAATGATTACAATGTTCTCCAAAAAAAAGCATTGAAAAAATAAATTTACTTTTAAAAAATAAATTAAAAATAAATATTAAAGGGATTTGAAAAAAAATATATATATCCTCGAGCCTCAAATAATAATGGAGAAATTAGGTCCACTGTCCTCAAAAAATAAAATATTTGATTAATACCCTTAAAACTTATTGAATTTGCAAATTTCCGTATTAATTACACCCAAAACTCCGAAAGTCCAAAAAAGCTCACAAATTTATTTTCTGTCTTTTTTTGAGATTTTATCATTTTTTTGAATATTTGTTACTTTTTGAATTTATGCCACTTTTCATTTAATAGTCTTTCATTTCTCTTTTATTTATAGGATTGATAGTTAATCATATCACAAGAGAATTCGTTTAAAAGGACATGAATGCGACATGATACTTTTATACAGTGATATATTTTAGCTCCTTTAAAAAGTGACATTTTAGCCTATATGAATACAAGGGTACACCAATTTTTTTATTGATGGAATTGCTTATGACAACACTAATAATGGAATCTCTTTTTAATAGTGACAAAATGTAGATTCTTTTGAATATCATGTCAATTTTTTCGTTAAAAATTGACATTTACCTTTTAACAAATATTGTTATATGTGCAATCTATTATAAGAATTATTTCAATCATTTTGTTATTTTCATATACATTATCTTGTCCTCTTTTGCATATATAATAAATGAAGATATTAATTTTATCCACGTCTGTAAAATAATACAAAAGAAATTGTGTGAGACCTTTTTTTTTTTTTTTTTTTAAGTGACAAAGAACGTCACTTTTAATTACGAGCAAATTAACTCATATGAAAAATACAAATAAAGTATTACATCATGTCACTTTTCAATTTAAAGCAAAGTTTGAATTTACATTCATATTTAAATTTTTACGAACACTCATGTATGCATCTATTTTATTGATCCAAAATAATTCAAATGAGATAATTTATGACATTTCCAGATAAAAGTGACAGAAAATGTCACTTTCAAGTTTTAGTATTTAACTTGTATGAAAAAATAATAATAAAGTGTTACATTATGTCATTTTTTAATAAAAAATTAGGTTTGAATTTGTATTCATATTTAAATTTTAAAAAACACACATGAATACATCTATTTAATTAATTGCTTCAAAAGAATTCGAATGAAATAGACTGCGATATTTTTAGAAAAAAGTGATAGAGAATGTAACGTTTCACATTCTCATTTTCACAAACACCTTTTATGCATCACTTGGATTGAATCAACATTGATTTCTCATATATATTAACTTAATCTAATCAATACAAATATAGTATTACATCGTGTCATTTTTTAATTTAAAGAAGAGTTTGGATTTATATTCATATTTAAATTTTTATGAACACTCATGTATGCATCTATTTTATTGATCCAAAAAAAAAGGAAAAAAGAAAAAAGAAACAAATGGTATAGATAATGACCTTTTTAGATTAAAGTGATAGAAAATATCACTTTCAAATTTAGTATTTAACTTATATGAAAAAATAAAAATAAAGTGTTACATCATGTCACTTTTTCATATCAAACTGGGTTAAATTCTTATTCATATTTAAATTTAAAAAGTAAAATACACATGAATGCATCTATTTAATTGTTCCAAAGGAATCCGAATGAGATAGACCACGACATTATTAGAAAAATAGTGATAGAGAATGTTCAGATTCTCATTTTCATAAACACCTTGCATTTATATCTTGGATTGATTCAAAGTTGATTTTTCATATATATTAACTTAATCTTATTCATACAATCTAAATTTTAGTACATGCTACTAACTCAAATTATTAATCTAAAGATGAAATTTCCTATGTGCTACCCAAAAAAAAAAAGGAAAAAGAAAAGAAAAGAGAACTCAACAACATCAAATTAAACAAACTATGAACTAATAGAATAAAAATTTGTAACTTTTTGGTTATTATTTGCAGATTTGGGGAAGAAAAGTTTGAAGGAAAGGTAGTTAAAATAGTTCTTGATCTTGTTTGGTCTTGATTTGTGTAAAATTTCCTCTTATGAGTTCAATTTTCCTTGATTTCAAGTTTGGAAAAGTTGAAATTTTTTAGTTGCTGATCACCTCCCTCTTTTACGTTTGCGATGTAAAACTTACAACGTGTTACGAATGAAATAAGTGCATTCGTCTTTTAACCCATGTTTCTCACGATTTTTCAAAATGACCCACAAGGAAGTGTATTTGAATTAATTGACCATTAATTCTATGCGATTTTGTAACAAATTGATAGGTAAATTAGAGATTTAGATCATATAATAAAATTTGGTAATTCAGATAAAAGTTTAGTGATATATTCTTATAGATATTGAGGTTGTTACATAGGTTCTTAGAGACAAAATGCGTTTAGCTAATGTTTATTTGGATTCACATAGAGATATGGTGAATGATTTAGTTAACTATGGTTAATTTGAACCCGTAATAGATCAATTGATTAATTAGGAAGAACTTGACTGAACACTATAATAAGTAAAAAAAAATCTTGATTTTTGAAATAAAAATGTCAATAGATGAAATTTTAAGTCATAATATCAACATTTATACAAGTTTAATTAGAAAAAAGTTATTAAGCAACAAAAACTATATTACTTGTTTTTGGTTGTTGAGAAGTTAGATATAGTAAATTAGGAATAAAATAATAAAACGATCATTCAAATTCAAAATTACATTATATTATTTTGTCACAATTTGTACACTTACACGATATAAAGTACGCACATGTAAAGAGGTCAAATTCTTTTCCTTTTCACGCTATGACTACCATCTCTAATAAAATAGACCTATATAAGCATGAGATGCCTTCAATAATATATCTTATGCTCCAAGTAGGGTAGGACATGGTCCGGTTAGAACCGAACGGACCTGAAATTTTCGGATATTTAGTAAGTAGAACCGTCGGATCCAAATTTAATTATGGAATCGTTCGGGTTAGGATCCATTCGGTTCGATTCAAATCCTATGTTCCGTATTATAATTAAAATTTTTACTATTTACAAAGTGACATTAATTCAACTAATCATATTTTCAATCTTAATTCTTACAAAATAACGTAATCCAATTTTATGGGTCATTTGCGTCTCTCTTTGCTGAATTCTTCATAAATTTAATTGTTAAAATCATAGGAAGAGGAAGATAACGAGCTCAAATAATTAAGAGAGGTATTGTCGAGTTTCAATTCGATTTCTCCAGAACGGTAAAAAGGCACTACGGTAGAGTAACAGATTTGAATAAAACTTAGGTCAATTTGATTAAGTTAACTTTTAACTGAAAATTAGAAATAGGAAAATCATATTTTTGGGTTTGAAATAAATTAACTAGTTAGTCAATTTATTTAGAAAAAATAAAATAATTAGGTTTATTTAAAATAAATTAATTAAAAAATTAGAGACATTCGATTCTTAATCGATTCCTCGATTCTTGATATAGAACTGAGAACCGTACCAAACCCGTCGGTTATCGATTCAAATATTCGTTCAGATATTTAATATAAGAATAATTGTTCGGTTCAAGAGTTTTGTTCAGCTCTAGCTCCAAGACTAAAAATGATCAATATTGCATATTCAGATACTTTCCTAATTACAATTGAAGTCCATTTACTTTTTGACACTCGTCAAAATCCTTACCTATTTAGAGATAAAATGGAATAAATATTCAATTTGCTATACCCCAGTTTGATTATGATTAAAAATAAGTTTTTTAGTAAATTTTGATAAAAACTGATAAAATATATGATTGAAAAGTTATGAGTCTCGTAAAATATGTGGTTAAAATTACTTGTTGATTTTGGTTCAGATTTCTACCAAGCTAGGGTTGATAAGTGCATTTTATACACTTATTTATGTCGTTATATTAGAGTATTTATTGGAAATTTTAATGAATTAAGACTCAATTCTTTATAAATTATTTACTAGATAACGATCGATGAAAATATCATAATTGGAGAAAAATGAACGAAAAAGTGACAAAATTGCAAGAAAGCCAAAGTTTGGGAACTAAAATGTAAATACTCAAAATTTGTTACAGACATCATGTCGAAGATTGAAGAGTCCTAGGAGTCAATTGAACAAAAGTAGAAGACATTATAATGAAAAATGATAGAAAAGAACCAAAATGCACTTGTAAAAAGTTTAGGGACTGATTTACAAACTTGGTCCCCAAGAGTAACCCGTGCCTAGGCATGGGCCTGCAAGCCTAGCCTGGGCACCACTCTCTGCAGAGACTAAAATGGCTAGCTCATGCTTGGGCAAGCCATACAACCTTGTCCAGACATGGGTGTAGGAGGAAAAGAAATTGATTTTTATTTTTTTTTATGTAATATTTTGCATTGAATGATCTTTTTTAGCTTCTATTTAATACATTGGAGGCCGTGAAATATATATCTAATACTCATTCAACGTTGAGAAGAAGTCTAGCTAGAGTAACAAGGCAATTAACATAGACTATTGAAGATTAAAAGTTCGGATTCAAGATTCAAGGTTAAGATGCTGATTTTTCAAGTTTCTTCTATCGTTCCTTGATTCGAGTGATGTCTTTTCAATTCTCATTGTGTAATTTACATTCACATATGTTAGGCGAATTTCTCTATTATATTGGATGAAGATGAGACCATTGGTTATCTTTTTCTAATTTAAAGACAATTAGTTTGGTGAATTCTTGTATCTTGATTGATTATGAATAATTGTTTTGTTATTTGATTGTTTGATCATCAATTAGATAAGCTAATACTTGTTATAGTCTAAAAAGTTCACAATAGGTTTTGACTACTGCAAAATTGACACACGGATAATATATTCAAGAATATCACTTGTGGTGTATGCAATCTTGTTAAATAATGAGGTTATTGAATGCATGTCTTTGCATATAAAATCGGACTAGGAATAGTTATTAGGTGGTGCTTAAAATATGTTAGATTTATCTTGAAAAAGAAAGTCAATCAATATAGGAATATCGATTGTCATGAGTACTTGAACAACACTAAACTATGGAACATTTACTCTATATTTTCACAAAAGCACCGCATTTACATAGCTCATAGCATAACTTGGGATAATAACAAACCATACATCTCTTTTGTGTTTCTTACATCAAATTTGATAGGAAACTAGTACACTATAATTAGAACTTTCCTTGTGGGATGATAACTCAGCTTACTAAATTATTACTTGTCAACTATCATATACACTTACGGTTTTCATCCAAACAAGTTTTTGATGCTGTTATTGAGAATAGATTGTTTAAATTATAGTTTACTAGTTTATATTGTATTCGATTTTCTTTCTGTTTTAGGTTGTTCATCATAGTACCTCATTCTCTTTTGATTAGTTTCTTTTGATAGTCAACATTTTTATGTAAGATTCTGATGAGAGCGAGTTTCTTTTAGTAGATCCCGAGATCAAAAGAATCTTTAGACAACACAGAAGAAATTCGAGAGAAGCAAGGGATATGGTTGAAAGTCAAAATTAGAATTATATTTAAAATCCACTTCAATTACCTCAGCTAGTTTAGCTGAGGACAATTGTCAACGGGAGGGACGTATCAGCTGGAGATTATGTGACTTAAGTACCTGCACGTGTACAACCTATTATCATTTATCTTCCATTTGGATAGGCTAATTTCCACATTCGATCATATGTCAACTACCTATATAAAAATCATCAAGACCTTAAGTTCTTTGGGAGAAAGCTACTGAAAATCTGCACGAACATGTACAAGATTTTCGATGCAGTGTAAAGTAATTAGTTATGAGAGGATGTCAACATATGGCTTTTAAATGCATTTATTCCCTTACACTTTGAAGGATGGCGTAGGAGAATGGCTGCATCTTTTACCTATCGATAGCATCGTGTTGTGAAATGAAATGATGCAAAATTTGACTATGAAGTTCTTTCCATCGCCTTGAGTTCATCAGATTAGGAATGAAGTATACACTCTCAAGCAGAAAGATCTCGAGAGTTGCTCAGAAGCATGAGAAAGATTCAATGACTATTTGATGAAGTGTCCTAACCTTGACATCCCTAAATAGGGCCAAGTCTACCTTTTCATTCAGGCTTCCATCTTGAATATGTAATATGGTCGACATTGGAGAAGGTAGAACAACGATAAAGATGTCAATAGATGATATCTACATTCTTTTACAAAAGAATTGTAGGAAATCTTTCTATGTAGCTATCTGACGGGAAAACATCAAGGCTTCACAACATCTATGCCGTAAGTGTCGTAATAGCATTAACGGCACATAATTAGGTAATAAGAAAGAAGCTATACAACCTCACTTGGATAGTGCACGTAGTGCACCAACCTACACCCATCAATGAAAGCTGTGTGTGAGGGGGGGGGGGAGGGGAATCATACAACTGCAAGTTGCCCTTTACCTTCCACTGTACACAAAATTTCTAGAGGCAGTAGAACAACCCTCACTATAACACTTATAATTCAAGCTGGAGAGATCATCCCAACTTCTCATGGATGAATAATATGGGTAAAAAAAAAAAAAAAATTAAGTTTAGGAGAACCCACTAGTCTTTCAATAGCAACAAGAGAAAATATCATCTTTATTAGATCTATGTGTAAAGTACATTACAAAGACCAAAATTGCAATCTAGAATCACTAGGCCTCTATTAAAAATTTGGAAAACTAAGTAGGAAAGATAGCAACTACATTGTCCAACAGAACACAAGGTGCCTTGCTAA
Source organism: Olea europaea var. sylvestris (assembly GCF_002742605.1). Taxonomy (NCBI): domain Eukaryota; kingdom Viridiplantae; phylum Streptophyta; class Magnoliopsida; order Lamiales; family Oleaceae; genus Olea; species Olea europaea. The sequence continues at coordinate 14,768,500 of NC_036237.1, read as the reverse complement.
GCGACAAGAGAAAAATCCACGAAACATGTGTTAGCTATCAAAGCTATAGAGGATGATGCAGACTACAAGCCATCAATCAAAAAATTTTCTCTCAGTTAACAAACTTATGTGCCGCTTATCCCATTCCCTAGAGGGCTTCAAAAGCAGCTAAAAGAGGCAGGTTCAAGTCATCCCCACAAGAAGTGGAGTTTAGCTGCCAAAATAAACAGAAAAGGAAAGATATTGAGGATAATCAAGTACTTACCACGGGGTGAGGAAAAGTGGGCCAGGTTGAAGAATCGACGGAGATTAACCAGCAAGAACATCCATACAATCTATATGTTAAGGCAACCATTCTTAATAATACATTTATACCTCCTGTCCCATTTTCTCAAAAGTCGTAGAACAACAGGATGGAGAAGCTTGCAAATTTATTGGATGCCCTTGAGTAACTTCACATTAGTATTTCTTTCATTGACACAATTCTACAAATTCTAAACTAAGCAAAGGTTTTGAAGTGACCTTGCTTATGACCTAGCTGGATTAAGGTTATATAGCAGCCAAGAGAGTGGTTGAGAAAATGCATGTGGTATGAAAAGAACACCAATATGTTGCCAAGAATCTAAGTATGGATGAACAAAGCTCTAAATTAAAGCTTCCAAACACCTAAGAATCATTGGCCACTATTTCGGTCGAAATTTGAAGCTCAAAGAAACTTGAAATCTTCAAAATCAAAAGTGCAATCTAGAAGTAGAAAACTTCAAGAGGAGTGGCTAGGAGTCAAAACTTGTTGAAATTTAGACTCATGCAAGGAAACAAAGAGAATGTAATTCTGCCTAAGTTCCAAGAAATACAAGCAAGGGACAAGTTGAAATTCCCAAAAAAAAAAATGCAATTTGTAAAATTTTTTGAATCGAGGCCAAACAAAATACACAAAATTTGATTTTTATTTTTATTTGATTTATTTATTTTTATGTTTTGCCAATTTGAGTAACAATATATTGTAAAAAGCAATCAACATTGTTGAGTTACTACAAGGGCAGTTTGAAAAATTCAAAAATTTGAATTTATTGCCTAATTGAGTAAGAAACAGCCTAATAAGAATCTGAAATTCCAATGCTAGATCAAACCTGCTTCCACAATTTTAATTTACTAACTTACGAATCATCAAGCAAAATTGCATGGTATAATTGACTCTCTGCTGGCCAGAAGAACTGTAGGGAAAATCCCAAGTTTCACCAGTTCGGTCGGTTTATGAAAAATGAGGAATCCGGTATTCTCGATTTCAATACCGTATATGCTTTTTGTCCGGTAAGATGATATATAACAGCAAGTTACAGTCGTACAACTAATTGAATAATAACAGAATGAACAACAAATCAACTATTGAATTTACTGCAATAAATAACAGAACGAATAATTGAAATTGCAGGAAATGAAATTTCAAACCGAGGCCTGTGTTACACACAGTTTCCTTAAAACATATTCGCCCCCTCACCATTCGTGTTTGAGGTTTAAAACAAGCGTCCGTTTCCCAGGATACAACGGTAAAACCAGTAGATTTTGAGCAACGCAGAAACCACTCCGGCGAACTGAACTAGTGCCTGAACTACACCACCATCAAGACAGAAATGCAAAAAAGATAGAACTCTATGCAAATGAATTTCTTGTGTATTCTAAACTTGAAAGCTTTTCCTTTGGTGTATTGAAATGAGGAAAATGAGCCACTATTTATAGGCTAGGCTACCATTAATGGTAATGACCTTTGGAGTTTCTCATCTTTTTCCTATGTGGGACAAATTTATTTTTCCCACATAAACTCCTTTTTGAGTGGCACACTTTGAGCCTCAATTTCTCATTCACCCGAGCATCATCTTTGGCAAGTAAGTATATGATTTTGATGTACTCATGAAGGAGAACACAGATCAACTTTCATCTTCCAAATTGAACAACTGGGTCCCACTCAAACTCGTGCCAAAGTCGGCCCATAACTCATTTTTTTCCAACAATCCCCCACATGAATGAAAATTGGGAGCGACTCATGCATGTGACACATGACGACTTATGAATGTGACACATGACGACTTGTGAATGTGACACATGACGCTTGGTGATATAGTTCAACAGTTGAAACCTGCATAGGATAGGTAGATGTTACCCTTTGAACCTTCCCTTGTGAAAGTATATTTACTTCACTAGCTGACCACTAGATGCAATGTCCTTGAACTGTTCTGCCGTTTATGTAAATGATGATACACTTCACACAGGATTCTTCCTAACACATTTCAGTTCTCATTATTATGTTCGTTTTGGCCATGAATGTACGCTTGGTTCTGTGAGAGTTCACAAGAATTGCGCCCCACACAATTCCCTTAGAAGCGGCCCCACTTCTCTCTCACATAGGTGATTTCTTATTACAAGTAATCTGCATTACTTGGCTCGATTTTCGACGCATAAGAATCATTAAAAGCCTACTGCTTATCCTCCGTCTTTACGGGCATCACTGTCGCATCACAGGAATGGACAGGAGGTAATATCTCCCACAGTGATTCTATCAAGTCTTTACAATTAGGTTGTCCCTTTGAATCTAGATCTTGGGATCTCCAATCAACTAGGTTGGATTTTCCTTTGTATTAACTTATCCATTCAAGGGCTTAAGTCCCATTCCTCTCGATGATTTCTCAACTAACTCTCTATTTAACCCTTTGGTTAGCGGATCTGCAGTTATCATTTGACTTTACATAATCAATAGTGATAACTCCAGTTGAGAGTAATTGCCTAATGGTATTATGTCTACGACGTATAGGTCTAGACTTACCATTATACATGTTACTATGTGCCCTTCCAATTGCCGATTGACTATCACAATATATGCAAATTGTTGGCACAGGCTTTGACCATCTTGGAATATCCTCTAAGAAGTTGCGTAGCCACTCAGCCTCTTCACCACTTTTATCTAGAGCTATAAACTCAGATTTCATAGTGGATCTGGCTATCACTGTTTGTTTAGAAGATTTCCATGATATAGCTGTACCTGCCAATGTGAACACAAATCCACTCGTGGATTTTGAGTCTTTTATATCAGGTATCCAATTAGCATCACTATATCCTTCAATGACCGCTGGATATCTGCTATAGTGCAGTCCAAAATTACGAGTATATCTCAAGTACTTTAGTACTCTTACTATTCATTTCCAGTGATCAGCTCTTGGATTACTCGTGTATCTACTCAGTTTGCTCACTGTGTAGGCTATGTCTAGTCTTGTACAACTCATCAAGTACATCAGAATTCCAATGATTCTCGAGTATTCTACTTGAGACACACTTTCACCTTTGTTCTTCGATAGATGTTGACTCGTATCTATCGGGGTTCTAACCATTTCAGTATCATCCTTACTGAACTTTCCTAGAATTTTATCCACATAATGTTACTGGCTTAGAACAAGACCATCCGACGTTCTTGAAATTTTGATTCCAAGTATAATATCAGCTAGACCCATGTCTTTCATGTTAAATCTCGAATTTAACATGGTTTTAGTGGATTTGATCACCTTATCGTTGCTGCCAACAATAAGTATGTCATCAACGTAAAGACATAAAATGACATAGCCATTTTCAGTGTCTTTAACGTAAATACATTTATCACACTCGTTGATCTTAAATCCATTCTCCATCATGACACTGTCAAATTTCTCATGCCATTTTTTGGTGCTTGTTTCAAGCCATACAATGATTTCACCAATTTATACACCTTATTTTCCTTCCCTGGAGTCAAAAACCCTTCGGGTTGTTCCATATAGATTTCTTCATCTAAGTCTCCGTTCAAGAAGGCAGTCTTAACATCCATTTGATGTACTTCAAGATTTCGCAAAGCAGTAATCGCAAGTATCATTCTAATGGATGTTATTCTCGTTATTGGAGAATATGTATCAAAGTAATCAAGGCCTTCTCGTTGTCGGTAACCTTTTATTACCAACCTGGCCTTATACTTTTCAATAGTTCCATCTGCTTTCATTTTTCGTTTGAAAATCCACTTGTAGCCTAATGGTTTACTTCCTGGTGGAAGATCCACTAGTTCCCATATATGATTTTGCAGGATAGAATCTATTTCAATTTTAATGGCCTCTTTCCATTGAGGTCTTTCCGAGGAGTTCACAGCTTCTTGATAGTTTTGAGATTCACTTTCTAGCATATAGGTCAGAAAATTCGGACCATAAGATTTTCCTGTCCTTTCCCTTTTGCTACGTCTAGGTTCAACCTCAACCTCCTCTTCTGGTTCTTGGTCCTGACTATGTTCAGTCATAGTCTTATACGTCCGTTTAGAAGAACTTGCCTCTTCTTCAGACCTACATGGAAACACATGTTCAAAGAACGAAGCTTTTCTCGACTCCATTATCGTGTTTCTGTGTATATCTTGGATTTTAGATTCATACACGAGAAATCGATAAGCACTACTGTTATGTGTATATCCAATGAATATGCAGTCTATAGTTTTCGGGCCTATTTTCACCTTCTTTGGTGTTGGGACAGCCACTTTAGCAAGACACTCCCACACTCGTAAGTATTTATAGAAAGTTGTTCTTCCTTTCCATAACTCATAAGGGGCCTTCTCCATTTTCTTTCGGGGTACCTTATTCAAAAGGTAATTTACTGATAACACAGCATCCCCCACATGTTCTGAGATAATCCAGAACTTACTAGCATCGCATTCATCATCTCCTTTAAGGTGCGATTTTTCCTTTCATCAACACCATTTTGTTGCGGTGAATACGGTGCGGTGGTTTCATGTATGATTCCGTGTTGTGCACAGAATTCAGCAAACGGTGCTTCATACTCACCACCTTGATCGCTTCTTAGTACCTTAATTTTCTTGTTAAGTTGATTTTCAACTTCATTCTTCTAGAGAACAAATTTCTCTATCGCTTCATCCTTGCTTTTTAGCAAATACACATAACAGTATTTCGTGCTATCGTCGACAAAAAGTAATGAAATACTTGTTGCAACCTCTTGTTTGTACAAATTTTAAATCACATATATCACTGTGAATTAAATCAAGTGATTCCGTATTTCGTTCAATTGACTTAAAGGACGACCTAGTCAATTTTGCTTCAACACAAGTCTCACACTTATGTTTGGAATCAACATGGAATGCTGGTATGCATTTCAAGTTAACTAGCCTACGTAAAGTATCATAGTTAACATGTCCTAGTCTACCATGCCACACATTGGAAGACTCAAGCAAGTAAATAGAAACATTCACTTTATTATTCATTTTTGGTTTAATAACCATTACATTAAGTTAAAACATTCCATCAGAAATATAACCTTTTCCGACAAACATTCCACTTTTCGACAAGATGACCTTGTCTGACTCAAACACAATGCGAAAACCATGCTTATTCAAAAGTGACCTGGACACAAGGTTCTTGCGGATTTTCGGCACATACAGCACATTGTTGAGAGTCAGCTCTTTTCCCAAAGTCATCTTCAGAACCACTTTTCCTTGGCCCTTGATTTCAGAAGTTGCTGAATTTTCCATGAACAACTTCTCTCCATTCTCAACTGCTTCAAAAGCAGTAAATAACTCTTTATTAGAGCACACATGTCTCGTAGCTCCGGTGTCAATCCACCATTCTTTTAGGTTAGAACCTACCATGTTCACTTTAGAAATGACTGCTGCGAGACTCATCTCCGACACATCATATGCCATGTAGTCAACCACATTTGCTTTTTTCTTCTTCTTTGGCAATCTGCACTCCGAAAATTTGTGGCTTACTTTGTCACAGTTGAAGCACTTCCCTTGAAATTTCTTCTTAGGAATGTCCCCTTTTGGTTCCAGCTTGATCCCTTTACCATCGGATGACCCAGCTTTGGTTTTGCAGTTCTTACTACCTTGACCATGTTAAAAAATATTGGCCTTAGCCGCTCCAGGATTGAACCACTTCTTTTCGAAACTCTTGTTGTCTTCTTCAATTCGAAGTCTAACAATCAGTTCTTTAACGTTCATTTCCTTTCACTTGTGTTTCAGATAATTCTTGAAATCTTTCCACGCGGGAGGCAATTTTTCAATGCTTGCAGCCACTTGGAAAGTTTCACTCAGAATCATCCCTTCGGCATAAATTTTGTGAAGAATCACTTGGAGTTCTTGCACTTGACTGATTACAGTTTTGGAGTCCACCATCTTATAGTCCAAGAATCTGTCAAACTGTTTATGACGTAATCCGGCATAAGAAGTCCGAGTGGTTCCAAGCATCAACAGCACTGATTACTTGAACATCCACCTCACCCTCTTGGAGTTTTGGAGCACTTTCAGTCAAGAATCTCGCAAGATTCAAGGTGGTCAAATAGAACAACATTTTCTGCTGCCACCTCTTGAAATTCAAGCTGTTGAATTTCTCCGGCTTTTCCTCATGGTTAACCGGTACATTAACCGGAACATTAGCCACATGTTGGCTCACAACACAACTTGGCACTTGAGCCACAGTCTAGCCATAACAGAGCTAGGCCCTGCAGCCATAGCTGCACCCATAGTAGAACCCACAGCCTGAGTTTGGGTACCTACAGCTTGGGACACATCCATGTTAGTGGAACCGGTTGCCATTTCGTCTTCTGAAAGAACCAAACAACAAATTAGTTTCCATTATATAACAAATATAAGAAACTAATCAGTTCAGAAATAATCAATATAGGAAACCAATTTTTCCTTTCTGAGAATCTATTTTAAGCTTGTAGGGAAAATCTCAAGTTTCACCAGTTCGGTCGGTTTATGAAAAATGAGGAATCCGGTATTCTCGATTTCAATACCATATATGCTTTTTATCTGGTAAGATGATATATAATAGCAAGTTATAGTCGTACAATTAATTAGATAATAACAGAATGAACAATAAATCAACTACTGAATTTACTGTAATAAATAACAGAACGAATAATTGAAATTGCAGGAAATGAAATTTCAAACCGAGGCCTGTGTTACACACAGTTTCCTTAAAATAGATTTGCCCCCTCACCGTCCGTGCTTTAGGTTTAAAACAAACGTCCGTTTTCCAGGATACAACGGTAAAATCAGTAGCTTTCAAGCACTGCAGAAATCACTCCAGTGAACTGAACTAGTGCCTGAACTATACCACCACCAAGACAGAAATGCAAAAAAGACAGAACTCTATGCAAATGAATTTCTTTTGTATTCTAAACTTGAAAGCTTTTGCTTTGGTGTATTGAAATGAGGAAAATGAGCAACTATTTATAGGTTAGGCTACCATTAATGGCAATGACCTTTAGAGTTTCTTACCTTTTTCCGATGTGGGACACATTCATTTTTCCCACATAAACTCCCTTTTGAGTGGCACACTTTGAGCCTCAATTTCTCATTCACCAGAGCATCATCTTTGGCAAGTAAGTATATGATTTCGATGTACTCACGGAGGAGAACACAAATCAACTTTCATCTTCCAAAATGAACAACCGGGTCCCACTCAAAACTCGTGCCAAAGTCGGCCCATAACTCAATTTTTTTTTCCAACAAGAACAACCTAGAATCTGCCAACATGCTGACTGGAACGGCATTGACCAGTATATATAACTAGCCGAACTCACTTGGAAGTCTAGAACTGCGACAAAGTCGAGGCAGCACCAAGTATTAAAGCTGGAATTGATCCTCATCAAAGAGATGCACCAAGAAACTGGGCAAAACTTTTGCAAAAAACTCTTAAGAACAATGCGTATGACCTCTTGAGCCTTTTCAAAATTTCCAAGAAGAGATGAAAAATTGAAACTTTCAAGGCCAAAGCAACACCATTTTGGCCTGTCTTTAAACTAGAAGTGAGAACGGGCCGGCTGGGCCAGTTTTTATCCAAACCCAACTTGACTTTACCGATTTAGGCTATTTTCTAAATCGAACCTACCCGGTTGGTAACAAGAACTGACCCAACTTAGTTTGGGCCGATTTGGGTTGGCTCTACAATTTTTTTTTCCCCGATTAGGTTCAAACTGCCAAATGAATCCTTATTTGCCAGAAATAAAAATCGAAAAAAGCTTAAAAAATTTTCTTCTAGTTGATGATAGTTTGTCATTTTCATAAACCATGATATCGTAAAAAATTTAACCGAAACAACATGATCTAATTAAATTAAAAACATACTAATGAAACTAAATACAATCAAAATAGCCATCAAGCATAAAAAGAAAATTTAAATATTACAATTATCCAACAACTAAAAATATTACATTAATCGAAACTCAATAAGTATGAAAATAAGAATGCTACAATCATCAAAAATCAAAACTCTCATAAAACAAATAATAAGGTAAAATGTTACGACTTCCGAATTGTAACATAAGCATTAAGCATCATTCCTACAATAAAAATAATAGAAATACTTAGAGAATAAGATGAATATTACATTAATAAAGAGTTATTAACAGTAGAATACGTATCTACCTCAAAAATCTAGAAATGAGCTAATCCTATTGATTTAGCATTCATTTGATTTCTCCGATTCAAAAAGCTCTACAAAAAAATGATTAAATTTGGAATAAATTTGATAAAATACATATTTAACTAATTCATGGAATAGCTCCATTACCTTCATCCAACTTATTATATTCTTCCACATCTTCCATAGAGAATTTCTCCACGCTTGTAGACTCTTAATTAAATTTTGTGTACACACCAAAACTTTCACCATCCTATGAGTTCAAGAACTATGAAATGGATCAAGAATTCTTCCTCCAGTACTGAAAGCACTTTCTGAAGCCACCATAGACACTTGAATAGCCATTACATCTCTTGCAAGTTCTGACAATGTACGATATTTGTTTCAATAATTTTCCACCAATTAAGAACATAAAAAACAACGTCCTCGATATCTTCACAAGAATCTAACAAGTATCTATCCACATCATTTTTCAATTCAACTATATCTTTTTCTGGTTGTGTTTTCTTAAACCTAAAAATACAAGAAAGAGATACACTTAAAGTGGGACTTTCTTTTGCAGAATAAACCTCACTTGATGAATTCAAGTCACTTGATACTTGATTGCTTTCAGATCTTGTTTCACATCTCATATAACAATCGTATATAGACATCAAATTGTCTTTCAAATCTTTGTCATATTACAAGCAACTTGTTAAACTTTTTCATGTTAATAGCCATTTCACCCAAAAGAAAATCACTAATTGAACTCAATTGTTCCAGTTCGATTACGAATGAATGTACTTCATGAAGATAAACATTAGAGCTAACATGTATTGAAGTAATGAACTTCAAAGTTACTTCATAAAAGCCTTTAAGGAACTTGTCAAAAATAGAAGCATTTTCCCAATCAAAAGTTGTAGGAGGCCTACTATTTCTTCTACAACTATCATACTCCTGAAAATAATTTACATACTGCACATCGTCCTCCTTTAAACTTTCAAAAGCTTTTTCAAAATTTTAAAGTGGATTCCAACTTTAAATATGTGGAATTCCACCTCATTGGTATATCCAAATATACAAGTGATTTACAATCATTTTTTCTTCACTCACACACTCTTTAACTTTTGTTCTCTAGCAGGAGAAGATTTAACATTTTTTATAGCATTGCGAATACTAACAATTGAATCATGTGCTTCCTTCAACCCTTCACACACAATCAAATTAACAATTTGTACACAACACCTCATGTGCAAATACTTTCCATCTAAAACATATCCATCACCACTTTAACCAATCATCTTCCTCTTAATATAATAAATATCCATTTCATTCGTAGTTACATTGTCAACTGTGATTGTACACAATCTCTCAAAACACCATACACGCAAACAATTCTCAGTAGCTTTACCATTGGTTTCACCTCTATGATTAACAATCACATAGAAGCCCAAAATCCATTTACGATGCTTCCAATTAGATCAACTTAGTGTGCTGTGAAAGACATATAATTAATACTTTGAATGGAACTCCAAGTATCAGTAGTAAGAGAAACTCTTTTGACATTGGATGATAATTTTCAATTGCAATTTTTAATCTATATACAACAGATAAATATATCTAACAACAATTCTACGAGATGGACGATCAAATTTAGGACATGCCGCCTTACAAAATTGTTTAAACCCCTCACCTTCAACAAATCTAAATGGTAATTCATGCAATATTATCATCTTAGCACATGCAAGCCTACACTCTTCCTTATTAAAGCCAACTAGAATGTTCACATCACCATCAGTTGGGCTTTTTTTTGTTGTTTATCTTCCAATCTTCCGGGATACTTCTTATAATAAAGAACCAAATGATTCCTCAAGGTACTAGTCCCATAATCCCTAGCCTCACAAGCATAATCTTGCCCACAATAGTTGCATGCACACCTAACATCTTCTGTAATTGGATTCTTTATAACTGTGAAGTGTTCCCACACATCCCAATATTTTCTATTATTTCTCTTCCCTAAACATGATGGTGGAAGTGGAGAAACATATGTTGAAGGAGTTTCACTAAAAGCTTCAATTTCTCTATCTATGTCCTTGTTCATATCTATACAAATCAAGTAAGAAACAAAATAAGTACAAGAGAATGTGTTTTTGTTAATGCATACCAGCAATGAAGAAAATCATTCAAACTCTAATTTAAGTTTCTTTTACCTGAAATTTAAACCTTGTAACATTAGTAATAAAATAAAATATTTTAAACAAGAAAAATTATAAATTTGATTTCATTGCCAGTAATCCGATTCTTAAAAATGAGAAAAGCACTCGCAATAAGCCTTAAATTTCAGGACAACATGAAACAAATGTTAAAGTTGGACTGTCAATTTAGAACAAATTAAGACTGAGTGGAAAATTGAAGACCAAAGAAATTTTTCACCAACACTAGTAGTAAAGTCCAATCCTTTTCAAAATTTTCAGCAACATGAAATATATCCAAGCTCCACTTTAGGAATTACCTAAGCAAAAAGTTGCAAATCTGTGCCTTGCAAAATTAAAATAAATATACTAGATGTCGTTCCATTCTAATTTGAGAACTGCTTAAACTAAATCAACTGAAGTCAGTTCGAGACTCTACTCATATTGCAAAATGTGGAAACCTTTATCAAAGTTTTATGATAATGTGGAAATGAAAATGATAGTTTAAATTTCCATGAAATTGTTATCATACAGATAGAGCATCTACAATAATTTTAGTAATCTCTAGATTTTCTGTCATCACTATGAATATCCTGTAGTATCAATTTTCTAAACCGTTCCATTTCAAATAATAATAATAAAAAAGAATTGAATTGAAACAATAAATAAATGCATATATAGGAACAAGTTCGAAGTATTTAGGGATAAACCTCGGACCAAAGTTGTATGATCGCTGACGTGTATTCCTAGGTTGACAAGTCCTACGATGTCTAGTACGCCTCTGTCTTACAATTCCTTTATTCTTTGGTTCAGGGTTAGGCACATGTTTGTCAGTGGTAGGGACAAAAGTGGTCTTTGAATTACTCGCAGTACTGTGATTATTCTCTTTAAAACCTAGACCTCCCCTATTACCACCCGACTTGCTCATTCCTAGGATGTTATCAAGTTTCAATGAATCACTAGAAAAGGTAAGAAGTTAAGACTTAGGATACTCAATGTCGTTCAGAAAGTTCTTAACCTGGATTTCTAACGTCTCATTCTAAATAGTCAGCACATAAACTTTCTTAGAAGATTTCTCAAGCTCACTAGTGAGATTTTTAACCTGAGTATCTAAGGACTTATTCACAGGCTTTAACTTACTCAGGGATGAGATAGATTCCTGAAGGTCAGCTATAAGTTTTTCTCTTTCCAACTCAAGTTCCTCGACCTTCGTACATAGGGTTTTGTTAGTAGTTATAATCCTAAGACTCTTCTCATATATTTTATCATAAGCCTCATAAATATCTTCCCCATTGTTAAAATCTTATTCTGATTGCTTACCACTCTTCTAGCAGTGAAGATAATAAACTTCCCACTCTCCTCATGAGTGGTTTCTAAGATATCCCAAACATCTTTAGCAACCTTACACATCGACACGCGTCTAAACTCTTCAGGTGATATTGCCATAAATAGAGCATATAAGGGTTTCTATTCCAATTGCACTCATTTGAGTTTGTTTTAGTCCAATTAGCAATAGGAGTGGGAGTTACTACATTATTGGCTGTAGTACTAAGGCCAGTCCAACCATTAACTGCACTCAACCAAATTCGTTTATCCATAGATTTAAGGAAAGCTCTCATCCTAACTTTCCAATATGCATAATTACAGCCATCAAAATATGGCGGGATGGACAAGGAACTGCTCATTTAGACAAATAAGGTCAAGACACATATTTAGGCTTTGATACCAACTGTAAAGTCCCTTTGGAATTCTCTAATACCACTTGTGAAATTCTCAGAATGTTGTTACCCTCAAATTAAATGTTTAAGATTATTTATAGTTTGGCCTTATGTACGAAATTTACAATTAAAAGCAACAAGTCACTTATTAATTGTTTCTAGATTATTAAGCATACAAGTCAAGTTATCCAGTGTTTGAATGCCGCATTTGTAGTATGAAAGCAGTAAATAATACTAGATATGTTGAAGGAGAAACCCTAATTGTGTAAAAATTTTGAGCCCAAGCCAGTTACCTTCGCTATAAACAATGAGCTTTATAGTTAGATGGTTCTTAGCCAACTCCACTAGACTTCCCGATCTATTTCATGTAATTTCCAAGATCTACTAACTCCACCTGCTTCCCGATCTTCTCCAATTGTCTCTTTCAGGTGAAATTCCAAGTATAACCAATTATTGTACTTTTCCTGTGCTTGCACTCTCCCTCTACAATGCCCACTTGAGAGAGTACCATCCTTACGGTGTCAAAAAAGTCGGGTGTTTTGGTTTCATGGATTTGTTATTTTTCCAAATATATGGTTGTATAATCTCAAGAAGCAAAGGATTGAAATCAAGGTTTGAATGTGCTCTTATATCTTCAAAGAATGGTATGAAGAGGCAACACATGAACAACCACATTTGGACGTTCATAGGGTAGGATATTGATAAGAGTGTAAAATATGATATTTTCCCCTCTTAATTGTTGCATTCGTACGATTATTTGATGTCAAAATGTACTCATTATACTTATGTTATGATTCAGATTGCATTTTGTTAGAAAAGGAGAAACTTGTGAGAAAAGAGCAAAAATGGACCAAAATGGAAGTAAGTGAAAGTTCAGGGACCAAAATGCAAATACTCCAAACTTGTGTCTAACTTTATGATGAAGATTCAAACATGTTAGAGGTCAATTGGATGAGGAAAGAAGTCAAAAGGATGAAATAATATCAAAGTTTGATCATACATCAATTCTCTATCGAAAAAGTTACGCATTGGTTTTCAGCCTCATATTGGGACCTATTTTTGACATGGAAAACGATCGAATTAGAAGATGATGTATGAATCAAAGTTGTAGCTCTTTGAGTTATCTTTCCAACTTAATTTTAGTCACCTCAATTAAATATCGAGAAAGAAAGTTATGACCAAAATACTGAAAACTATTCGATGGAGAAAATGGGAAACTATGCGGTCACATAGAGTAAATTTCATGCGGTCGCATCCACTGTTCTAGGGAAGTCATGGCCGTGTTTTGAATATACTATGCAACCGCATGGCTTATAACTATGTGGTCGCATAGGTATTTTTCGAGGCGGAAAATTCCAGTTTCCTAAATTGACTCCAATACTTATGGTAACGAGTTTTCACAGAACTTTTAAACCCTTAATCTCGACCAGAACGCGTCTTTTCCATCTCCTATCAATTTTTCTCTCAAGTTTGGCTTTTAATTCCATGGAAAAATAAATTAATTGGTGAGCCACGAAGGAACTCAGTTAGATTTGATTTTTTCAATGTTCTTTCTTACTTGTAATTTATTTTTTTATTATTAAAAATTTTGGCTTTTAAACCCTAGCTTTTGATTCTTTGGATTATTTTCCATCTCCCTGTGGATACGATACCCCAAAACTGTACTACAATTACCACGTTATTCTTTGGGGGTAATCAAATTTTGGCGCCGTTGCCTGGGACACGTTAAAAATAATTAAAGAATTTTCGAGCAAAAGGGTGACTTCGTTCCTTTTTTTATCTTTTTAGTTTGTTGTTTATTTTTAGTTGTATTTTGTTATTTCTCACATTTTTGCATTTTTTTGTTTTATGAACAGGTATCCAGACGAGCGAGGGGATTCATTGCAAGACCTCAAGTAGAGTTTGAATTACTTTCTAACCCTCTTTTCGATTTTGCATCTGTAGACATGAGTACCACATTATACAACACAATGAGCGATAGTGAGCACGGTGATGCGCTCTATAGGATCGTACATGATTACCTTCACCCAACACGCACTTTCACGCCATCTTGCATTATGTTCCCACCCAATATGTCACGTATGGACCTGAAACCGGGAATGATTCAACTTCTTCCCATTTTTCACGAACTTGAAAATGAGAATCCATACGTGCATATTCGGGAATTTGAGGAAATGGTATCAACCTTCCACAATCAATGTGGTACAATGGATATAATCAAGCTTAAATTTTTCCCCTTTTCACTTAAAGAATGAGCAAAAAGCTAGTTGTATTCATTGCAACCATGTTCGATTAGAACTTGGGCTGAAATGACCCTAGATTTCTTTGGCAAATATTACCCACATTATAAGACCACTACCCTTAAGAAGCAAATTTCCTCATTTGCCCAAAAGGGTAGTGAAACCTTATACCAAGCCTGGGAGAGATACAAAGAGTTGCAAACTTTTTGCCCCCACCATGGATATGAGAGTTGGCAAGTTGTGAGTTACTTTTATGAGGGCCTAACACCTAGAGAGCGTCAATTTGTAGAAATGATGTGTAATGGAGGCTTTTTTACAAAAAGACCCAGATGAAGCCATAGAGTATCTAGACACAACTTAGTTGAAAAGGCTCACACTTGGACTGGACCTAATGCCTCCGATAGCACCAATAGGTCACGACATTAGGGAAACTCTATTAGCATAGGCATTTATCACCTTAGGAAGGAAGACATCCTTAGAGCCAAGGTAGAAAGTCTCACTAGAGAATTAGAAGCTCTACATGATAAGTATTCAAAACCTACACATGTTGTTTCTCGTGCTGAGTTTGAAGGGTTTTATTTTGTGTGTGGTCGCACAGATCATCCAGCACAAGAGTCTACTACTTATGCTAAGATGAAGAGACTTTATGAGGAACATTGAAATTATTTAGACACATATCAAAAGCCCTACACCCCTTACTCCAAGATTTATAATCCAGGGTGGCGGAATCATCCCAACTTTAGCTGAAAGTCTGAGAACCAACAACATGCCCAACAAACTCGAGCTTACAATGCACCCCTACATCAAAACCCATGTCCTCTAGGAATTTATTATAAGACACCCTACATGTATTCATCGAGGAACAAGGCAAAACAAATAAAAATTTTGAGACTATGATTGCCCAGGTAGTCGAGGAAAACAAAAAGATAAAGAATCATATGTCTAAGTTAACCAATACCTTAGTTGTAGGGAAACATGAGAAGTTTTCAACTCAAGCTCAACCAAACCCAAAAAGGTAGCACATGGCACAAACCTCAGGATCCGAAGAGACCAATTTTAAGAAGGCGAATGTCATAACCACTAGATCAGGGAAGGTTGTAAAACTAGCCCTTTCACCTAGAGAGAACGAAAAAGAGCCAAGTGAGCCTAATGAGAGCAATCCTAGTGAAGAAGTAGTGGAAAACCTAGCT
The DNA here is from genome assembly GCF_002742605.1 of Olea europaea var. sylvestris. Classification (NCBI taxonomy): domain Eukaryota; kingdom Viridiplantae; phylum Streptophyta; class Magnoliopsida; order Lamiales; family Oleaceae; genus Olea; species Olea europaea. Next base: position 14,752,767 of record NC_036237.1, on the reverse strand, counting down.
AGAATACCTTTCCCTCAAGCTCTCGAGTCCACTTTGAAATCAACAGGTCAGCATAATGAAATCCTAGAACACCTCAGACAAGTCAAAATCAATTTGCCTCTCTTGCATGTGATCTCTCAAGTTCCTACATATGCTAAAGTCCTTTAAGACTTATGCACTGTAAAAAAAGCATCATACCGAAAAAATTGCCCTCTTGACCGAGCAAGTGAGTGTTGTGATAGAACAAAGAATCCCACTAAAGTATAAGGACCCTGATTTTCTTACCATTTCTTGTGTCATTGGGAACCGTGAGTTTGCACAAACCCTTCTTGATTTAGGAACTAGTGTCAACCTCATGCCCTATGCTATATACTTGTTGTTAGGTCTAGGAGAGATGACACCCACCTCAGTGGTTCTACAATTAGTTGAACGATCCACCATACAACCAAGGGGAGTAGTTGAGGATGTGTTAGTTCAGGTTGATTAATTTTACTACCCCGTTGATTTCTTGGTATTAGATGTGAAGGTTGAGGTGGATGTTAACTCTAAAATCTTTATTATACTTGGTAGACATTTCCTTGCTACAACTAATGCTCTTATCAATTGTAGGAATGGTTTGATGAAGCTGACATTTGGAAATGTGACTCTAGAAGTCAATATTTTCCATGTCACTAAACGAGCTATAGAAGATGATGAATGCCATCAAACCTACATGATTGATGCATTCACTCAGGAGGAAGCATCCACAACAATTGATTCTGATCCTTTGAACTCTTTTCTCCGAAATTCTGAAATTTCATGTGGTTTTGATGTTGATGAGTATGATAATATATTTGTCCTTTTTGTGCAAAATTGCAGGACCAAAGGACTTCACCTCGGCAACCCAAGTTTGAGACATTGCTAGAAAGGATTGGAGAACAGAAACCATCAAGCATTGAAAGCCCTAGGCCAGAATTGAAACAACTTCCTATAGGACTAAAACATGTGTTCCTTGGACTATGTGGTCCCTTTCCTGTCATTATTTCGTCAGAATTGGATGCATTACAATGTAAAAAACTTTTAAGCATTCTGAATGAACACAAATCTGTATTAGGGTGGACCATAGCTGACATCAAAGGTATCGGTCCTTTATTTTGTTCCCATAGGATTCATCTAGAGGAAGGGGCTAATCCTAGAGGAGACCTACAATGTAGGCTAAACCCCACAATGAAGGAAGTGGTAAAGAATGAGGTGCTTAAATTGCTAGATGCAGGAATCATTTACCCAATTGTAGACAGTAAATGGGTTACCCTACATAGGTAGTCCCCAAGAAGTCAAGTGTCACTATAGTAAAAAATGAAATAGATGAATTGGTCCCTACAAAAATGGTAACTGGTTGGCGCATGTGCATTGATTATAGGAAGTTAAATGCTACCACTCACGAGGACCATTTTTCCCTTCCCTTTTTGGACCAAATACTTGAACGTGTGGTTGGTAATTCCTTTTACTGTTTTCTAGATGGCTATTTAGGATACTATCAAATTGAGATTACTTTAGAAGACCAGGAAAAAACCACATTCATGTGTCTTTTTGGTACCTATGCATTTCGTAGAATGTCATTTGGACTTTGCAATGTCCCAGCCACATTTCAAAGATGCACAATGAGTATGTTTAGTGATATGGTAGAAGACTGCACAGAAGTTTTTATGGATGACTTGACTATTTTTAGGACCTCATTTGATGCATATTTGTTAAATTTGAAAAGAGTCTTGGCTAGATGTGAAAAAAAGGCTTAGTTTTGATTTGGGAAAAATGTCATTTCATGGTGTCTTCCGGTATTGTCTTAGGGCATGTTATTTCTTCAAGAGGGATAGCAGTAGATAAGTTAAAAATTGAATTGATGTCTAAATTGCCTACGCCTAAGACAGTAAAGGACATTAGATCATTTCTTGGTCATGCAGGTTTTTATTAGGAGGTTTATACAAAATTTCTCATCCATATCTAGACCCCTATTTAACTTGCTAAACAAAAATATGACTTTTGAATGGACCCTTGAATGTCAAAATGCATTTGAATTGTTGATTGGTAAACTCATCTTCGTACCCATAATGCAACCACCTGATTGGACATTGCCATTTGAAATTATGTGTGATGCTATCAACTTTGCGGTAGGTGCTGTTCTAGGGCAACGAAAAGAAGGTAAGCTTTTTGTGATTTACTACGCTAGTAGAACTCTAAATAGTGCTCAAATGAATTATTCCACTATTGAAAAAGAATTACTAGCAGTAGTCTTTGCGCTTGATAGGTTTCAATCCTATTTGATTAGCTCTCCCATTACTATTTTCATAGATCATGCAGCCCTTAAGCACCTTTTTGGAAAGAAAGATGTTAAGGCCAGACTAATACGTTGGATCTTGCTTTTGTAGGAATTTGACATTATTATCAAATATAAGAAGGGAGTGAAAAATGTTATAGCAGACCATCTGTTAATGCTGAGATTTGAAGACAACTCAAACACCTTGCCAATTAGAGATGAATTTCCTGATGAAAATTTATTTACTATCTCTTCTCTTCCATGATTTGCTAATATTGTGAATTACTTGGTTGTAGGTGAAATCCCAAAGAAGTGGAGTGCACAGGATAAGAGAAAATTTTTGGTTGAGGTATGTAACTTTTATTGGGATGACCCCTATTTATTTAAGTATTGTTCCGATCAAATATTGAGATGATGTGTTCCTGATAAAGAGATACCCAGTGTACTAGATTTTTGTCATACCCAAGCTTGTGGAGGCTACTTTTCTATGAAAAAGACTGCAGCAAAAATTTTGCAATGTATCTTTATTGGCCCACCCTGTTTAAAGACACTGATGCCTATTGTAGATCTTGTGAGAGGTGTCAAAAATTAGGTACTATTTCCCATAGTAATATGATACCTTTAAATCCCATTTTGGTAATTGAAGTGTTTGATTGATTGTTGGGACATTGACTTTATGGAACCCTTTCCACCCTCTTTTGGCTATTTATACATTATTGTGGTTGTAGACCACGTGTCCAGGTGGTGGAGGCGATTGCTTGTAGAGCCAATGACAATAAAACGGTTGTTAAATTTCTTAAAGAAAATATTTTGTCTCAATTTGGTACACCACGTGTTATCATTAGTGATAGAGGCACACACTTTTTCAACCGTTCATTTGAGGTACTAATGAAAAAGTACGGGACGATTCATAAAATTTTCACTTCTTATCAACCACAAACTAGGAGACAAATAGAATTGGCTAATAGGAAAATGAAACAAATTTTGGAAAAGATAGTGAACCCTATTCGTAAGAATTGGTCGTTGAGACTAAATGATGCACTTTGGGCTTACCGTACAGCTTTTAAGACTTCCCTAGGCATGTCACATTATAGACTAATCTTTCGAAAGCCTTGCCATTTACCTGACGAACTTGAGCACCGAGCCTTTTGGGCCATTAAAGACTTCAACTTTGATCTAGAAGAGGAAGGTAAACATAGGAAATTTCAATTGAGTGAGTTAGAGGAGTTAAGAAATGATGCCTATGAAACTTCTAGAATCTACAAGTCAAAAAATGAAAGCATTTCACGATAAAAACATTTTGAAAAAAACTTTTGAACCAAACCAGAAGTGTACTTGTATGATTTTAAACTTCACAAGCACCCGGGAAAACTCCGCTCTAGGTGGACTGGCTCGTTTGTGGTAACACGAGCTTTTGAAAATGGGGCTGTTGAAATTGAGGACCCTAATGATGGTAGGGTATTCAAAGTGAATGGATAGAGAGTCAAAATACTCTATGGACAAAAGGTGCCTGCATTGGAAGAAATTCCTCTTACAGACTCGATTTATCACCCATGACACCCTTCAAGTACGTTTTTCACTTTTGTGTTTCTGTATATTAGTTTTAGATTTTTTTAGTGTGTTTTGCATTTTTTTCAGTTTATTTTCATTTTCTGCATCACCCTCTCCATTGTAGACTTTTAGGATTCCTATATTTCAGCTCATGTGATTCACTTCGACACTTAGGTGACATCTTTTCTTACCTTTATTTGGCAGACATGTTTTTACATTGAGGATAGTGTAATGTTTAGTTGTGAGAGAGTTTAACTTAAATTTTGTTATGAATTGCATGATTTAAGTGGAATTTTGGTCTAATTTTTTTATGTCCCTAATTGGCTATATGTTTATGTTCTTGAATGACAAAATATGCCATTAGGAGTTGATATTGTTCATGTGAGTATAGATATTGAGACATTTGTTGAATCATTTTGTGCACACAAGCCTTGTGGTAAGATATTGGTTTAACACATGTAGCTAGATGAGTCTCTTGCTGAAGTTTTCTTGTGAGAGTTAGTGAGGATCGACAGCCACCATAAACTAAAAAAGCAATAAACATTCATTGGTTTTGTGAATTGGAAACTATTTTGAGAACATATGGTTTGTGTTAAGATGTTGGATTATTTGGGAAATGAGGCAGGTCAATTTAGGATTAACATATAAGCCTTTCACGCCTTTTTTTTTTCAATAATTACAACCCCTAGAAGCCATTTTTGAGCCATACACACATATATAGTCTTTTCTTTATACACCTCTATACTAAAAAGTAGCCTATACACGTATTTTTCCATATTTTTACTTCCAAGTGTGTAGTATGTATTAAATATTTATTTGTGAAGAAAGTGATGAATTTTCATTTGACAGTATGCCTATCATAAGATCAATGTTCGCTTGTTACTCATTCATAAACATTTAAGCTTCCAAATTCTGAGTGTATCCCTTTCTTGGCTCCATAGAGAGAAAACTACATTAAACACTTTGATATCCGTGAGTTGTGGTGCTAAACCTTGAGCTCGAGACATACTTGATGTTGCATGTATTAGGGTTGACGGTAAGATGGCTATAGCTTGACGCACACTCACACATTTGGCAAATGTTTTTGATATCTTGATGATCATGACATTGTTAAGCTCTTGTGGCTTTGAGTTTGAAAAGAGCATGAATTGCAGTTAAGTTGGAACTTAATAATTTCATTTATATTACAATCATTCGTTTGCTTGTTCTGCATTGAATTGCTAGGGACTAGCAATAAGCAAGTTGGGGGTGTGATAAGAGTATAAAATATGATATTTTCCCCTTTTAATTGTTGCATCATACGATTATCTGATGTCAAAATGTACTCATTATACTTATGTTATGATTCAGGTTGCATTTTGGTAGAAAATGTGAAACTTGAGAGAAAGGAGCGAAAATGGACCAAAATGGAAGTAAGTGAAAGTTCAGGGACCAAAATGCAAATACTTCAAACTTGTGTCTAACCTTATGATGAAGATTCAAATGTGTTAGAGGTCAAGTGGATGAGGAAAGAAGTCAAAAAGATGAAATAACGTCAAAGTTTGGTCATACATCAATTCCCTATCGAAAAAGTTACGCATCGATTTTTGGCCTCATATTGGGACCTATTTTTGACATGGAAAACATCGAATTCGAAGATGATGTCTAAAATTGTAGCCCTTTGAGTTATCTTTACAACGTAATTTAAATCACCTCAATCGAACATTGGAAGAGAAATTTATGACCAAAATACTGAAAGCTGTTCAACAGAGAAAACGAAAAATTATGCGGTCACATAGAGTAAATTCCATGCGATCGCATCCATTGTTCCAGGGAAGTCATCGCCGTGTTTTGAATGTACTATGTGACCACATGGCTTATAACTATGAGGTCGCATAGGTGTTTTTCGAGGCAGAAAATTCCAGCTTCCTAAATTGACTCCAACACTTATGGTAACATGTTTTTTACACGACTTTTAAACCCTTAATCTCGACCAGAACACGTCTCTTCCATCTCCTATCAATTTTTCTCTCAAGTTTGGCTCAAGAAATCCATGGAAAACTAAATTAATTGGTGAACCCACGAAAGAACTCGGTTAGATTTGGTTTTTTCAACGTTATTTCTTGCATGTAATTTTTTTTATTGTTAAAAATTCTGAAATTAGATTTCTTATGTTTGTTGGGCATATTTGAGATTGGGTTAATTCATATTAGATTTTCATGAATTCAATCAAGTTTTTTTCATCGAATGATCGAAGTATTTATTGATTTTCAATTTCAAACCATTTGTTGGTGTGATCTTTTACTATCATATGCTTGAGGTATATGATCGATTTGGGATCTAATTTCAATAAGCAATTGTGAAATTATGTTGTGCAAGAAATCTTGATTTGGAACTCTTAAGGAATTAAAGAAGGGTTTGAATGTGTAAATCTTCCAATTAAAGTGTTAGGAAAAAAAAAAAAAAAAAAAAACCTTTAATTGAATATCTTCATGCAAAATTGACGTTGATTGATCCAATCTAATCGAGGAAATTTCGACGCTTCACTGCTTCACACATTGACTTAAATTTCCTTAACTTATACATTGTTATTTGAATTCTATTTCAATTGATATGTTACATTTATATAAAATCACAAGAAAAAACCCTAGCTTTTGATTCTTTGGATTATTTTCCATCTCCCTATGGATACGACACCCCAAAACTATACTACAACTACCACATTATTCTTTGGGCGTATTTAGATATATATAGAGAAAAGTGTTTGGGGGTGAAAAAGGATTGAAAACAAAGTGTTTGAAGTAAAATAGAATTCTGTTCGTCGACCTGTTGCTTGGGCGATAGGTTAGCAATAGGCGGACAACAACTAAATCGTTGTCCGTATATTTGTCATAACTTTTTCTCCTGATTTTCAATTGAGGTGATTCAAAATGCGTTAAAATGCTAACGTAAAGATCTATAATTTATTTGGAAATAGCCTTGTCCAAATTCCAATGTTTTCTATATGAAAAATGCATTGCAAATTATGACTAAAAATATGGAACATAACTTGTGTGGCTCTTTTTTATCCTTTAGACTTCTAAGTGTATTCCAATGATCATATTTGACCTTCTTGGACATCTTGGACTCCTTCAAGTACTATACGAAAAACTCCAACTCTTTTGCTATAATTAGTAGTCAATAATTTAACTTTTATATTAATCATTTTGTCTAAAGAATTGCCAATACAATAGAAATCTAACACAGATGACTATTCGTTCATAATAGTTTCATAAGTTGAAAAATGGATGTCTCTTACAAAACCCTTTTTAATATAACAAAATATTTTAATAGAGTGTATGATTAATCACGATGCGATAACTTCGAAAAATCGATGATTTTTAGTACATGTTTGATTTTCGTGCATTTTTATGTGTAACAGCTTCATGACTCAATAAATGGGTGTGATTTCAAAATATTACTTTTAACATATAGTAATAGGTTGATAGAACTTTGAAAAATCGATGACTTTTAAGCTATGTTCGATTTTCAAAACGTTTTATTCGTAACGGCTCCATAACTCAAAGAATAGGTGAGATTTTAAAAAATCGAATTTCGCATGTGAAAGTTAGTTGATAGAACTTTTCAATGAATATCATCACCTTACGATAACTTCAAGAAATCTACGATATTTACTTCATCCTCGATTCTTGTACCGTTTTATTCGTAGCAGTCACAACTAAAAAAAAGTGTGATTTCAAAAAGAACTATTTTGACTTATGAAAGTGGGTTTATAATGCTTTCTAGTGATGAATGATTCATCACGTTAAGCAACTTCAAAAAATCAATGATCCTTGAGCTATGCTCGATATTCAAATAGTTTTATTTGTAAGTTTATCACTCAAATAATGGGTGTGACTTCAAAAACCAAATTTTGCCTATTAAAGTAAGTCGATAGAGCTATTCGACGATAATCGATTTGTCACATTACGATAACATCAAAAATTCAATGGTTTTTAGTTTATACTTCAATTTTCTAGCCGTTTGTTCATAACAGCTTCATAACTCAAGAAATGGAACCGATTTTAAAAAACCTCTGTTTGCACGTGATAGTAACATAGTAGAACTTTCCAAAGATGTATGGTTTATTATGTTGTGACAATTTTGATAAATCAGTGCATCTTAGGTCGTTCTAAACTTTTCATCGTTTTATTCATGACAACCTCATAACTCAAAGAAATGTGATTTTTAAAAAATAAATTTTAACATATGAAAGTAGGTAGATAGTGCTTTTTGATGCACATATTTATCATGTTATAACAGCTTTAGAAAATCGAAGATTTTTAGGCTACTCTTGCTTTTTGTGCTTGTTTATTCGTAATAGCTTCATAAGTAAAAAAATGGATGCAACTTTGAAAAACCCTTTTTAACATATGAAACTATGTTGATAGAGCATTTCTGATGGTGTATGATTAATCACGTTGCAACAACTTCGAAAAATCAAGGATTTTTTTGTGTATGTTCGATTTACGCGCATTTTTTTTGGTAGCAGCTTCATAACTCAATAAATGAGTGTTATTTCAAAAAAAATATTTTTAACATCTAATAATAGGTTGATTGAGCTTTTCGATGGTATATAACTCATCATATTACGGCAACTTCAAAAAGTCAATGATTTTTAAGCCATGCATGATTTTCAAACCATTTTATTCATAATAGTTACATTACTCAAAGAAAGGGTTAGATTTTAAAAAAAAGGTATTGTGCATTTGAAAGTAAGTTGATAGAGCTCTTCAGCAATATATCATTACGTTAATACAACTTTAAAAAATCAATGGTATTTGGGCAATGCCTGATTTTCAAATCGCTTTATTCGTAACTTTATGACACAAATACGAAGCAAAATTCTATTCGTAACTTTATGACTCAAAGAACAGGTGTGATTTCAAAAAATTGAATTTTGCTTCGTATAGTAAGTTGATCGAGCTTTTTGACGATTTCAAAAAGTCAATGGTTTTAGACTATGCTCGATTGTGTTGTCATTTTATTCGTAACATTTCGTAACATTTCATAACTCAAAGAATGGGTGTAATTTTTAAAAAACATAGTTTGCACGTGAAAGTAACACAACAGAGCTTTTTGAAGAAGTATGATTCATCACCTTATGACAATTTCAAAAAATCGGTGCTTTTTATTTCATTCTAAATTTTTGCGATGTTTATTCGTGACAGTCTCATAACTCAAAGAGCGTGTGACTTAAAAAAAATTAATTTTAATATAGGAAAGTAGGTTGATAGTGCTTTCCAATGGTGTATGATTCATCACATTATAACAACTTCGATAAATCGATAATCTTTAGGCTACACTCAATTTTTGTGCCTATTTATTCGTAACAGCCTCATAAGTTGATAAACAAGTGTGACTTTAAAAAAAAAACCCCTTTTAACAAATGAAGCTATATTGATAGAGTTTTTTAATGGTGTCTGATTAGTCACGATGCAACAACTATGAAAAATCATAGGTTTTTTTAGGTTGTCTTTGATTTTCAAAGATGTATAATTCAAAACGTTATGACAACTTCGAAAATTGGATGATTTTGGGATATGCTTTATTTTTATGCTATTTTACTCATTACATTCATAATTTATAAAATGAATGTGATTTCAAAAAAATGATTTTGAAATGTAACAATAGGTTGAAAGAGCTTACCAACGGTGTATGATTCATCACATTACGTCAACTTAAAAAATCAATTATTTTTAGTCTATGTTCAATTTTTGCGTCGTTTTATTCTAACAACTTAATAACTTATAAAAAAGAGTGTGATTACAAAAAAATATTTTTATCATGTAACAGTAGGTTGATAGAGCTTTTTGATGGTGTATGATGTCTCACATTACGACAACTTTGAAAAATCCGTTGTTTTTCAACTACGCTCGATTTTCGTACTGTTTTGTTCGTAATAGGTTCGAAACTCATAGAAATGGTGTGATTTCAAAAATCTTGTTTTCCATGAAAAAGTAAATTGATAAAGCTTTTTGAAAATATACGAATCATCACATTATGGCTATTTGAAAAATCTCTGTTTTTTAGGTTATTTTCGAATTTTGTGCCTTTTATTCATAATAGCCTCATAACTCAAAGAATGTGTATGATCTAAAACAACCATTTTAAACATATGAAAGTTGATTGATAGAGCCTTCTGACAATGTATGAATCATAATGTTATGACAACTTTAGAAAATCAATGATTGCGTCGTTTTATTCGTAATAGGTTTATAACTCAATAAATGGGTGTGAATTCAAAAAACTGATTTAAACATTTAACAATTCGTTGATAGATCTTTTCGAAGGTATATAGCTCAACACATTACAACAACTTCATAAAATCGAAGATTTTTTTGTTATGCTCGATTTTCAAAAGTGTTTTATTCATAATAGCTTCATAATTCAAAGAAATTGTGTGATTTTAAAAAAATCATATTTTGTGTGTGAAAATAAGTAGATAGAGCTTTTCAATGATATATCATTACATTAAGATAACATTGAAAAATCGATAATTTTTAGGCCATTCTCGATTGTTGTACCATTTTATCTGTAACAGATTCATAACTTAAAAAATGTGTGATTTCAAAAAATTTATTTTTAACCTATGAAAGTCGGTTGATAGTGCTCTTTGATGATGCATGATCATCATGTACGACATCTTCAAAAAATCTGTAGTATTTAGGCTATGGTTGATTTTCAAACCAGTTTATTTGTAAATTTATAAATAAAAGAACAGGTATGATTTTAAAAAATTGAATTTTTAATGTGAAAGTAAGTTGATAAAGCTTTTCAATGATAAGTGATTCACCACATTACGACAACTTCAAAAAGTCGATGGTTTTAGGCTATGCTCAATTGTCTCGTCATTTTATTCGTAACATTTCATAACTTAGGTAACGGATGTGATTTTTAAAAATCTCAGTTTCCAAGTGAAAGTAACACAACAAAGCTTTCCGAAGATGATGATTCATCAACTAAGACAATTTCAAAAAATCGTTGCTTTTTAGGTCATTCTAATTTTTCGCATCGTTTTATTCGTGAAAGCCTCATAACTCAAAGAACGTGTGATTTCAAAAAATAAATTTTAACATATGAAAGTGGATTGATACTACTTTTTGATGGTGTATGATTTATCACGTTATGACAATTTCGAAAAATCGATGTTCTTTAGGCGATTCTCAATTTTAGTGCCTATTTGTTCATAATAGCTTCATAAGTCGATAAAATGATGTGACTTCAAAAAACCCTTTTTAGCATAAGAAATTATTTTGATAGAGCTTTTACGATGATGTATGATTAATCACACTACAACTACTTCAAAAATCGATATTTTAGTATATGTTTGATTTCGCGCATTTTTATTTGTAACTGCTTCATAACTGAATAAATGGGTGTGATTTCAAAAAACTATTTTTAACATGTAGTCATAGGTTGATAAAACTTTTCAATGGTATGTTGCTCATCACATTATGACAACTGCAAAAAGTCAATGATTTTTAAGCTATGCTCGATTTTCAAATAGTTTATTCGTAACGGACTCATAACTCGAAATATGGGCATGATTTAAAAATAAAAAAAATCTTAATTTGCATATGAAGCTTAGTTGATAGAGCTTTTCAGCGGTATATAATCATTTTACGATAACTTCGAAAAATCTATGATTTTTGAGCCATTCTAGATTTTCATAACATTTTTTTTTGGCAACAAACATCCTCCTCAAAGAACGTGCGATTTTTATTTTTTATTTAAACAGTTTTGACTTATGAAAGTGGGTTTGTAATGCTTTTCAACGATGTATGATTCATCACGTTAATGCAACTCAAAAAATAGATGGTACTTGAGCAAATAATGGATGTGATTTCCAAAAATTGAATTTTGCATGTTAATGTAAGCCGATAGAGCCATTCGGTGCCGACTGATTTGTCACATTATGAGAACTTCAATTATTCAATGGTTTTTTAGGTTATACTCGAATTTCTAGGCGTTTTGTTTGTAATAGCTTCATAACTAAAAGAATGGGTTTGATTTAAAAAAAAAAAAAAAACTTAGTTGTAGGTGAAAGTGACAATCACGTTATGACAATTTCGATAAATCGATGCTTCTTAGGCCATTCTAAATTTTGCGTCATTTTATTCATGCCATCCTCATACCTCGAAGAACATGTGATTTTAAAAAATAAATTTTAACACAAGAAAGTAGTTTAATAGTGCTTTTCGATGGTGTATGATTTATCACGTTATGACAAATTTAGAATCAAAGATTTTTTAGGCTATTCTCAATTTTTGTGCTTGTTTATTCATAACAGTTTTAAAAGTCAAAAAATTGACGTGACCTTTATAAAACCTGTTTAACATATGAAACTATGTTGATAGAGCTTTTTCAATGGTTATGATTAATCACATTGGGACTTTCAAAAAAATCGATGATTTTTAGTAAATGTTCAATTTTTGTGCATTTTATTTGTTACGGCTTCATAACTCAATAAATTAGTGTTCTTTTGAAAAACTATTTTTAACTATCTATTAATAGGTTGATAGAATTTTCTAATGGTATATAACTCATCACATTATGACAACTTCAAAAAATCGATGATTTTTAAGCTATGCTCGATTTTGGAACAATTTCGTTTTATTACAACTTCATAACTCAAAGAATGAGCGTGATTTTAAAAAATCGTATTTTGCAAGTTAAAAGTAAGTTCACAGAACTTTTTTACCGATTATCATCAAGTTAACTTTGACAAATCGATGGTATTTGGGCTGTGCTTGATTTTCAAACCATTTTATTCGTAACTTTATCACTCAGACAATAGTGTGATTTCCAAAAATAAAAAATAAAAAAAAATTGAATTTTGCTTCTTAAAGTATCTTGATGGAGCTTTTCGACGATGAATAATTCGTCACATTACGACAACTTTTAAAAGTCGATGGTTTTAGGCTATGCTCAATTTTTCCCTCGTTTTATTCATAACACTTGCATAACTCAAATAACAGGTGTGATTTTAAAAAACCTCATTTTGCACGTGAAAGTAACATAATAGAGCATTCTAAAGATGCACGAATCATCATGTTATGACAATTTCAAAAAATCGGAGCTTTTTAGGTCATTCTAAATTGTCATGATGTTTTATTTGTGACAGTCTCAGAACTCAAAGAACGTATGATTTAAAAAAAAAATTAATATATGAAAGTAGGTTGATGGTACTTTCCGATGGTGTATGATTCATCACATTATGACAACTTAGATAAATCAATAATCTTTAGGCTACACCAATTTTTGTGCCTACTTATTCGTAACACTTTCATAAATCAAAAATTGGGTGTGACTTTAAAAAACTCTATTAAAAATGAAACTATGTTGATAGAGCTTTTTCGATCGTGTTTGATTAATCACGTTGCAACAAATTTGAAAAATAGGTGTAATTTTAGAAACAACTAATCTTAACATGTAATGATAGGTTTAGAGATTTCCGATGGTATATTACACATCACATTACGAAAACTTCAAAAAGTCGATGATTTTTAAGTTATGCTCTATTTTTGAACAATTCGATTCATAACACCTCCATAACTCAAAGAACATGTGTGATTTTAAAATATTGTATTTTGAGCGTAAAGTTAGTTGATAGAGAGCTTTTTAACAATATATCATCACATATGACAACTTCAAAAAATTGATGATTTTTAAATCATTCTCGATTTTTGTACCATTTTATTCGTAAAAGACTCATAACTACAAGAACTTGTGATTTCAAAAAATCATTTTGACATATGAATGTAAGTTGATAATGCTTTCCAACAATGTATGATTTATCACGTTACGACAATTTCAAAAAATCAATGGTATTTGGGCTATGCTCGATTTTCAAAATCGTTTTATTTGTAACTTAATCACTCAAAGAACGAGTGGGATTTTAAAAACTGAATTTTTCATGTAAAAATAAGTTGATATATCTTTTTATAATGTATGATTCCTCACATAACAACAACTTCAAGAAGTAGATGGTTTTTAGGTTATGCTCGATTTTCTAGCCATTTTATTCGTAATCGCTTATTAACTCAAAGAACGGGGTGTGATTTTAATAAACCTTAGTTTGCATGTGAAAGTAACATAATTGAGCTTTCCGAAAATGTATGAGTCATCAGGCTTTATTCGAGACAGCTTCATAATTTAAAGAACATGCATGTGATTTCAAAGTATAATTTTTAACATATGAAACTAGGTTGATAGTGCTTTCTGATGGTGTATGATTCATCACGTTATGACAACTTATATAAATCCATGATCTTTATGCTACGCCCGATTTTTGTGCCTATTTATTCGTAATGGCTTCTTAAGTGAAAAGAGGGGTGTGATTTTAAAAAATCCTTTTTAACATATAAAATTATGTTGATATAGCTTTTCTAATGGTGTTGATTAATGCGACAACTACGAAAAATCAATTGGTTTTTAGGCTCTCTTCAATTTATGAAGATGTATGATTCAACACGTTACGAGTGGATAATCTTGTGGATATGCTCGATTTTTTGTGCCGTTTGTTTCTAACAGAATCATAACTCATATAACGAGTGTGATTTCAAAAATATGATTTTAAAATGTAACAATAGATTATAAGAGCTTATCAACGATTTAGGATTCATCACGTTACAACAACTTAAGAAAATCAATGATTTTTAGGTTATTCAAGATTTTTTCACTGTTTTATTCGTATAGCTCATAACTCAAAAAACGAGCGTGATAACAAAAAGGCATTTTTAACATGTGAAAGTAGGCGATAGAGCTTTTTGCGATGTGTGATTCATCACATTATGACAAATTTAAAAAATCGATTATTTTTCGACTACGCTCGATTTTTGTACAATTTTGTTTGTAATCACTTCAAAACTCGAAGAAAGGGTGTGATTTCAAAAACTTTATTTCACATCTAGAAGTAACTTGGTAGAGTTTTTTTATGATATATGAATTATCATGTTACAGCAACTTTGAAAAACCACTGGTTCTTAGTCCATTCTTGAATTTCGTGCTGTTTTATTCATAACAGCCTCACAACTCAAAGAATGTGTATGATTTCAAAAAACCATTTTACCATGTGAAAGTAGGTTGATAGATCTTTCTGATGGTGTATAAATCATCACGTTATGATAACTTCGAAAAATCAATGATTTTCATAATATCTTCGATTTGCGCGTCGTTTTATTCGTAATATCTTTATAACTTAATAAATGGGAATAATTTCAAAAAACTATTTTTAACATGTAACAATAGGTTGATAGAGCTTTTCGATGGTGTGTAATTCATGAAATTATGATTTTTAGGCTGTGCTCGACATTCGAATCATTTTATATGTAATAGCTTCATCACTCAAAGAACGGGTAGTGATGTAGAAAAATCATATCTTGCATGTAACAGTGAGTTGATAGAGCTTTTCAACGATATATCACCACGTTTCGACAACTTCGAAAAATCGATGATATTTAGGCCATTCTCGATTTTTGTACTATTTATTCGTAACAACCACATAACTCAAAGAACGTGTGGTTTTCAAAAATCATTTTTAACATACGAAAGTAGGTTGATTGTGCTTTTCGACGATGTATGATTCATTATGCTACAACACCTTCAAGAAATCGATGATACTTTCCAACCATTTTTGTGCCTTCTGTTCATAACATTCTCATAACTTAAAGAACGTATGATTTCAAAAAATTATTTTTGACATATCAAAGTAGGTTGAAAGAGCCTACCAATACACCGTGGGTTATCTTTTGGTTGTATTCAATTTTTAAGCAATTTTATTTGTAACAGTTTCATAAGCTAAAGAACATGTGAGATTTCAAAAAAATATAATATTTAAAATGTAACAATAGGTTGATAGAGCTTTCAGATGGTGTATGATTCATCATGTTATGACTGCTTATAAAAAATGGGCATGATTACAAGAACCATTTTTTGCATGTGAAAATTGGTTGGTAGTGCTTTCTGACGGTGTATTATTTATCACATTATGATAACTTCGAAAAATCGATTATTTTTAGGCTATGCTCATTTTTTGCACCATTTGATTCGAAACTTAGAGAAAGGGTGTGATTTCAAAACCCTTATTATCCATGTGAAAGTAACTCAATAGAGCTTTAGGATGATATATGGTTCATCATGTTATGAAAACTTTGAAAAATCGGTGGGTTTTAGGTCATTCTCGATTTTCATGCCATTTTATTCATAACAACCTCATAACTTAAAAGTGTGTGTTCGATTTCAAAAATCCATTTTTATCATGTTATGATAACTTTAAAAAATCAATGATTTTTATGCTATGCTCTTTTTTTGCGCTGTAGCAATATCATAACTTGGTAAATGGGTATGATTTCATAAAACAATTTTTGACACGTACCAATAGGTTGATAGAGCTTTCAAAATGGTATACTTCATCAAATTACGACAACCTCGAAAAATCGATGATTTTTAAACTACGCCCGATTTTCAAACTGTTTTATTCGTAATAGCTTCATCACTCAAACAACCGAGATGATTTCAAATAATCCTTTCTTGCATGTGACAGTGAGTTGACAGAGCTTTTCAACGATATATCATCACGTTACAAGTTCAAAAAAATCGATGATTTTTACGCCACTTTCGATTTTGTAACATTGTATTCATAACAACCTCATTACTCAAAGAACACATGATTTCAAAAATCATTTTTAACATATGATTCATTATGATTCATTATGTTACAACAACAAAATATCGATGGCTTTTATGCTATTTTCAATTTCAAACCATTTTATTCGTCACAGTTTCATGACTCGAAGAACAGGTATAATTTTAAAAAACCTTAGTTTGCATGTGGGAGTAACATAATAGAGCTTTTCGAAGATGTATGATTCGTCAAGCTATAACAATTTTGAAAATCGGTGTTTTTTAAGCCACTCAAAATTTTCGCATCGTTTTATTCTTGAAAACCTCATAATTCAAAGAATGTGTGATTTCAAAATATTATTTTTAATATATGAAAGTAGGTTGATAGTGTTTTCCGATTGTGTATGATTTCAAAATTGATAATCTTTAGGCTACGCTCAATTTTTGTGCCAATTTATTTGTAATAGCTTCATAAGTCAGAAAATGAGCATGACTTTGAAAACCCTTTCTAACCTATAAAAGTATGTTGATGGAGCTTTTCCGATTGTGTAATTAATCATATTGCAATAACTATGAAAATTTGAGGGTCTTTTGACTATGCTCAATTTTCGAAGATGATTGAAGATGTTACAACAACTTCAAAAAATCAATGATTTTGGGCTATGCTCTATTTTTACACTATTTTGTTCGTAATAGCTTCGAAACTCAAAGAAAGGGTATAGGAATTTCACACAATTTTGTACGTAATAGCTTTAAAACCTTATTTTGCATGTAAAAGTAACTTGATAGAGCATTTTGACGATGTATGAATCATCATGTTATGTCAACTTTGAAAAATCGATGATAATTTGGTCATTCTCAATTTTCGCCTTGTTTTATTTGTAACAACCGCATAACTCAAGGAATGGGATCTCATTCCAAATTATCGTACTTTTCATGTAAAAATGGGTAGATAGAATTTCCAGCGGTGCATAATTCATTGCGTCAGGACAATTTCGAAAAATCGATAGTTTTTAAGATTTGTTTGATTTTCAGCAGTTTTATTCATAACAGCCTTGTAAGTTAAAGAACGGGTTTGATTTCAAAAAAATCTTATTTTGCTTATGAAAAAAGAGAATTTTATGTCTGAAAATCATTGAGCAAACAGTTCTAGCAATTGATATGATCATAAATCGCACAAAAGCATCTCAATATCGACAAAAATGTTATGCAGACAATCAAAGAAAAGACCTAGATTTTGAAGTTGGTGAAAAAGTCTTCTTTAAAGTGGCACCAATGAAGGATATACTAAGGTTTGGTAAGAAAGAAAAGCCGAGATAGTGTAACATAGGACCTCTTGAAATTCTTGACAAGGTTGGTAACATAGCGTATTGGTTAGCTCTACCACCCGAACTTTCTATCATGCACGATGTGTTTCACATATCCATGATAAGAAAATATTTGCACGACCCAGTTCATGTGATGAATTTCAAATATTAAATGTTCTAAAATATCCTTCTTATGGAGAAGTTCCAGTTGCTATTCTGTACAGATGGTATAGAAATTAAGGACTAATGAAATTTCATTGGTCAAGGTTCAGTTGCAACATCAAGGGATAGAGGAGATTACATAGGAAACAAAAGCAGAAATTAGAGCCAAGATCTCAACAATATTTGTTTGCTCTAAAGTAATTTAAGGATGAAATTTCTTTTTAAGGTGTAAGGATATAAAGTCCTGAAAATTTATATGCTTAAGTGGTTGGTGTAGTTCATTTAAGAAACGAACTATGAAAGCTCGGCCAATTTAAGGTAATGAAAGCCCAATCTATAAGTTATTAAAAGCCTATATATTTAAGAAATTAAGGTTATATAAATTTAATTACAAAGATTTAATGAATAACTGAGTTGCACAACGGTCATCTATACGGTATTTTACATAGGCAATCCAATTTTGAAGCACAATGCTCATGTTTTTATAAAATTATTTGTAGCTAAAAACTCATCATTTTGCACATTAAGAATAATTGTCAAATTACTCGGATGGAATAATTGTTTTCTTAGTGGACATTCATAGAAACAGGTTATACGTTACATAAATAATTTATTTTCCTTCATTTTTCATCATGTAAATGTTTTATAAGAAACTTTTTTATGGGTTTAAAACTCTTTAAATTCCTACTTAAAAGACTCAATTTAACAAGGTCAATGATACAAAAAGAAGAAAATCATTTTTTTCCTCACCTCTCCTCAAATTTGAGTTTGCTATTATTTTTCTCTCAAAATCTCTTTTCATCACCTTCTCTCATTCGAATTTGATGGTTATCACTCTTATGATCAATTTTACTAAATATGCATGCACCATGTAATTCATCTAGTATATCATCTAACCTAGGGATAGGATCATGATACTATACCGTTATGTTGTTGATGGCTCTGTGATTCATGCACATTCTCTAGATTCCATCTTTCTTTGGCACAAGTAGCACTGGAACTGCACATAGACTCATGTTCTCCCTTACATAACTCTGCTCATCAGTTCCTCAACTTGTCTTTGAAGCTCCTTTGTCTCCTCGAGATTATTTCGGTAAGCTGGTCGATTTGCAATGACAACTCTATGGATGAAGTCAATTTGGTGCTTAATGCCTCGAATGGGTAGCAATCTACTAGGCACGTCCTCCAAAAATACGTCTTCAAATTCTTGTAATAAAGATTTAGCCAAACTAGGGAGGGATGGTAAGATTCCTCAAGATTGATGAGTGATTTTTTATAAATGAACAAAATCATCTCTTTTCTCTCAACTACCACTCTTCTCAATTCACTCCCTTTTGCAAAGAGATTTGCTCTAGACTTTTCTCTCATTTTGAAAGACTCTTTTTCTTTTATCTCTTGTAACTCCACTTTTTTTCTCTCTCTACTAGCCACCTCACTATTTTCTCTCTTGTTTGCCACCTCACATTTCTCTCTCTTACTCACCGTCTCATTATTTTCTCTCTTTTTCTCTAACTCTTTCACTCTTATCAGTTCTTCTTTTTTCAGTTTGATTTGGTCTTCATACATTTGTGCCGGTGTTAATGGCGCAAGGGTAGTGGAACTCCCATCATTGAAAAAGTTATTGTGGTTTTTGTACCCATCATGAATAAACTTTCTATCATATTGCTATAGCCTCCCCAATAAAAGATGTCCCGTGCATAGGTACTATATCACACATTACTTCATTACGATAACTACCGATTGAGAAATTTATCGGTAACTTTCTATTCGCCTTAATTTCTCCACATTTATTTAATCATTGCAGCCTATAAGGTCTAGAATGTTTTAATAAACTTAACACCAATTTCTCTACAAGAGTTGTGTTAACTACATTCATGCAACTTCCACCATCAATGTAGATGGTACATATCTTATTGTTAATGTGGCATCGAGTGTAGAATATGCTTTCCTGCTACTGTGTCATTCGCTTTGATTTGGGCATTAAAAGCTGGCCTCGTGACCAACCGTTCTCCAACAACAAACTCTACTTTCTCCCCATCACTAATCTCCTCCAACTCCGATATGTCATCATAATCACATTCACTCTCACTCACCATCTCTCTATTGTCTCGCAAAACCATTGCCCTTTTGTTTGGGCATTGAGAAGCGATGGTCCCAACCCCAAGTACCTAAAACACATAATATTCCGACTTCTTGATGGTTGTGACTCTGCCTTAGGTATGGTCTTGCTAGCACTTTTTTTCTTTTTCCCTTAGTAATTCAGTCATTTCTCTAGAAACAGCACTGTCTTCTTTATTGTTATCCCACTTCTATTTCCAAGATAAATTAGAAGCCGAAGAGCCTAATGGTCGCCTAGCTATCCCATTCCTCTTCAAATGCCTCTCCACCTACATTGCCACTTCAGCATATCCTTTAATTCCACATAATGCGAACACGCCACTACAATGGTTATATCTTTAATACCAAGACTGAAGAGAATGTTTGGAATAGATGAGATGGCAACTCAACTTAGACGGCACTCAAGTAATAAAAGTTCGGACGACAAATTAGGCATCTAGTTGATTTATTGAGTTGGGAAACAATTAACAGAAGGTGGCCACATTTTGTACCAGATCCTCGAAATATTATATTAGATCTTGCTACTGATAGTTTTAATCCTTTCAAAGATCTTAGATCTAAATACAGTTATTAGCAAGTAATTTTAACTATATATAACTTGCCTTCCTCATCATGATATTGAAGGAAATTTTACTGTTGAGTTTATTGATCTCGGGACTGAAGTTGCCTAGTAATGACTTAGATGTTTATTTGGCACCACTTATAGATGACTTAGTATTGTTATAGAGTGATGAGATTTAGACGTATGATGCAGTTACAAAGTCTACAGTCAATTTAAAAGCGATTTAGATGTGGAAAATACATGACTTTCCTACTTATGAAAATATATCTGGATGGCTCGTGAAGGGAAAAATTACATGCCCTATTTGTTGTGAAGATACATGTTCACTATGGTTGAAGCATGGTAGGAAATTTGCGTACATCGAACATAGAAGATTTCTTGGCTTTGATCATCCATTTCACACGAGAAAGAGCTAGTTTAATGGACATATTGAAAATGGCATTAGGCCGATGATGAAAAATGGTAAAGAAGATTCTATTAAAGTTGATAAAATTAAAAATGATTGGGAAAAATATGGTAAGCCACATAGGAGGAAGAATACAACTCAATCTAATGTAACGTGGAAGAAAATATCAATATTCAATCTATCATATTGGAAGATAATTGTTGTAAGGTTTCCCTCTTTTTTTATTTAATACTTTTAATTACGTTTAGATTATCATGACATAATTGATGTTTGATTTGTAGTCTCTACTTGTACGTCATAATTTGGATGTGATGCACATGAAAAAGAATATTTGTGATAGCATCCTTAGTACACTTTTGGATGTTAAAGGAAAATATAAAGATGACATTAACTCTTGTAAAGACTTAGAGTCTATGTGTTAAGACTTGGGGTCCATCTTAATAAGGTCAACCTTGTTAAGAGAAGTGTCCCAATCCTTTATATATTGGTCATTGTTTCGGTATTTTACCGATGTGGGATTATATTCCCTTAACATGCCCCCGCAAGATGGTGGCTCGTTTGAGCAGACCAATCTTGAAATCCGTGTGCTCATTTTAGAGACTTAATCGGATCGAATCGCTCGTTGGAGCTTAATGGGCTCTGATACCATGTTAAGACTTGGGGTTCATCTTAATAAGGTCAACCTTGTTAAGAGAAGTGTCCCAATCCTTTATATATTGGTCATTGTTTCGGTATTTTACCGATGTGGGATTATATTCCCTTAACACTATGAACATTAGACATGATTAGCATCTTGAGAGTAGAGGAAATAAATTCTACCTAACCGCTGCATCTCACACATTATCAAAACCTGAATGACAAATGTTTTGCAAAAGTCTAGTTAACTTGAGATTACCCGATGGTTATGAATCTAATATTGAAAATTACATTTCAGTGGAAGAAAGTAAAATAGTTGAACTGAAGTCTCGTGATTGTCACATTTTAATTCAACAATTATTACCAGTTGTGTTGAGGGGACTTCTACATAAAGGACCAAGGACATTTCAAAGTTGTGTTCATTTTCAATGGAATATGTCAAAGAGTTGTAAATAGAATTAATGTCGAACAATTAGAGGAGGATGTGATGGAAACTTTATACATGTTGGAAATGTATCTTCTACCTTCATTTGACAATCCATATTGGAAGAGAAGTTTGTTTATATGGACCAGTACAATATCTTTAAATGTACCCATTTGAGAAGTGATACTCCTTGAAGTTATTCCAAAAGTTAAATTCATTATCAAATTGATCTATATGTTTTAAATATTTGCATTTGTATAGGTATATGAAAGCGTTGAAAGGGTATGTTATGAATCGTGCACAGCCTGAAGGGTATATAGCTGAACGTTAGATTGTTGAAGAAAATGCAATGTTTGGTAGCAAATACATAATACAAGTATCTGAAATAGGCTCTAAGCTTGTAGCAATTAAGAATATGAGAGTGATTTCTTGGTTGTAGAGCGTACAATATCTAAAGAGAAGCCACTCGTACTGACATGTTGAAAGTTGCTTATCGCTATGTATTGTTAAATACTACAGAAGTTCAACCATACATAGAGTATGTTTATTAAATATCTACTTAGATAAATTTGAAGTTGTTCTACCATATTATTTTTTGATATATTGTATATACCTAGGATGCATATGGATGAACTCAAGAGTTTTGACGAGCAACTAGAAAAAAATGAGACTTTATTGCATAAAAAGTACATTGATTCTTTTGTTGCCTGGTTGGATGATAAGGTTGGGATACATATAAAAAAAATATAAGTCTGGAAGTTCTATTAGTTATTTAATTTCTAACGTTTTTAAAATAAAGAACATATTAAATGTCAGCTATTGGTGTACAATGTTTCGAACAATTTGATGTGGCTTTCACATGGTCCTAGATGCCAATCCATGTCATGTTCTAGATTTATCATAAATGGTCTTCGATTTCACACTAAGGAACAGAAAAATCACACCAAAATAGTGGCATTTTAGTTTAGACATCAACTATTTGTAGATCCGGTGTAAAAGATAATGCACATACAGTTGGGCAAGTTCTTTATTATAGAGTTTTACGTGATGTTATAGTTCTTGATTAAACACATTTCATGTTTCAATATTCAAGTGTGATTAGGCAAATGTCGTGAATGGAATAAAAAAGAAAGATGGATTCACTCTGGTTAACCTTAATGAGGGACCCAAACAATTTGAAAATGATCCTTTCATCTTGGCAACGTAGGGGAAACAAGTCTTTTATTCAAGGGAGAATGAAACATATATTTGGTATGTTGCTTTGCAAGCACCACCAAGAGACTTTCATGCTTCACACATGGAAGAAGATACTACTTATGAGGCAACTATTCCACTAGACATATCACAACAAATTATAGACAACCTTGATGAGGATGAGAATTACGCAAATATAGAGGTTTAAGGCTTATTATTGGATTCGTAGAGTAGTATGGTAACTAGCTTATATGCTCAACTTTTTTAATATTTTAACATGTGATATACGTAGTATTCATATTGTGATGAAAAATGAATATTTTGAATTTGATAAGATCTCTAACCTTTGTTTCTTTTGATCTTGCAAATTTGTATTCTATCTCTGGGTGATCTTTCGCATCAATTGACAATGCGAAACATATTATATAAAATGAACAAATCTAAGGTAATTGTGTTTTCTTTATATTTGTGTAATGTATTTGTTAAGTTTCGAAAATAATTTCATTTGTCATTTGTTTTCATGTTGCATTGTTAAAGTCAACTATGTGACCTTCCCAAGAAGTCTAAACGACAGGAAGCAGCAATTATTTTGGCAATTCGAGAGACCACTAAGAGACTACGACTGTTGAGCGAACCAGAAAATTCTATAGCTACTTCAATTGATGATGAGCAAAACACGCACCCTACAAATGCAAATGTAGAAGTTCAAATAAAAAAAAAAAAAAAAGGTCCAACTCAAGTTAAAATGATTCCTGGAAATAGTTATCAGAAGATAGATCTCGAATTCAATGAATATGGGCAAATAGTTGTCCATAACTCAGATAAATTTGCTATCGTAGTTAGAGCCATAGTGCGAGAACATGTGTATGCTGTAATTAAAGATTGGCATTCAGTTGAGGGGAAGAAAAAATGGAATTTTCGAATTTCGTACAAGTATATTTCTTAACTACCTTTTAAGATTATAACGTTATATTCTTTTCAGTCTTTAATTTATTTTTGTATACAAGCATAGCAAAGGTTCAATGTGAGTTATTGTTATCAAAAAATAACAATTCAATGTATGAAAAAGTATTGAAAGACATTTAAGTCAAGGCTGAGAAAACAAATCAGAACTCAAGTCGAATCATTTGTGAATAAAGGCCGTACTATGGCCCTTATTAGGCCGAAGAATGTTAAATTTGAAGAAGCGTGGGAAAATTTTGTCAAGGATACACTTTTTGCTGACTTTCATGTTAGTATATTTACGTACGAGGCTTCAATTTTTTATAATTATTGCATGTTCATACTTTTGGTTTTCTAATAGAAAAAAAGTTCCAAGTTTAACAACATGAGAACATCTTAGAAGTTTATGCACACTATGGATTGAAAGGGTTATCCACACATTGCTCATAAAATGGTAAAATTTCAAACATATCTAATCTTCTTATTTGAATTGTCCCATTCTAGTATATTTAATTATCATATTTTTATTGTAAAGAAAAAAGAATCCAGATATAAAAGGATTGAGAACTAGAGTATGGACTCGTGGACAGATATCTTAGAAGAGATGGAAAATAGATAAATGAAGCAGTTGCCAACACTTAGCCTGTGTATTATATCAACGTTCAACTAAGAATAATTTGATTTATTATATGTATCACATGTCAATATAAAATTTGAACTCCATGACTACAAAAATGGATTGAAGAGTGTTTAATCAATTTTATACACCATCAGAAGATTCATTCACGATGATGTTGTTGCTCCAGTTGTAGGTCCTGAACGTTATGGAAGAATTAGAAGACTTGAATTTGGAGTTGCACCATCAAAAGTGGATGGACAAATTCAAAGTAATGTGAGAGTTAGAGAACTTCAAAGTCAACTACAAACTCAATCAGAAAGGGTTAGAGCATTAGAAGAAAAGGTTGAAGTACTTCTAAAACTATCTCAACATGTTATAATCTTTAACCATTATATATATGCTATGGTAAAAGTGCTTAATATAATCAATTATATGTAGATTTACTTTTATAATTTTTGTATCATCTTACAGAATATGGAGGACAGGAGTTCACGTGCTTTTACTCCTCAGGTTTTTGTATCCTACATTATTAACTGTTTATTTAATATAAATCTAGATTATATAGCATACTAATTTAAAAACTAATATTTTTTTATTGTAAATTTGTAGTCACAACAAGGAAATGGTATCCAAAGAGTACTGTAAATCTGGAAAATGCAATGTATCAATTATTGCATTGGTACATGTTTGAGGAAGAAGAAATTGTAACGAAATGGAAGATTGCAACAACAGACCCAAGTGCAAAGATACATCACTTGCCACTCAGATGAGACTGTTGGAAAGTTTGGGTTGAAAAAGTGTATATGGGTAATTTGACCTTATACAGACCTACTTATCAACTTCGAACTCATAGTGAAGCCATGGGAATTATTGTTGCTTAGCCAAAGAGCAATATTAGACTTATTTGATGAAGGTATGTTTCGTGTACTAATTACATATATTTATGAATATATATCCATTTTTGAAATCAATTCTAGTTCTATTTACTTATATGATTTATGAATCAAACTTTGCTATCATTTTTATAGAGTTCTCGGTACCATGCAATCATCGGTAATTTTTTAGGATGTACTTTTGTTACTACTATCTCTATCAAATGGATTTCAATGTTTGGCTCTATTAATCTGGTTGATATACTTGGAGAAACATGACATGATTATATCTTATTTTCCTTGTACGTAAAACCAAGCAAAGCTCCTACATTTATACATGGCGAATTTTGTTAGTATGTTAATAATGCAAGAGTTAGTTGACATCTATTTCATTTTGTATTTTCTATGGGTTAAAAATATGTAATGAAATTTAATCTCAGTTTCATACACTAGGTATGTCGATGAAATGGAGGTGCAAGAAGAATGCACTAGGTAGTTCGATGAAATGGAGATGCAAGAAGAAGATGACATATTTTCCATTTTGTATGTTTTATATGTTAAAAATATGTAATGAAATTTTAATCTCAGTATCATGCACTATCAAAAGGATATTTAATATTTTGCTTAATTTGCATATTTTAGTATAGAAATTTAAAGAATCAATATTTTATTTAATATAAAAATGGGTGAAATAAATAAAAAACAGCAAAAGAAAACGTTCTATTCTTAAAGTTTCCAAAACATTGCTAAAAACCTATTTGTAACAGTCCGAAAATGTTGCAAAAGTTATTTGCAACATTTATAAAATGTTGCAAAAAGTGATATTAGCAACACTTGAAAAGTGTTGCCTTATCCTTCCACTCTACGGAAATACCGAGGTTTGCAACATACATCCAAACGTTGCAAAAGGGCAACGTTTTTTGAACGTTAATTTTTTTTTTCATTGTAGTTTATGTACAACAAAATTTTACGTATTTATCCAATTATTATTTTATATTTTGTTGGACCTTAAAAAGTAAAATTATTATCATATGCATTTAATGAGATTATTAGTTTAGTATGTTGGTCCTAAAAAGTTTTTGACTGAATAATCTTCCCATGTGGTATTCTTTGCCATTGTATAGGAAGAGTATTACATACGTACAACTTGGGTAATGATCTAAGTACAATAAATGTAATGACAACCTACAATACAATTTATATACATAAATATGGTAATATAAATAGTAATGCAATTTTTGTAGATCTCATTGACATCTCCCATCAAATTGATGCTAGTAGTATAAACGACAGTGTAATCTTTGTCGATCTCATTGACATCTACCCTTAAATCAATGTTGGATGATCAAGAAACATCAATTTTGGTGAAAAGAAACTGATGTCACCATTGAGTCATTGTCTTGGTAAACACATCTACAATTTGAATATCAATTGTGATATGTGGAAGAGTAATAAGCAACCATCATAAACCTCACTTATAGAGTGATAATCTACTTCAATGTCCTTAGTACGCTCACAAATACAAGATTAATAGCAATTCGAATGACACTAGTGTTGTCAACGTGAAGTAGAGCAGTTTCAAGTTGAGGACAATCGAGCTCCATTAGAAGTTCTCAAAGCCAAACAATCTCAGAGCAAGTAGAAGACATAATAAGATACTCCGATTTAGTAGAAGATTTACAAACACAATCCTACTTCTTACTTCAACAGTAAATGAGCGTACTCCTAAGAAACATACATGAACCTGTAATCAAGTGATGATTATCTTCACATCCAACTCAATAAGCATTGTTATAGCCTACCAACTTAAGAAAAAAAAATTAGTTAGGATCAAGTGTATCCAACAAGTATCTAATAATGCAACAAACCACGGCCAAGTAGAGATGTCATAGAATATGTATGAACTGTGGATGTGCTAGACAGCAAATGAGTTATTGTCATGTAACAATAAGTTAATTCAAACTACCGCTAACTAACGATAGAAAGAGGGCTTAGGAATAAAATTACCCTACTCATTACAATACTTTACACTTGCCACAAAAGGAGTATCAACAAATCGATCATCTTAAAGTCCAGCCAAGCCAATCAACTTCTTCCTATACTTATGTTGATGCAAGTAAGTTTGGGTTGGACTTGAAAGTACCTCAAGATGGCCTTGAAGGTGAGATATCAACTCGAAATTAGTCCCAGTAATAATAATAATATCATCCACATAGACCAGAAAGAGCACTGTACCCATCTTGTGCTAGAGATAAAGAGAGATGAATCATACTGGCTTTGGGTAAATGAGAAATCTAGGATAGTGGAGTGAAACTTGTCAAACCTACTTTAAACAACAAAGTGAGCAATTTATTACAAATATCGAAAGAGTGCAAAGAAGAGAGACGCGTAAGGAGTGATATAAATCTCTTTACCAGAATTACCGCATAAGAAAGCATCTTGACATCCATCTGCCACAAAGATCATCCCTTGGAGATAACTATAACAAGAACAATGTGAGCCATTGCCATTTTAATAATAAGGGCAAAGGTCCTTATATAATCCACGCCATATTCTTGATGATTACCAAGGGCCAGCAAATGGGCTTCACAACAATCTAGCAATCCATCGAAGTGGAACTTAATGGACTATATCAATCTATACATAATAGATTTATGTCAGGAGGACAATGAATAATATCCCATGTGTGATTCTCCTGAAGAGTTTTGAAGTTCCTTTTGTATAGCTTTCTCCTAACAGCAGTAACTGTTGGAAATCTACTTATACATGTACAGCGGAAAATTAAAATTATTTCGATTCCCACCAAAGATCCCTAAAATTGTGATAAAGATTGTACCTTTGAAAAATTCTGCAAACCTTTTGCTTTTCTTTTCGTTCTAGTAATCTTGATTCGCCATCCACAGCTATCCAATTGTCCAGCTTCCAATGGTGATCCACACAAAGAATAAGATTGTAGCTACGAGGATTTTCTCTCTTGTGCCAGCAAGAATAAAGAAAACCATATGGACCTCAAACCCTAGCCATATATTTATATAAACCCAAACAGACTCGGCCCGGTCCGGTCCAATATTTAATTAATCCATTTAATTAAACCCGATCCATAAATTAATTAATCAAATTAATTAATTCTGGAATATAAATAACAAATCTAATTAATTAATTTATCCAACGATTGTTAAATTAACCAATTAGCAATTTGTAATCTTCCAATTCTCTTTTGTGTGCGACCCATTAGGTTCTCGACCACGATGCCTAACGACGTAAAATATTATTTTGATCTAATCAAAATTGATAAATTAAAACACCCTTTTAATTTATCGTCAATTCACACTTGCCGTTCCTGATTGACATCTAGCAATGTGTCAGGGCAATATATGTGACGAGAAATATCATGTGGTGTGACAAAACCAAACTCGTTCGTTTACCGTGAAATTATAATCCCTTCTTCAATATGATCCGATCAATTACGTGATATGGAAGTGTGTCAATCTCGATTATCGATCATATCTTTCACTCCACTATCAAGTCAATATAAGTCGAAAATTCCTTTTCGACTTATGAGTACACATTGGCCAAGAATTTCATCATCGACTTAATTAAATGAAATGTACATCATAATCTCCTACTATCTGAGAGTGACGAATCCTTTATTGACCAAGCACAACCTTCATACGATTCTTGATGTACCCAAACGATGTCGTATTAGCTGACCTTTGCAGAGCAACATCCAACACCACCAAAGTATGACTGTCCTCATATAAGATACCATGACGACCTCAAGTCAAAGGACCAATTCCACTACCGAACGTTAGAGATTAACCATTGACACTTAGATAGTTATCCATGTGGAATCTCCCGGCGGGTCTCCTCATATAAGGTACCAGACGACCTCAAGTTAAATGACCAATTCCACTACCGAATGTTAGAGATTAACTACTGACACTCAGACAGTTATCCATGTGGAATCTCTCGACGGGTCTCCAATGTTTTGTTCTATAACAAAAATATCCACGTGTTCATTGAAGTGTCACCACACTTTAACTTGTGAAATTAGCTACTTACTTCACAAGTAATAAATATCACACGTGATGATCTATCCGTAATAATGATATCCGTATCTCGTTATTACTTACGACCACGGACGATTTAAGATTCAATTAAATGTAATTTATATCTCACAATCACAACTCCTTGTAATTAACAAATTACGAAGATTTGAATCTACGGACTCTATTATTTATTTAATTGTCTATTAATTAAATAATAGATCTGTCATTAAATTGTATTAATTATATATAAAAGTATCTATGTCCAAAGTTGATTAGACCTAGTGCATAATACTTACAAACTCTCATTTGCACTAGATCCAATCACTTATGTATCTAATATCATAAGTCTACATGACGATCATGTTTATGCTACGACAACTTTTTGTTAGTGGATATGCAATATTGTTAAATATGGAAATTTCTTTTTCTCTTTACGTCATTTCTTTGTATTATCTCTTTGATGAGATTATACCACCTTAATACATGTTTGGATCATTGATGAGACCTTAGTTCCTTCGCTTTCGTAATAGCTCAATTGTTATTACAATACAATGGCATGTGATCAACAATATCAGGAACTACTCTAAGTTCATTTATGAATATTATGATCCATATCGCAACTCTTTGCTACTTCTGAAGTAATCATGTATTAGGTTTCTAATATTGAATCAACGATTACTTCATGTTTGGAACCTTTCCAACATACCGCTTAAGAGTAAACCAGTTTCTCCATATGAAATCTCGAGAAGATTTCATCGATGTAAATTTGGTATGAGTTAAGCAATCTTCTAGATCTATCTTTATAGATCAAGTTGCTTATCCCATATCGCTCATGAATAAATCCTTTAACAACCATTATTTCAATGATTGAAATATAGGGATGTCGTTTTCTATAATATTAGGAATACGACAATGTTCCCACTATCTTCTTGTAAACACACAATTCGTCTTCAAATTTGATAAAATCAAACACTTTGACTTTTCATCAACTCTAAGATTTCAGCTCCAAGAGACTTCTCTTAACATACAATCACGGTATGCAATTGTTGCAAGCAAAACCCGATTTGTCTTCAACAAGACTATATGAGATAGGTTTCACCAAGGTCAACACTTAACCTTTACTTCTAGCTTTGCTTTGTATATATGAATATTCCCATCCATATTGACTTTTTCTTTATAAACTATTTACAAAAACTTATGTATTTTATTCCATCAGGAGGCTTAACCAAGGTCCAAACCTTATTCACATACGTCAAGTTCATCTCGAGTTTCATGGTCTCTTGCTGTCTCTTTTAAGTCAACACTTGACTTTATTTTGGTGCAATTAGTAGGTTCATCATCCTAGATCAGTAATACCTTATTAGAAATCACGGATTTGCACCTTCTTGAAGGTCGAATGATTCTACTAGATTCACATAGAGCTGACATGTCCTCAAGAGTCTTTACTTCTTGATCAAGAGTATGTCTCATACCAAATATGGGATCAAACTCGAATTTATCTAATTGGTCAACTATATCTGTGAACTCTTGAATTCTTTCAAATTCTATTTTACTCCCACTATCCTCCATAGAGTAAATATTTTCTCTAAGAAGATGATATGTCATGAGACGAAAACTTTCATGATAATAGAATTTATATTCAAATATCTTCTTTGAATATCCCACAAATATGTATTTATCGGATTCAATCTCAAACTTATCCGATTCAAGGTGCTTCAAATAAGCGTCATGGCCCCAAACTTTCATATAAGATAAATTAGGACTATTACCTTTCCATAACTCGTATGGAGTCTGTTAACCAATTTAAATGGGATATGATTTAGTGTGTTGCACACTGCAATCAATGCATGACTCCAAAACAATTTTAAGAGATTTGCATGACTTGTTATTAATCGCATTATATCTAATAATTAGCGATTCCTCCTTTTAGATACACCACCTTACTGCAGTGTATATGAAGGAGTCCACTGCAAGAGAATCTCATTCTCTCTTAGATAATCTAGATTTTATCATTAAGATACTCTCACTTGATCGAATCTTAATGTGAGGGTATCTTTACTTATTTGTTTCTCTACTTCTAATTTGAATCCCTTGAACTTTTCAAGAGTTTCATGTTTGAGTTTTCATCAAGTATACATGATCATTGATGAAATAGGAGAAACGTTTCCTGACATTAATTGACACATGTCCATATGCATCACTATGCATTAGACCAGTAATTATGCTGACATTTCTTCTTTTCAAGTAAAAGATGATTTGGTCATTGTGCCAAACATGCATAATTTGTACTTGTCAAAATCAATTAATCCCGAGTATACATCTTTATGCAACTTTGGAATTGGATTTCATCTATTTGACAAAGTCTGTCATGCCAGATTTCGGTAATAATTAGATTATCGCATTTATGCCTTATAATTTATATACTCATTATAGAATACTTAGTATTAAAGAATATAAACGTTGTTTTGTAATTTACTATAGCCATTAGGATCCCTATCAAAATAAACAAGAACAACTATTGTCCTTAACATTAAAATAGTTCATGTCGGAACATGAAATTCCTTTTAGTTTCTCAATATTTGTATAAATATGAGACTTACATCTGGTATCAAATACCTAAGAAACTCGTGAAGTAGATATAAGCCACGCTATATATAATATCCCGAAATTTTATAGAATATAATTTTATTTATGCTATATTTTTAATGTTTTGAAAGTTTAGGGACTAAAGTGTATATAAAGTAAACTTTAATAATATTTAGATTAAAATATAAATATTGACGGGACGATGATAAGTATACGGATATTGGACTCGTTGGATAGATAATAATTAAAGACGCATTTTAGACTCGAGAAAAAATTAATTTGGGTTAGTCGAGCCCAAGTTATCGAAGCCGGAAGATATAACATTCAAATATTATTTTTATTACTTTTGTTTGGAAGAATTTACGTGGAGAGAGAGATGAAAGTTGTTGAGATATTTTATTGTTTTATTATTAATAATAATATTTTATTAAGTGTGTTTTGTATTGGGAGGTCTCACGTGAAGTACTAGGATTCTAAATAGGTGGTAGGTAAGTGATAATTGATTTGTTTATTAAATGAAATAAAGTAGAGAGAGAGAATTATGGGAAGCCACGTTCCTAATGGTTAAAACAAATCCCCTTGTATATATATGGTGCACTGCCACGTGTAAGATATAAATTATTTTTTTAAATTGTGAACAGTTGGCAAGATTTGGGTCAAATTTCTGTTTCAACTATTTTGATTCATATCTCTTTTCCCACTCCCACACGTTTCCTCATTTTTTTTATATAGATATTTTTATTATATCATATGAAAACAATAGCTTTTATTCACCTCACTGTAATATTATTGCACGATAAGGCAAAAAGAAAAGAAAAGATAGTTGCAACGTGATTTTGGGTTTTCTTATTCCAAGAAATTGTTGGAGTGTGAACCTTGTTTTGACTTCCAAAATTTAAGCAGTTTAACAACGTAGGATATGAGGTGCAATATTTTTTTTTAATTTCCCGTTTAATTATTTTGGCTACATGTGGACGAATTTCATATTTATGAAAGTTAAAGTTATGATATTAATGCTATGATATGAATGATATGGTCATTCCGGTACAATGAAATGAAACGATATGATATGATGTGAGCTCTTACCGGAGTTAAAGTTATGCGACGGTATGGTCTTCTGACACTTGTGTTAAAATTATTTTTTGGGATCGCACCATTAATGTGATATCCTACTGAGTATTCCCATGTACTCACCATTTTCCTACACCTCACAGGTTAGATCGGGTCCTATTGGAGCGTGGTTGTTCGATGCGTGGTTGTGCCTCATTTGCTGGACGAGAATTTATAATTTTAACAAGTAATTTTAGTTCATTGCCATAGACATCCTATTTTAAAGATTAAGTTATCAATTATGTTTATTTGCTACATGGATTTTTTTTTTGTTTAATTCATTTTAAATAGAGCTCGAACTATATGTTACTGCTTTTATCGATTTTAATGGTTAAAAGAAAATTGATTAACTGTCAAGTTCACGTCAAAGACTTTTGCATTTTTCTAAGGCATCTACAGCCTTTTCAAGATTTATAACATGCATGGCCAAAACAATGATTCTGTACTTGTCACACCAAATTTTCAATTGTCTGCCTACCACAGTTAACTTTATGCAGTGGAGTTGTATTATTCATTTGTACTTTAAATTGGATTTTATGATAAAATATTCATAACCCATATTCACTAATCATGCTAGTATAAAAGATGTTAAATACGGACAAATGTCATTTCATTTTATATACTGTTCGACTTAAATATTATTTCTTACACCAATGTCACTGTTTAATAATAATTGAATATTTCTTTACTGACAAATTCATTTCAAAGTAGTAAATGTAACTCTCATAGCCATGTGATGTAACGTGTTTGGATTTTCTTAATGAAAATAAGTTTTTAAAAGTATCTTTGTCTTTTGTCATCTGTTAGCTAAAATTCTTTAGTTAAAATGTTTAGTTGGCCATGAACACATCGCAATATACTCATTTACTCCTAGCAGATTAGATTTCTAGAATGTGCCAGATGATAATTTAAAATTTATTAATCATGTGGTTTCCAATAAATTTGATCCTTTTATAATAAAGTTGGTAGCGACTAAAATAATAAAAAAAAAAATAATTATAATAAAATAAAATAAAATAAATTTGGGTCGTTACAGTTCTTACCAATGACCTTTCATTTTACAATGAAAACAAGGGTCATTAGATTTGATATTTGTCCTTCGCTTAGATTGTCTTAACCATATATGATGCTTTCACAAAGCCCCTTTAGATTTTTTAATATCTTTAGAGGAATCAATGGTTTGCCCACTACCAACTTTGATAAAGGGCTTAACAGTCCTAAGCATGTTAAGCAACTTAATAATTTTGCATTCGAACTTATTCATGTTAAATTCATAATTAATTGTGAATAGCTTTAGCTGACAGAGATTGCAGAACCAAGTCACTACTTAATTCATGGTTTATGATTGAACTTAATTGAGACATTTCTCAACGTCAATCATCTTCAGTGTCTAAGCATCGATTGAAGATTATTCTGTTATTTTGCGCCGGTATAGTTGTTTGGAAGTCTCATATCCTTACACACATGATTATTATCATACAACTCTTTGTAATGAAAAATTATGTGTTAACATCTATACTCTCAAGTTGCTTTTGTAACTCAGTGACATAATTGCAAGCATCACATATGTTGCAGTACTATTGTCATCACTACGTTTATTTCGATAGCCACCTCTTCTTTAATCGAGACATTAGTAGGTGTCTCTGGAAAGGGCTACTTAAAGACGTGACCAATTTTCTCATGCATGAGAACAATTCTCAAATTGGTGTATCAATTAAGAAAATCTAGTTTGGTTGTTGACATCTAGTATGTCATTCAAATACATATGGTTACTTATTATTCAATAAGTAAAAATGACAAAAAAGGAAAAAATAATATATAAAATGCATTAATTAATTTAACATGGACTTTTATTAAATTAATTATACTCCCACTGTTTAACTAAAATTTATGACCCTCTTACAATTTATGGAGTCCATGTTTGACTCCCAGTGGGCTGAGATCCCATCTATTATATTAAGACCTTGAGTGTACTCAACAAGCCCTAATATAACATTTAGGTAGATACTATTATCAATTGTATCTCCATACAACTCCCAGATCATTAAGCTGACAAATCTTTGTCTTCACACATCTTATGTGTTAGCTTAACATGCCTATAAAATTTATCTCCTTGAGTGTAAAAATTTATCTCTTTGAATGTACTCAATAGAAGATAAATTTTAGTTAAGTCGAACCCATCATTCAATAATATCTAATATTTCATAGTGTCAAATATATCCCTAATAGACCAGCTTTGAGTGTACTCAACAAGTTGAGACAATTTGGAACTCTAATTTTTCACTATAATGATGGAAGGCAATCATAAATGTGACTTAATTTTTTGTGGAAGGACTTTGCATTCAAAAGTCTCATCAAA
>NC_036237.1:14702495-14716816 GCF_002742605.1 Olea europaea var. sylvestris | reverse complement strand
TAGACGTCTATCATGCAAATAAATATATATATATAACATAATATAATAGTGTGGACGATAATAGACTTTTACTATCTAGTCTTCCCGAGCCATAAGGAAGACTAGTTGGTCAATTCCTAAAAAGTATAGCATTGAACAG
This sequence comes from Olea europaea var. sylvestris, assembly GCF_002742605.1. Classification (NCBI taxonomy): domain Eukaryota; kingdom Viridiplantae; phylum Streptophyta; class Magnoliopsida; order Lamiales; family Oleaceae; genus Olea; species Olea europaea. Next base: position 14,716,677 of record NC_036237.1, on the reverse strand, counting down.
TATCAATGCACCATCTCCATGGTCTCCTCCTCTTCTTGTCTCTTCAATTAGTCCAATTGCAACCTGTATCCTATACTTGTTGGCACGCAGGCCTAAATGAAATTGGACTCGCAGGCCCACAGCAATAATAATAATAATAGACTCGCAGGTCCAAAATGATCAAGAGCTCGCAGGTCCAGAATAATAATAATAATAACAGGCTCGTAGGCCTAAAACAATTAAGAGCTCGCAGGCCCAGAAAACAACAAGACTAAAAATTAACCATTCAACATATCCATATGGTCGAGTCCATAATCGTCCACTAATAATACATTCATCACATAAATGTATACCTATATAACATCTAAGTTTCAAGTTTCTAGCAATTAAGTCGTCTAAACTCTTTTAAACAAAAGGATCGAAACAATTAAATAATTAATTAATCATATTAACCAATTATTTAATTAGCGAGCATATTTAATTAAAATCTAATTTTAATTAAATACCAAATTAGAGTCCAACTCTAATTCAACAATTATATGACGGGATTATTTAATTAAAATCAAATTTTAATTAAAAATCAAATTAGAGCCAAACTCTAATTTCACAATTTAAGGCGGTGGAATTTAATTAAAATCAAATTTTAATTAAATTACAAAATTAGAGTCTAATTACAATAATTAAGGGCAAATTAATTTAATTAAAATCAAAATTTTAATTAAATACCAAGTTAGAATCCAACTCTAATTCCAAGAAGAAATTTAGGACGAAACAATTTAATTAAAATCAAATTTTAATTAAATGTGAAATTAGAATCCAATTCTAATTACAAGAATATATTCCGATAAATAATTAATTAAAATTAAATTTTAATTAAGTATTAAATTAGAGTCAAACTCTAATTTAAATTGAATTAATATTTTAATATAGGATAACACTCCTAAATAAAATAAAAATTCAATTGGGTCAAAGTTTAATGGTTAAGTCAAAATCTAATTTTAACGAAAATAAAAAATATCGTCAATTTTAAATAAAATTTTAATTTGGATCAAAATCAAAATTATGGGTCGAATCCAATTAAAATTAATTTTAAAACCATTTCAAAATTCAAATTCAAAACCATTTTGAAAACTTGCAAATTGACCCAAGTTTGAAATTAACATCGAATCCTTTCAAGATTTAAAATTGCAGAACAAGTCCCCTTTTAAAATATTGCAAACTGACCCCTGGCAAATTATCAACAGGGCCCTCGAGATTACAAAATTGCACAATAGCCCTTCTTTAAAAATTTACATATTGACCCCGAATAGAAATTGCACATAGAGACTCAAAATTTCTAAAATTGCAACATAAGCCCCTGTCTCAATCTCATTCACGCGAAAGTGAAGCAAAAACCCTAAAATTCACCCCTTTCCTTCTTTCCAATTTCAAGGGGCGACACCAGCCCTTCGTTCCCCCCCCCCCACTCACCCACCCACCCTTTTTTATATTCAAAATCAAATTCCAAAATTTAAGAAAATTAAATTTTCTTCAATTGCTAGAAATATGAAAATTGGATAATAACCAACTTTTGATTGCACAAATATATTAAACAATTTCTAACAAACATAAAGTGAACTCTGATACCACTGTTGGGAATCTACTTATACATGAACAGCGAAAAATTAAAATTATTTCGATTCTCACCGAGAATCCCTTTGTGTTTAGATAGAAATCATGATAAAGATTGTACCTTTGAAAAATTCTGCAAACTTTTTACTTTTCTTTTCGTTCCAGCAATCTTGATTCGCCATCCACAGCTATCCAATTGTCCAGCCTTCAACGATGATTCACACAGAGCTACCAGGGTTTTCTCTCTTGTGCCAACAAGAATAATGAAAACCATATGAATCTCAAACTCTAGCCATGTATTTATATAAACTCAAACGGGTTTGACCTGATCCGGTCCAATATTTAATTAATCTATTTAATTAAACTCGATCCGTGAATTAATTAATTCAATTAATTAATCCGGGAATATAAATAACAAATCCAATTAATTTATTTATCCAACAATTGTTAAATTAACCAATTGACAATTTACAATCTTCCAATTCTCTTTTGTATGCAACCCATTAGGTTCCCGACCACGGTATCTAACGACGTTAAATATTATTTTGATCTAATTAAAATTGATAAATTAAAACACCTTTTTAATTTATCGTCAATTCACACTCGCCGTCCCTGATTGACATTTAGCAATGTGTCAGGACAATATATGTGACGGAAAATGTCATGTGGTGTGACAAAACCAAACTTGTTCGTTTACCGTGAAATTATAATCCCTTCGTCAATATGATCCGATCAATTACGAGATATGGAAGTGTGTCAATCTCAATTATCAATCATATCTTTCACTCCACTATCAAGTCAATATAAGTCGAAAACTCCTTTTCGACTTATGAGTACACATTGGCCAAGGATTTCATCATCAACTTAATTGAATGAAATGCACATCATAATCTCCTACTATCTAAGAGTAACGAATCCTTTATTGGTCAATCACAACCTTCATACGATTCTTGACGTACCCGAACGATGTCGTATTAGCGGCCCTTTGAAGAGCAACATCCAATACCGCCAAAGTATAACTGTCCTCATATAGGGTACCATGACGACCTCAAGTTAAAGGACCAATTCCACTACCGAATAGGGCTGGGCATATCTCCCGAACCGAACCGACCAAACCGAACCCGACGGTTCTTGTCAAATTAAATACCCGAACGGGTATTAGAATTGAGAACCGACGGGTATGATTCGGTTCTCGGTTCTAGACCAAGAATCGAATAAGAACTGAATCTTTTTAATTTTTCTTTTATATTAAGTAAATCAAATTATTTTAATTTTAATTTTTTCTAAACAAATTGACAAATTAATAATTTCTAAATCCAAATTTTTGGCTCAATAATTTATTTCATTTCTAATTTTTGGCACAATTACCCATTTTATTATTTCATTTTTTAGCCCAACAAGATCCAATCCACTAAATAACCCTAAACACCTACACTAAAGTGCATAACGTTGTCTCCACTCTCACACTCACTCTTGCAGTCTCGCTAACATTCCAAAATCTATACAATTGATCGTCGGTCAACAATGTGGCCTCCGCCGACCGAAACTTTAACCGTAGCGATTATTTGATAAAGGTAGTCTACTAGTTTTTGACATTCCAAAACTATTGAATGTATCATTAGTTGTATTTATATAATGTTATTATAAATGTTAAAAAAAATTAATTATAGTACAGAACCGAATGAAACCAAACCCGAACAGTTCCATTTACTAGATACCCAAAAATTTTGGTTCCGAACCGAACTGACCCACGCCCACCCCTACTACCGAACGTTAGAGATTAACCACTGACACTCAGATAATTATCCATGTGGAATCTCTCAGGGGGTCTCCAATGTTTTGTTCTATAACAAAACATCCACGTATTCATTTAAATGTCACCACACTTTAATCAGCTACTTACTTCACAAGTAAGAAATGTCATACGTGATGGTCTATCCGCAATAACGATATCCGTATCTCATTATTACTTACGACCACGGTGATTTAAGATTCAATCAAATGTAATTTGTATCTCACAATCCCAACTCCTTGTAATTAACAAATTACGAAGATTTAAATCTACAAATTCTATTATTATTTAATTATCTATTAATTAAACAATAGATCTACCATTAAATTGCATTAATTATATATAAAAGTATTTATATCCAAAGTTGATTGGATCTCGAACATAATACTTACAGTAACTACTTGAGAATAAGAAGTAGGGACTATGATATGAGATAATGTTGTAGAATAACCCATCCCAGTCTAGAGGATGAGTAATGCGAGTGGATCACCTAAAAGAAGCAAAGTCTGGAACGGGATCAGGGTCGAAAATGGGCGAGGGAGCTGGAGGTCGTCACCACTGATATACCACACATGATTTAAAATGTTCAATAGAACTAGAGCCATCCTCAAAGATAATTAGCCAAGGCAAATTAAAAGAGGACATAAATTATTGCTAAAAGTAATATAGATTTTAAAGAAAGCCACATTTCGAGATTTACAAGAATGAGCAGCTACACCATCATAACACCCTTATGTGCAATACTATGACCTATGAAAGCATGCTGTAAGGATTGAATAGGAAGCTTAATATTCATGAGTAGGCAAATGAACAAAGAAAACATACCCAAAAGTTTATAACATGTTATAACCAAGATGCGTACCATATAGACAGAAATGAGGATGGCTAAAATCCATATATAAAATAGAAAGTCAATTAATAATGTGTACATCTGTGGAGAGGGCTTTAACCCAAAATTTGGATATAACTGAATATTCCAAGAGTATAACATGGACAACATCTAATAAATGATTTTTTTTCGACTACCCCATTATGCTGAGGAGTATATGGACAAGATTGTTGAAAGAGAATGTCCTTTTGTTGCAACAAAGTCTAACAATCATGAGACATACATTCTTCCTCATTATGAGGCCTTTAAATCTGAATACGAGAAGAAACCTCTATCTTAATGTAAGCTACAAAAGTCTTAAGAGTGGTACTGACCTCATCCTTAGAACGAAGAAAATATATCCAAGTCTAACGATTGAAATTATTAATGAAGGTCACAAAGTATGTATAATAATCGTGTGAAGTAAGGGATATCACGTCTCAAACATCAAAATCAAAAATCTTAAAACATTTATCATCACGACTGTCATGAACGAAAAATGGAAAGGCCTTGCTTTTCCTAAGTTTGCAAGTATTACAATTAAAAATCAAATTTGAAAACTAAGATTGATCTTTATTACCTAAAAATCCACAATTTAAGAAATGAGACAATATCAAAGTATTGAGATGACCTAATCTTTTATGTCAAATTTCATAAATATCAAAGTATTGAGATGACCTAATCTTTTATGTCAAATTTCATAATTAAGGGCAACACTAGTACAAGTAAAAAAATATAACAATAAGAATAGTAAACTGTAGATTTTCTACTTTAAGCACATTTGCGACTTTCCTCGACCTCTTATCCTGCACAAGACGACCAATACAAGAGAAACACTCATCATATTTATTATAAATTAATTGACCAACCAAAATCAAGTTGTTGATAACCCAAAAATACGAAAAGAAATTATCAAAAGAAAACTTGATATCATTAGTAGCAATAAATGGAAGGGTACTATCATTAGCAATCTAAATGTGTTGTGTGCCAGTGTAGCACTGAATGCTATGCAAGGAATAAAAACTATATGTCATATGATTCAACATCCCTGAACAACAAGCTAGGGAAAAGAAACAACTTGACCCTCATCTTGTGGACCAAAGGCAGAAAGGGTAAAACAATCATCTGCTAAATCATTTCTGGGATAAGAATTGACTGGCTCTAGCTTGAAAATGTTCGAGAAAAGGATCCTGAATATCAGCTAGAAAGGCTTAAGCTATTCAGTTCTAGGGCCGCATGGGACACTCCTTGGTGATATGCCCTAGCTGGTTAGAAATGTTGTAGAATTTTTTAGGACAATGATGAACAATATGATTGTATCCTTTGCAGCAGAAGCACTAAGATTTGCCCTTTGCTTGTCTTTGGACAACATATGCAAATTTCACCATATTAAATCAGGATATATCATATCCCATGGTAGATTGGATGGCTAGTCGTTGTTCCCCATGCAAAAGTTTACCCCAGCACACATCTAAAGAAGGAACCAGATCTTGATTCAATAAATCTGCCTGAGCAACTTCAAATTCAAGTTGTAATTTCATAAGAAACTTATCTCCTTACTAATCTCTTGAACCTCTTGTAATTCTAATAAGGTTATCATAGGAATATTAGCATGACTTGTGCCGGAATACTCACTTTACCAGTTTAGAAAACCAGAATAATATTGTTCAATAGTAAGATTACCTTGAGTGTAATTGGCAATCTCTAACTCCAATTGAAATCTTCGTGCATTATTATCTTGATGATAAATGTGCTTTAAGTGCTTTTACATCTCCTTTGCAGTAGTGAAATAGCATAAAAAAATTCACCATGTGTGCCTTCATAGCCCCAAAATTCAAGAAATAATGTGAGTATCTTCCGTTTCCCATGTACTAAGTTCTTTAGCATCTCCAGTTGCTAAAGGATTCGTCCTCGAATCTGAACCTGCATCAAATAGAGAGAGATCAGATATATTAAAAGTAGCCGAAACATTGTACTCATCTGGAAGGTCCAACTTGTAAGTATTGTCGTTTATCTTTTCAATAACTTGAAATGGACCATCGTCCCTCGGTTGCAACTTAGACTTTCTTTGCTCAGGAAATCGCTCCTTCCTAAAGTGCACACAAACCTAATTTCCTGGTTCAAATGTCACGCGCTTCCTACCTTTGTTCGCCTACGACGTAACCAACTTACTTACTTTTGTTTTCAATTTGCGCTTTTACCTTTTTATGGAGCGACTTAACCAATTCCGCCTTCTTTTTGCTATCTAAACTACCACGTTCATTCACAGGTAAAGGAATTAAATCCAAAAAAGTTAGTGGATTAAAACCATATAGAATTTCAAATGGAGAATATGATGTAGTAGAGTGAACAGCTCGATTGTATGCAAATTCAACAAATGGTAGACACTCCTCCAAACTTTTCAAATTTTTATTGATTACTGTGCGTAACAATTATGTCATAGTCCTATTCACTACCTCGGTTTGCCCATCCGTTTATGGGTGACAAGTTGTAGAAAATAGTAACTTAGTGCCTAACTTACCCCACAAAACTCTCCAAAAGTGACTCAAAAATTTGGCATCCTGATCCAACACTAAGGTTCTAGGAACTCCATGTAAACGCACAATCTCTTTAAAGAATAAGTCAGCAATGCTCGTGGCATCATCAATTTTGTGACATGGTATAAATTTGTCATTTTACTGAACCTATCTACAACCACAAAAATAGAATCCCGACATCTCTTAGTCCTAGGTAAACCCAAAACAAAGTCCATCGAGATATCAACCCAAGACTCATTAGGTGTAGGTAAAGGTGTGTATAAACCTTGAGATAAAACCTTAGATTTAACATTTTTACAATCTATGCATCGACTACAAATTCGCTCAACATCACTTTTCATTTTAGGCCAATAAAAATGCTCCTTCAATACATCTAAAGTCTTTTGAATCCCAAAGTGTCCAATCAATCCACCACTATATGCCTCCCTTACTAACAACTCCCGAATAGAACAATTAGGAACACATAACCTATTTTTCCGAAATAAATACCCCTCATGCCTAAAGAACCTATCAACCGCCCCATTTATGCATGACAAATAAATATCCGAAAATTCAACATCTTTTTCGTACAATTCCTTAATATGTTAAAAATCCAAGTAGTTTAGAATCAAGAGTAATTAGCAATACGTACCTTCACGACAACGCATCCGCCACCACATTTTCCTTACCTTGTTTATACCGAATGACGTATGGAAATGTCTCAATGAATTCCATTTACCGTGCATGCCTCTTGTTCAATTTACCTTGTCCCCGCAAGTGCTTTAGTAACTTATGATCAGTGTGTATTACGAACTCCTTCGGCCAAACTCGAACAAGTGCATAAAGTTCCTTGTCATATGTAGGATAATTTAAAGCATCTCCACTCAATTTCTCGCTGAAATATGCAATAGGCCTCCGATCCTGCATTAAAACTGCTCCAATCCCTATTCCTGATGCATCACACTCAATCTCAAATGTTTTATTAAAATTAAGTAATGCCAAAATAGGTGCTTCACACAATCTACCTTTAATAGTATTAAATGCAAGTTCATGTTCATCACCCCAATGAAAACCTACACTCTTTTTAACTATTTCCTTGAGTGGTGCGGTGATAGTGCTAAAATCTTTCACAAATCGCCTATAAAAACTAATCAAACCATGAAAACTCCTAACTTCCGTTATGCTTTTGGGTGTCGGCCAATCTCTAATAGCTTTTATCTTTTCATCGTCTACTTCTACCCCATTAGCACTAACCACAAAATCAAGAAAAATAACTCTATCCATACAAAACGTGCATTTCTTAATATTAGCATAGAGTTGTTCTTTCCTTAAAACAATTAACACATATTTTAAATATTCCAAATGCTCTCTTAGGTCCTTGCTATAGATTAAGATGTCATCAAAATAAAGTATAACAAATTTTCTTATAAAAGCACGTAAAACATGATTTATTAAACGCATAAAAGTGCTAGGTGCATTTGTGAGTCCAAACGGCATAACCAACCATTCATATAAATCATATTTAGTTTTAAAAGCCGTTTTCCATTCATCGTCTTCCCACATACGAATTTGATGATACCCGCTTTTTAAATCAATTTTAGAAAATATGCAAGCACCATGTAATTCATCAAGCATGTCATCTAACCTAGGTATAGGGTAACGATACTTTACCATTATCTTGTTGATAGCCCTATAATCCACGCACATTCGTCATGTTCCATCCTTTTTTGGTACAAGCAAAACTGGTACCGCACAAGGACTCATGTTTTCCCTCACATATCATTTGCTCATTAACTCCTATACTTGCCTTTGAAGTTCCAAATGTTCAACTCAAATTGGTTTCAAGATCACCTTTTTAGCCACCAAACAAAGGCACCAAGCGTATAAACACCTTTAGAATTTCCACTGCTAAGTAAATATAGATATCATGATGGTCTTCATAAGAACTTCAAAGAGAAAGGAAAAAAACATGGGGCATCTATAGATATCATTATGGTCTTTATAAGTTTCCCCTCTCTCTTAATCAAGCTTAGTTAGTAGCGGTCCCATTTTCCCCAAGTACCCATAGATATCAAACACATTACTTCGAACTATACAAAGAAAGTGGGGCATCTAAGATTATATTAGTATGTTGAAAGGACCATTTTAAAATGGGATGGTCCTTACCTCCCTTAATACTCCTTAAAACTTTTGTGAACTCGTCTTGTAACATTAAGAATCTCACACTATTATTTACCATTCGATGTTTTATGTCCTCATTTTCATCATGTATGTAGTGGAAATGGTGGATCTCAATCTATTGTAGTGTGCATATTAATGATTTAATTCTAACAATTTGGAGGAACTCTACCCGACATTAAGGAAAGCTTTAATGACTTGTATCATGGTATAATAGGACTGATAACAGCTAAGGCCCTTAAGGAACGAGTTCTGAAAGTATGGGCTGACTAGTTTCTAATTTCAAATGCATATGTGAATGGGTTGTGAGCTACCTTTCTCCGCTTAGGTAATGTGGGCATGGAATGTTTCCGTTCGATGGGTGGTAATGCCCCTGAGCTAGACAGGTTAGTGTCAATGGCAGGATTGATGGGGTTAAGACTAACCAAGATTCTGCATTAGCAATTGGAAAAGGAGCTTCCATGCAGGAGTTGTGGTGCTTGGCCCTTAATGAACTAGAGAGAGGATGCAGACAGAGTAGATTATTTCTTGTTTGTGGAAGAGAAATGATGGTTGCAAGATGCAAGAAATTCCTACCATACTTCCCAATTTCCTCCTTGAGGACAAGGTATCTTTGGACCCCGGGGGTATTGATAAGACTCTAAATCGGGTACACTTCTTCTAGAAGAACCAACAAGAATTGAGGAGGAGTTGGCACCAACAGAATTCTGATAACAGGGGAGGCTGATGTGGATAGAGTAGTTACAGGAGGGCTATAAATAGAGAGGAAGTGGGAAGGAAAGAGGAGGCAAAACTTAGAGAGCAGAAGTGTGGTAGAGGAGAGTATTAGCCCTCTCAAATTAACAATAGTACAGCACATTGACATTTAACGTTAAATCCTTAGCCGAAAACATCAATCTCAACCATTAACTGAAAAACATCAAGCTCGAACATTACATCCTCGGGCAAAAACATAAACATCCTTACTGCACCATATCTATCGTTTATTAGTAGTATAAAATTTCAAAGCACCAATAAGATGGCATACTCTAGATCATCAACCTCAAACGTTACATCCTCAGACAGAAATATGAACATACTGACTGCACCAATTTCGCCATTTATCAGTATACACACACAGCAAGCTCTGTTAAAGCATAATCAGCCAGGGAAAATATTAGGTTTTACTGTTAGGTAGACATCATTTAATAATTTTTCTGTTTTTTCAATTTAACCATTATCTTGAATGCAATGACGTGGCTACCAATTAAAATTGCATTGGTTCTTAAAGTCTTGCATTGACTTTAGGGATTCCTGCACCATGGCTATAAGTAATTTCAATTTTCTTTTCCCATATTTTGTACGTGGGAGTTACTTCTTTAACCAAATGGCTCATATATTAAGCGTGAATCAGAAGTATAAATAGCAATCAAATATAGAGAATTGTATTTATCTACAATAAAAAGAAGACTTAACTCAAAAGTAGAATTCATGTGAAAAAACAGCAACAGAGATAGAGAAGATAATCGAGGAGCAGAAATTTTCAGCTAACATGGTGATTTCTGAAGCAAATGATCAATAAATAGAAAACACACCAAATGATCAATGAAAAGAAATGGACAAAAGTCATTAAGAACCAAATCCAACAGAAAATTGCATGGATCATCAATGTTTCTCACTTTCATGAAAATGTATCACTAGAGATAGTTCATATCTCAGGCAACAAGTATGAATCTCCTTAATAATTTAACACTTTCAGTGTAATAAATAAAAAGTGATACACTTAATCTCTCAGAAGAAGTATGAATCCCATTAGCTGTGACAATCATTCCGACAATGCAGAGAACTTCACTCATGTCACTAATTAAAGCAAGACTATAAACAAAAGAAGAGTAGCACAAAACATACATTATGTGCCATGCGAGTTATGACAAATATAGACATGAATATTAAATACTATCGTAATTCCAGATCATAACCAGCAAAAGATATCACCAATATCATCAGTCATTCACCTAGCTATAGCTGCTCATTATGACTATCTGTATATTGAGAATTCTCTTTAATTTATAGGATCTTATTTGTCCTCCACATTTCAAATCGTCCAGGACTCAAGATGGGATCCTGATTATATAAACCAGAATGTTATTGTATCTCTTTCTCTGTCAGCATTAAGGTTTTAGGAAGTTGAGCAGTAATTTTTCTGTTTATCAGAATTGACTATGATAGATCATTATAAACAAGTACTTCGATGTTTAAGCACTTGCACATGAAATTGACCAGTTAAACTAAGAAGTCCTCTTAGCTAGATTCAATATTTCAGTTAAAGTAATGAATTAATTGTTGGTCTCATATGGTAGTAACTCCATATCACACAAGGTAATGAATTAACTGAATTTCCCCTTCTCCGCCACCACAGCCACAACCTTACAGGCATACATGCTAACATAACCATCAATAAGCAATTGCGAAATGCATCGAAGCCTTGGGTACTAAGAAACAACAAGATGAGTTATAAGTAGTTCAACTAATTCACATGGAGATCATGAATGTTTGAATCCATATTTTGAAATGAGACATGGCTTTTGTTAAGTCGTCGACAACTGGGAAGTGAAATTAAAATGGGAGAAACTATAGAAACTGAAGAATTAAAACATCCAAAGAATATCACCACCATACAGCTGGAGGAAAATACCGGGCTGGTTCGAATAGAACAGAACCAGCAATAAACTGAAGAGAGAAAAAAAAAATGTAAATCACTTACCCAATTGCAACCGACAATGGCTGTTAAAGGCACTCACGTTCACACGAACTTCCGCCCAGTGGTGTTTTGCTGATTGAAGATTTACTTGTGGTCGTCAAAGGTGCAGGTCGAAGCAGGCGATGAGAGGTGCAACACAATGGCAACTGATGAGAGGTGCAAGACAATTTCTGTGTATCTATTAGGTATATGAGGATAAATGAATTGGGCCTTTTAATGGGCCCATAAAACATTATGACTTGGGTCTTTTATTGAGCCCATAAAATATTTTGAATTGGGTCTTTTCAATTTTGTGGGCTGGTCTCATAATTTAACCATGTTAACTACATTTTAGCAGACGTTAAGGGTGAACGCAGTTCGATTTGACGATTTGTGTTATATTTTCAATTCAAATCATTTTATGCGATTTGAAATTTTTTCAAACCAAACCAAACAAAACCAAATTATTTTATTTTTTTGAACCGAATGAAACTAAAACATAATTTGCGGTTTGGTTCGGTTTTAATCCATGATTTACCTTTCGACATTATAATAATGTATTTAACGAAAGTTAAATATAAGTTTAAACGAGAACTAATTATATTAAATATTAAATTACATTCATACTTACCATGAAACCTATGAATAAATTATTTTCAAAATTGGTTGCTAAAGATTTTAATAGAACAAATACATTTTTCTTCATTTTTATTTATCTTTTCTTATTTGACATTCGTATTGTCATATAACTATTGGTAAATGTAGAGTTACATTCTGTTATTATAGTTTGGTTAAAACACTTTTCATCTTGCTAGTCAGTGGCGAATCCAGGATTCAAGTTCAGCTAGGGCGGTTTGACCGTTGACCGGCGATCGTTGACTGTCGACAATCGTAATTGTTCGATCATTTATTAAAATTTGGTTACATAATATTAAAAGTTATTCAATATATATATGTAAATGAACTAAAATGTCAAAATTGTATACATATGAAAATATACTTCGATACAACCCAAAATAGTAAAAACAAAAAAAAAAAATACAATACAACCTTACTCAGTTACTCTGTAACTGTAAACTTAGACAACTGTATTCTACGGGGTCTCATAATTTGAAAACGTTGCAATATTGCCTCATTCTCAATTTGTTTAAAAATAGCTTTCTCCACGTAAACCACCAAATTGTCATTCAACCAGATATCACCCATTTTGTTGCGCAAATCACTCTTGATTAGATTCATAGCAGAAAATACCCTTTCAACACTTGCAGTTGCCACAGGTAATATCAAAGCCAAGGTGAGCAGCCTATAAACCAATGGAAAATAACAGGAACTTCTTGTTTCAATCAACTTCTGAGCTACACAGGATATACTATTGAGATTAAAGAAAGCTTCGTCCATTCTCACAAGCAAAAGAAACTTATCAAGTTGAGGTCTAAGTAATAAAAGTTCTTCACTATTGAAATCCAAAGGATAGAACTGAGCAAAACGTAGCAATTTATCCTTATCAAAAGCTGCAAATGAATCTCTTGGACTTAAACATGAAATGCAAGTAAAGAGCTCAGTAGTTGTTTCTGGAAATCGATCATTCAACTCTTGCAAGATTGAGTCTATCACATTACAATACAAATCAACATAAAAGCGATGAAAATAAGTCACCTGTTGAGCTACACGCCTAGGTCGACCTTTCACCACTACAATATCCTCCATATTAGGCACTAAAATATGTCTATCAACACAAAACTCAATCACCCTACTGAATAAAGTATCCCAACCCAGAATATTAGCTTGATAACTTGTTCGAAGAGCATCTACACGCTTACATGATGCACCAACCAAATTCACAATAATAGCAAGTACGTCCAAAAAATCACCAACCATACAATTCCTACGTGCCACTGATACAATTGCCAACTGAAGTTGGTGAGCGAAGCAATGAACATACATAGCATGCGGGTTCTCTCTAAGAATTAAAGCTTTCAACCCATTGAACTCACCTGACATATTACTTGCTCCATCATAGCCTTGACCTCTCAGACTAGACATACTCAACCCATGTGTAGAAAACATTGCATCAATGGCATCCTTCAGTGATTGGGCACAAGTATCAGTGACATGGGATATACCCAAAAAACGCTCCTTCACTCGCCCACTTTTATCAACAAACCTTAAAACGACTGCCATTTGTTCTTTCATAGAATTATCGCGAGCCTCATCAACTAAAATTGAAAATAAAGAATCACCAATCTCATTGATAATAGCCCTTGTCGTCTCTCCAGCACAACAATTAATCAAATCTTTTTGGATGGTTGGTGAAGTCATTTGGTCATTTCCAGGAGCATTACTAAATAATACTTCTTTAATTTCCTTACAACGAGCTGCATACCAGTTCAATACCTCAATCAGATTTCCTCTATTAAGAGACTCTTCCGATTCATCATGACCACGAAATGACAATCCTTGCATCAAGAGGAGTCTAGTACAATCAAGCACCGCAGTCAACCTGGTCCTATAACTTTGTT
>NC_036237.1:14627036-14701954 GCF_002742605.1 Olea europaea var. sylvestris | reverse complement strand
AATAATCATTCCTAATATCATATTCCCTCATCAAATCATAAATTACTCATCATAAATCACAATTCGCAAATACAATTTCGTAAACATAAATTCACATAAATTACCTAATTTATGAGAAGGGAAACTAAAAGACATGGTTTGATCCAATATTCTCAAATAAGAATCAGTACCTCTGGACTCTTTTTATTTTTCAATAAAATGTAAATTTGAGACATGCTTGGAGAAAAGATAGGAATAGCTACAATCATATTGACGTGAATTACAAATTAACACACATTAACTGTTAGCTAAATTAATCAATAAAATACCAATAATATTGGAAAGAATTAAACATTGCAAAAGAAATCTGAAAATTAAGAACTTAATCACTGCACATCATTATCAGGTGGAGCAAGAGGCAGTATATAGTATAAAATTGGAATGCAAATGCAAATGATGATTACAAAAGAACCCCCGATTTTTATATAGAAGTGATTTACCAAAACATAGCTGACTCTAGATAAGTATGGGACATTCTTTGTTGATTTGGCTGGCTGACCAAAAGGTAGTGTGAGTTGTTACACAAATTTATATACCTATCATTATCTCTTAATCCTTTTTCTTGGCAATTGGCATATTCATCTTCTTTTTCAATATTTTCCAGCTTCATTTACATTAATTAATTTAATTAAGGGAACACGAAGTATGCTATTTTGTCAAACATCCATAGTACAACATGGATAATATTCATTCCTACTCTTCATTATTTTCTAGAACCGGAAGTGAATGTAGGTACTTATATTCTAAAATATACCAAAACTAACTTTGAGTCAAAATGATAAAATATGGGTGAAGAACTTCCAATATGCCACCAGTGACCAGTCAACTACCAAGCATAATGACAGACATAGTATTGATATTTAGAATTCAATAATACACTGAAATTGGTGTAACGTGCATCCTCTTTTTACCATTAGGTAATCTAAGATTCTAAATTATCTAATAGTAAAATGTTTAAACACGAGTTTCATTGTTTTTCTTCTTTAAGTTGAGCATTTCTTTTATGTAAAAAATTAAACTCATAAGTCCTGTCCCCACTATTTAAAAGCTAAAACCTCTGTTCTATGAAAATAAAATCCTGTCTATTAGCTTAGCTGTGTGAAAGATATAACAAATTATAATGTAATTCAAACAAACTTATTTTTAAGTCCAACAAAATATGTTAGCATTTTTACGCACTCTTCAAATTCCCATTCTTGAAAATTGAAATTTGTTAGCATTTTTACGCACATCAACACCAAAACCCAAAAAAAATAAATAATAATAACAAAGATTGAAAGAAGGAGTAATCACTCACCGGACATTGACCGGTCCGAAAGTCTGATACCTGAAGTTCGTGGTGTGAATTTGGAGCAAGAAGAAGTGAGGATTGAGGAAAAGGGTTTGGTAATTTGGGGGAAATTCAGAATTTCTTGCTGCTGTCTCTCGTGACTACTGACTCGTCTTCTGCTGGCCCTGGGAATGAAAAATGAAAGTTAAAACCAAATAAAATGGGTTATGGACTAATGGGTTGGCTAATACTCTCCTGGGCCTCATAAATTAACTAAAAATCGGCCCAGAATTTAATATACTTAAGCCCAACGGCCAAACCCAACCAAAAAATTTAAAACCCGGCTGAGCAGCTCCGTCTTCATCTTCCTTCTTCAGAGAATCAGAGTTCTTCTGTTCTTCAATCTTCTCCAATGGCGCAAGTCTGCAACTCCTTAGACCTTACTTACCCGGCGGATTTGCAGATTCCGGCGAAGCCAGCACGCGCGGCCGCGCCCCCTCGCCGGGTGCTGGCTCCGCGCCTGTTGCTAGTGAGATGTTAAATAAGGATTGAACGCGATATGTTTAGATGTACAAAGATTAATAAGATTTTGACTTATTAGAAATTGACGAACTTCATTCTCTAACTACTTTATGAAAGTAGAAGGTAGTAACACTAGTTAGTGAACTTTAACATTTTCACACAATCAATATGTTCCGTCCTTCGTTTTTTTCAAATCACAAACAAGTTCATTAATCAACTAGGAACACAAATAATCATTTTTCTATTCAAACCAGAACTTACAAGTATATAATAAGTTTAAAAAAGCAAATAAAAGAAAGAACAATGGGAAAATGAGTTGAATAAGAATCTAAGACGAGAAAAGAGAAAGAGACGACTCGGGGAGAGATTAGTAGACTAACAGAAACAGACAAAGGCGATTGGTGATTCGTTCAACAGTGGTAGACAAACATCAAATGTTAGGAAAATGAGAGTTTAAGTTAGAGCTCATAAAGTTTTGGACGTGATTTACTAACACAGTTTTGTTGAATCATGATTTGGATTGTTGAAAATATATGTTTTTTTTTTATTTCATATGATTTTAGAATAATTTTAGTTTAGTTTAAAAAAATGTTGAACTCCAACCTTAAAGGTCCTCCACCGCCCCTGCCCTGGAGCATCATGAGGGAGGTAAATCGCAGGTTATGTCTCTAAGAGTACAGGGTGGAAGGCTACTTGTACACTTGCACTTACTCAAGAGCCAAATCCATATTTCAGGATTTGAACCCTTGACGCGACAGTCTCGAGCAAAGCTGGATTTCTCCACCCTCCCTTTTTACCACTTAGAGATGTGCTCTAGGGGATTTTTTTTTTTTAAATATTGGGTGAGGACATGTATTGTGAACCTATGAAATCATAGGTCAATAATGATGAACATAATTTACTTTTTTTGATTATTTCAATAGGCTGGTTATAATTTGTATTACTAAGTTGGTATTTTTTTTATAAATAAAGAAAAAACTGTAAAATTTTTGAGTTAATAAAATTAATGTTTTAATTAAAAAATTTAAAAACGATTCGGTTCGATTTTATGTGGTTTTTGAAAATCAAAACCTAAATCAAACCATTAAAACAGTTTGGTTTGATGTGACGAAAAAGAAACCACGAGTCCACGTGGACTCGAACCAATGGTTTCAACTCAATCGGTTCGATTTGCGATTTCGTGGTTTTTTTGTACATCCCTAGTAGATGTTGAAAAATGTTCATTTTTTGCAACGTTTATAATATGTTGTGAAAGGATCTTTTTGCAACACTTGCCTATTGTTGCGAAAGATTTATCTTTTAGCAACGTTTTGTTTTCCAATTGTTGCTAAAGGTTCAATCTTTTGCAACTTTTTTGTAAACGTTGCAAAACAAGAAACCTTTCAAAATAGTATATAAACATTGCAAAAAGATCATTTTGCAACGTTTAGAAAACATTGCAAAAGATTGAATCTTCAACAACTTGCATTAAACGTTGTGAAAAATCAAACTTTTCGCAACACTAAATAAATGTTGCAAAAAGGTGACATTAGCAACAAAGATTTAAAAATATTGTCAAATCTCAATTATTTTAACTAATGGCAGCATTTACATATTCCAACGTTGCAGTAGACACATTTTTGCAACATTCTTTAATGTGGCTTTTTATGTGCTGCAAAAAGGTATATTTGTTGTAGTGCTCCTAGATACCTCCTAAATACCATGGCAAATGTACAATATGCCACTTGTGCCTAAATATCCAATTGCATAGGAAATACACATACAAATGTAATTAAAGTTATATTAGTAAGAGTTAGATTAAGCAAATTAATATTATGAAATACCAATTAGTTTCATCAGTCAAACAACGTGTTACAGAGTTTGTTTTGATACCAAAATTTAAGTAAAATAACAATAACAAAAGATTGAAAACTTACTGAATTCGAAAACTTATGTGCGTCGATAAGTGCTGTGAGTATATTTATGAAATACAGTATAACCTAGATGCAAATTAAATTATATAAAAGAAGAGTTTTGTAACCTATCTCCAAATTAAAATCTTGTTTAAAGTGTTGAAAACTCCATTTTTAGAATTTAATCCATAAATAATTTTTTTATCATCAAAGAAGTTAAAATGAGACCAAATTTTAGCCACATTCGCAATAGGAAAATTACCCCTCCATTTTAATTTTCCAAGGATTTTTGTTGCTATAGACAAAATATTTCTATTATGTATGTACTATATAGTTTGAGATTGTGAATTTCTTTTTCAGAAATATTTAAACAATTGTAATTGGAGATAAAAATTTTATATTAAAATTTCATAAAGTCGAAGACATTTTCTGAGAAAATAAAATATTATCTTGCATTGAAATAAACTTTCATTGCATGTTTTTGCCATGATTTTTTAGATTTGATGTCTTAGTCACAGTTAATGCCTTGCTAGTAAAGAGAGCAGATAACGTTGTCCAGAGCCAGTCTTGAGGTCAGGCGAATGAGGCCTGTGCCTCAAGCCCAAACTCCAAGTTGTACCATATTTCGTTTAAGGAAATTACAGAATCTCAAGTATTTGGAAATCCCAGTGCAAGAGTCAGGTTCAAAGTTGTTTATGCAAATCTCAGGTTTCAATTTAATTATTATATATTTAAATATTAAATTAAAACACAATAGAAGCTGATTTCAACTCCCATATAGCAAACCCTAGATCTCTCTCCCTTCTACCTCCCTCTCTCCATTCCATCTTTATCCCTCTGCCTACCCAAACCCTTTCTATTCTAGCCGGTTGATCGGCGCCTTGCAGTGGGGCCATCGGGGAAGGTGGAGCGGCACGCTATGATGGTGTCCTAGTTTTGTGACTGCGGTGGTAGTGGAGGTGTGCAGTTCTGTGGGGGTAACAAAGATCTTGGCGTGGTGCTGCGCGTGATGGCTGTATTGGCATGGTTATGGCACAGATTGAGGCTACAGCGATTTTATGTTTTTAGTGGTTTTAGGATTATTGTTATGGCTACGACAATGACGACGGTCGTTGGCCCAGGTGGTGGAGATGGCCAATCTGTGGTGTATTTATGCTAATTTGTGTGAGTTCTGTGTATATGGATCTAATAGTGGTTGTTGTGGTATTTTTGTTGGCAATGTGTTGGATCTAGTGGTGGCAAAATTGTTGGTGGTGGTGACCATTTGATTGCTCTGTGACCAATCATTGGTGGTAGATTGGGTTCGGCAATGGAGTATTTGGTACATGTGACCAACAATTTGGCATGTGATCTTAAAATTTGACAATTTGTGATCTCAATGATTTGGTCTATGACCCTGAAATTTGATAATCCGTGATTAAAAAAAATCTGTGACCTCTAAAATTTTTGATCCGTGACCTCGAAATTATTTGTAACCTATAAATTTTTTTTATATGTGACTAATTAATTTGATGATATGTAACTAGTAAATAAATTTGTGATCATTAATTATTTAACTGTGACTTTATTTAATAAATATTTTTAATTAATTAAATACAAACGTGAATTTTGAATTTTCAAACTTCTTACCTGATTTTTGAAATAATGTAAAGATTGTACATGAAATATGAATTTTTCCCTTTCATAAATATAAGTTAAAGCCTGCTCCTCAGGCCCTAACTTGTTATTGAAGAGATTGAAAATGTTTGAAACTTTGTCGACTTATATAATTGCGGCCTGATCGACTTATATGATTGATTATTATAGGATCAACAAATGCATAGGCATACATAATAACTATAGTGGAAACTCTAACTGTAAGATGATTGAGATATTTTGTAATTATTTTTTAGTTTATAATATAAATATTTTCTATAATATATTTGGTTATTGTTTCAATGTTAGTTTTTTAAGTTAGCAATAGTAGCATAATATATTGTTGAATTTTGCATTTACGTTGATTTCATTAGGGGTCCTAATTTACGGACTTCGTCTCAGACCCCAACAATCACAGGACTAGCCCTGACATTCTCGTGGACATATTTGAAACAGGACTACCAATTTAGACTACACATTTTCAAGTCCCAGCTGAAGCAAATCTATCAAGTAAAAAATTAATAAAATGAAGATATGAAGATATGATTTCGACAACTTATTAATATAATATTATATAAATCATTTAATTTTCTTTTATCCACTATTTGAGCTATGTTTTATAACAATGAAAATAAAATTAAATATAATTAGGAGGGGGACTCGGCTTGACCTTTACGAAATAAATTTATATTGTACAATTCGAGAGCTAACTACACTTCGTTCACACTGTTTATGCTACTCGTCATCATACACCAAGTATAGTATCTATCTGATCACATTTGAACAAGTTATTTGAAAAATATTTTATAAATTTATTATTGTACCCCATAAATGTAAAGTCCATATATTGGTCACAATAACCATGAATATATCCAAACGCATTCCCTATGTATTTTATGTGCTCGGATGGAAAGGTGGACTCCGCTCTTACACACTAAGACTCTTTGTCTTAAGTGTGGATTGAAGAAAAATCTCTTATTAACTCTTTCCATTTTGATTACATATTGATTTAATAATTTTCATTTAACTGTTTGATTGGAACTAAGCCAATGGTCGACCTATTCAAACAATGTCCTAAAATTACCTTTCATGAATCTACAATTTTTAAAATTCAATTTTATTTATTATTTTTTTTTAACTACCTAAAATTACCTATTCAAAATTTCAAACGATGTTTTAACCATCGATCATTCGTGTACTTATAAACAAAAATTTCGCATAGGGTCAACAGAGCTGGACCCTTTGATAAAACCAGGAAAGATTATGTCACATGAGTGGTAATGTTTCATTAAAGCTTGCAGATTAGATCAGAGTCAGACCTGAGCATAGGCTGAACAGGCCGTTGCCTCAGGCCCAACTCTTCAAGGGGGCCCAAATTTAATTTTTTTTCCATTTTTTTTTGATAAAACCAACTAATTAACGTAAAAGAATCCTCCTATAATTGAGATGTTTTGTAAATATCTTTTACGTTAAGTTTTAAGTTAACAATTGGTTGTATAGTATATCGTTAAATTTTGATTTACGTTGATTTTGGGGGCCCAATTTATGGAGTTCGCCTCGGGCCCCCACGATCACAGGACCGGCCCTGGATTAGATGCATCTAGGACGAAACCAAAAGTAGGAAATTAATAAAGAGAAAGTGTAGTCGGACCCAATTGACATTTAGGATTTGTTTTGAACCATAATTTTTTATTTTTTAATGACAGGTTTTGTAATAATGATAATGTATAATTTTTGAATTTATGTATAATTTTTTTTATAGAAAGAATGTGTGTTTGAATACGAATTTTCATGTAATGGGACTTAAACAAGGCTTACTATCCTAGTTCTATATTGCTCTAAAATATTAACACCTTATTACATTATCTTTTCTTAGCAAATAGGAAGGTTAAATATTTCAGTTGCTAGGAATTTTATTTTATATATTTTTTTAATTGTCATTCAACTTAAATGAATTTTTGAGTTGCAACTGAATTTTTCTCAAAAGTTTCTTAGTTGCTGTTGAAATTTATTAGTTTTTTGAGTTACTATTGAACTTACAAAAAATATTATTCCACCTGCCACTTTGTCATTCCGTCATTCACTATTTTAAAAGTTAACAGACTTGATGACATTGTATATAATATGATAAGTTTATCAAGTACGTTGACTTTTAAAATGACAAGTTACAAATATAACATTTTGATTAGATCAGTTGCAACTCGGAAAACTTTAGATTTAATGATAACAATGAAAAATTTGGTAAAGTTCATTATCAATTCAGAGGACTTTTGAAGTTCAATGATAATTAAAAACATTTGAAAAAGCTAAGTGGCTACTAAAATATTTAACCCATAAATAGATAGACGGTACAGATTACCCTTAAAAGTGACTTCACATTTGAAATGATTTATGTTATTTATTTATTTTCTTTTTGATACCTAGGTATCCCAACTTTGCCAGACTAAATCCTGAACCTCTAGCCACCGACCCCTTAGTGACTCGAGGAGGTAAATCGCAGGTTATGCCCTTATTGGCTCCCAGATTCCTACTTGGTTTATACTCCTGGCCTCAAGAAAATCCTCTTCATTGCGTTGATCAGGAATTGAACTCTCCAAAATTGAGGTTGCAAGCCCGCCATAGTGATTATTCCACCAACTCGGATGTGTCCTGGAGGGCATAATTTTTGTTATTTGCTAATAAGAATTGATGTGGTAAGGTATAAATATTTTAGTTTAGAGGAGCGAAATGAATATATATATATATATATATATATATATATAATGGGCTAAAACATGAGCTTAATTCAGTCTGATCTTTGCATGAGACTTCGAGGGTTGGATTGAGAAATTAACCTTTTCAGCCCTCTCTCTCTCAAATCATCTTCAATGGTCCCAAGACATGCATGTCTGTCCCCTATTCTGTTCGTTATTCACCCAACAGTAGCAGTGATTTCTTATTTTTTTTGCATGCATTCTATGGTCCATAGTGAGTATGCGTTAATGCAAAGGAATCTTATCGCTTTAAGTGAAAGCGAGTTCTTATCCTATTCTTAGTTGTTGGAATTTTGCCATATAAAATAGTTTGATAATGTACAAAAAATTTAAACGAGATGCACAAAATGTAAAAAAAAAATAAAAAAATTGAAAAATATCCGTCTGTCAATATCAATAATCAATAATCAAATATTATTATCATGTCTAAAAAAGCTGATCAAATCCAACGGTCCATGATGACCATGAAATAGCACAATCTTGGTGAATACCAAGCTACCAATTAGAGGTTGACACATAGGCCATCCGTTGATCCAACTAAGCAGCAAGTATAATTACCAAAATGTCCCCCAATAAATCATATTTGAGAAATACACTTCTTTACTGGAGATTTTAACCTCCATGAATTGATGTAGAACTGTTGTTCTTTCATTTTTTATTTTTTATGGTGGGGCGGGTTGCGGGGGAGGTCTATTTCCATTTAAATTATAATCTTAGTAAAAGAACGCCAGTGCATCACGAGTTTGCTTTTGTTTATTCACTACATCAAAGGATTTTGATACTTGTAGAACCCTGGTGTACCGATCCCTCACAACAAGGGGGGTTCACGAGGAATAAAAAAATCGTGGGCTCCCTGTCGTGAGAGGATCGGTACACCTGGATTGACACCCCGGTGTACGAGCAGCATGGTCCTACATCAAATTAGTATTTTTAAGATGGTTATAAAAGACAATTATGGGTTAAAAATCCGTGAATTAGGTACTGTTAATGGGCCCAACTGAAATAACTACATATGGGCCGTCTTAGAACATGGATCATGGCCCAACTATAGCCTACTGGGCTCACCCAATCTATGTTCAAGCTGAATTGGACTAAACTTCAGCTAGCCCAAGCTGCACAGATATTAGATAAGCCTCTGATAGAATAAGGATGTCCAATTCCTCGATAAATCCCCAAGCTGCAAGAGTAATTAGATGATTGTTTCAATTAAAATCATATCGGTGGTTATATTGTGTTTACGGTTTTATTTATTCTGCTAATTTGAATTATATTAAAGGTTCGAGCTTTTGCTCATTGTCGTATTTATTTTTTTCAATTTTTCATCACATTTCAATCTTCAAGGTTCCATTAAGTAGCATATATTATTCTATGATGATTCTTATCTAAAAAGCATGTTAGACGGCACCCAAAAAAAAAAAAAAAAATAACATTATTTACCCTTCCAATTTTTAAATAAGAAAAAAAAAAATCAAACATAAGGAGAGCTAGTGAGTGTGTCTCATCGATTTGTCCATAATTAGAATATAGCATGTGCTAGACATGAAACTCTTTGAAAACAACGTCAAAGATTCCTATTAGATCAGATAATTTTTTCCGATTGATTGTTATTCAATTTTCAATATTTTAGTATTAAGCTGGGTGATTTGGTACCGAATGCGGAAAAAAGAATTATTAGAAAAAAAATAATTAATTCAAAAATGCAAGATCATTTAGATGTTCATGTGTATGTTATAATAAAAAAATAAAAATCAAGAATTTGCTCAAATTCTCTAATAAAAAAAATCCAATATGATCTAAATTATGACCTTCTAGTTTTTAATCCAAGAACTAATTAGTGCTTCAACTCCTCAAGTCTTCTACGATATTCTTTAAAGTCAAGATTATACCGACGTGTAGGCCCTTTCTTGTAATTAAATCAAAAAAATTAGTTCCATACTGAAAAGATGAGAAAATACGAATTCATTTCTCTCTCTAAATTCGATCACAACGGGATAATTAATGTTCAGTATCTTTTTTTTTTTCACCTAATCTATGGGCTTGTTCGATAGTGATTATGAAAATTGATTTTTTGATCGTTAGAGAGAAAAGTGAGTTCTATCTGTGAGAGAAGAAGTTAAAAATAACGACTGAAACAGTAAAATAACGATAAAAAAAAATTTGATTTTTTGACGTGAAAAATCAATATCAAACATGCACTCTATGTACAGATAAATAAATCGACATCCAAATAAGAGTTCAAATTAGTCCATGACTTATTTAATAAAATTGTAGTCCTAAAACTTTAATTACAAATACAATTAAATTTACTACTCTTGTAACAATTATAATTAATTTCAAAACTTTTTTAATAATTACAATTAAACCAAAACTTTTATAGTAATTACAATTAAGTCTCAATACCTTATAGATACCACAAAGACCTATTCGGACATTCTTTAGATACTATCTAATTGAATTCAGACAAACCAATTTAATTACTAGTATTAGTTTTTTCCACTAAAGATAAAATGCTATATTCTCAAAATATATAAGATCGTAAAAATAAAAAAATATTGGTAATACATTCCTCTGACATGTCGTAAAAGTATTTAATCCTCATCCGAGATTCAATTGTAAGATAATTCATTGTTATAAATTATTGGATCTTTCATGTTAAATCATCAAGAAATTGAAAAACTATAGCGAAAGCGTACCTGAATCAGACATGATTATTTGCAATAATGAATTACGCGGTCTTATCATCCAAATCTACACGCAGTCTCCTTTTTCTCTCTGTGATGGAATGCAGAAGAGAATGAATAATACGTATATGTAATTTGGGGATCATAACCGTATTTATACAGCGACGCCCTTTGACCTAATTCGGCCCATCATAGAATTAGGATTTGGGCCCGGTCTCTACACATATATAAACCCACACTTTAATTGGATACATTAAAACCCAAAATCGAAGCCTCATTAGATCACTTTAATTGGGCTTAACGAATTTGATAGCCTTTAATTTAACACACAATTATTCACACATATAAGCCCATCAATGGATTAAAAATCCTTACATCAATTATTAAATATGTGTACAAACAATTGTTTTACCCTCATCTAATTGTTCTCACTAACTTAAATTTTATTTTCTTTGCTCATGTGAACTAATTAGAGATGTTTAAGTTTAGCCTTCACTAAACAAGGAGATCATATTTTAATTGTTCAACATAAAACAGCTAAGTTGTCATTGTATCCATTTTTTGGGCGATAGTTCTCAACACGAATTCGTGTTTTCTACTATCAGTACTATGCTCATTCTCAACCTCCTATCTCATTGAGATATTTGGTCAATCAAAATGATATAACCCATTGGCAAATGAAAAGAACCATTAAAGTCATGAAAATATATTCACAACCTTGTCCAATGTTTATGAGTTGCAAACTTTGGTCCAAGAAACATGTTATTCCTACAGACTTTGAGAATATTGAATTGGCTTATTTGGTTCATAATGTCAGTTGGAAGAAGATAATGGAGACACTATAGCCGCTGTATAAATTCTTCTCCGAAAGTTCTTGGACAATTTTATCATGAAAATTTATACTCCTCAATCAGAGCATATGTACCAGCCTTGGTACGAGATCAATGGATCATGTTTGGACTAAAGGTTATTGATGACTATTATGGATTGAATGGGGACAACATTGTCCCTATCTTGACAAAACATGGCATACCATTGTAGGTCAGTTCTTATATGGTCAGGCTAATGCTTGGCCACTCGCCACCAAAGATTTGGAGCATAACATGTTGACTAATTCCTTGGTCATTCTACACATTTTCATGTGCTACAACATAGACTCGACTTTTCATTAAACAAATATCAATGAAGCTCGAGTGTGCTTTATGTATCATCTAGCCTTTGGACTTAATATTGATTTAAGGCGTTATATCTATACTTCTATCACTAGACTTGGAGTAGAACCTTGTCATTGATACACTATCATTTTCTTGAGTGTGATTAGTGGGAACCGTAAGGCTACTTGGGTGAAACTCCTAAAAAGGGATAAGGTTGCGTATGTCGAAGTACTAATAAATAGTAAGACTAAGACAAACTCCCATTCCTTTTTCTCTATTACCAAAGCCTGTAGTAAACAGGCAAGTCTTGCAACAGATGCTCTTCATGGCGATGTAGAACACTAAAGCTATGCAGGCTATGAAACAATCGATTATTACCTTATGCTATTTCGACAATCTTATCGCTTACATTGGATCCTTTATTTTATCTTTCAATTTTTTTTAGTGAAGTATTGCTTTATCTTCTTCCTATTTTCAATTTTATCTTATGTTTTAATTTCATTCTAGATCAAGTTTATCAGTTGAAGGTAAATAACCAAACTTTTGTTGCGAACATTCCTCCAAAAGGGTCTTTCCATTAATAATCCATTTTATAAGGCATCCACAGCCTTCTTGTCGAAAATAATTTCACAAGCAATGAGTTTAGTACTAAATCGTGTGAAATACCTCTCAAGGGATAAACATTTCTCCAGTCTTATGTCATTCAATCTAGTGGCTAATGTTTGCCCTAGCCTACTTCTTGTGTAGGCTCCTAGGAGCGCATGCTTCAGTTATGGCCAACTTCGGATTGAACCTAGTGGTAATTTATTGTACCACCTTTTGTCGGTCCGTCTAATATCAGATGGAATGTTTGGTACTTGAGTGTTGGACCAGCCTTTTTCAACATCATTTCCATTATATCTTTGCTATATATATATATATATATATATATATATATATATATACAAACTAGTTTATTTCATTGTAAACCCTTATTTTGGTGGCGTAATAGATTGTTGTTTTCTTTCTTCATTCTTCTTCTCTTTGAATTAATTCAATATACTAGTTTGAGATAGTTCATATTGTTGTCATGGTATCAGAGCAGTTGAGAAGGTTCCAATTATGTCCAAACCTTTATTTGATGCTAAACATGCGACATTCTCTATATTAAATAGGACACCAATTATTGCCTTTGTCTTAGCAAGTTCCAAGAACTCAGAAAGCATCATGAGCTTTTCTTTATTCTTGTTTAGGGGATTCCTAATAAGGTCTTGGAAAGAATTCTGAATTTGAAGCTTTAGAGAGTGAATTTCAGTCCAATGGTTGAATCCGTAAGACTGGGTAAAATTAAACAAAGGCGACTCCACCTTTTGATAATTGGACAGAGCAATTGATTATATAAGCATCATTCTTATTCTGATATAGACATTCGATTGCTACTTAAACAATTGCAAGGAAATAGTAAGCACCCCCATCGAGTTGGTTATATGTGAATTGTGTAGGATATTTTGATGTGTTGATTGTCAATGTTTTCTTAGAATTTGTTGATTTCTTTTGATTGGTGGTCTTTTATTTGTTGATTTTATGATGGCAATTGAAAGAGATGTTTCACTTCAATCCATTAGTGGTTGATTAAATGGTAAAAATCACTTATATTGGAGTATAACGATGAGAGATTTTCTAAAAGAAAAAAATTATGGGGTTATGTTAGTGGAACTATTATGAAACTCGAGAACAGTGTTCAGAATTATGTAACAAAGTTAGATAATTGGGAGTCGAACAATACAAAAATTCTCACTTGGATTTATAATTCTGTTGAGCAATCCATTGGTTTACAGTCAACAAAGTTTGAAACAACAAAGGAAGTTTGGAAGCACTTTCAAAAGTTATAAACTAAGTAACTTTACAAAACGGCATTAGTTGGAAACCGTGCTTTACATCAAAAGGATATGAGTATTTTTGAATTTTACGCCACTATAAGTTCAATTTAGGAGGAGTTGGCTCTTACAGGCAAGCTAAAAGCATGTGAGGAATATATTACCTTTAGAGAGGAGTGGTGATTAGTTCAATTTTTTATAGAACTTCGTAGTGATTCTGAGGGACTTAGAGGCTCTATCTTGCATCGCACTCCACTTTCCTCGGTTGATTCAATGGTTAGTAAACTTGTAGCTGAGGAAATACGTTTGAAATCTCTTACAAGAGAAGTATTTATTCCTCCATCTAGCATCTCAGCGTTTGCTGTACCTTCTTGACCATCCATATAGAATCAAAACAAAGGTTATGTGTGAGTTGCTAGTGACCAGTGTAACTTTTGCAAACAAAAGGGTCATTGAAAGTCTCAATGTCCTAAGCTATTGAAGGAGCAACAACCTCAATCACATTAGAGATCCTATCATCTCGATGCAAACATAGCTGCCACTATGCCACCTAGTGACTCATCTATACTTGTAGCACCAAATTCCTCCAGTCTCATGTTGACAAATTTAGTAGAGCAATTTCAGAGGTTCTTAGCCACGCAGCCACATGCTATGTCAGTCTCCACTAATATAGGTTTGTCATCTCAGAGTCACTCAAGTATTTCTTCCCCATGGATCTTTGACTCAGGAGCCTCCAAACATATGTTGTCTAACTCAAAACTTTTTAATGGCTTGTATTCTTCTAACTTGTCTATGTCCATTACGACTGCCAATGGCACACCATTATCCTTAGCAGGTGTTGGCTCTATTAAATACACATAATTTATTATTTTCAGATGTCTATTGTGTTCCAGCCCTTACTTTAAGTCTTATTTCTATTGGCCAATTTTGTGATTCTGGATACTTAGTTCAATTTTCGTCTACTGCTTGTCATGTGCGGGATCTTCGATCTTAGAAGCTGATTGGGATTGACCGTTGCAATCTCCGGTGTTGATTTGTCATCTTTTTCTTTGAATTCATCGTTTTCTAATTTTTATTTGTGGCATTCTCGCTTTTAGACATGTTTTCGCTAGTCGTTTGAAATTTTAGTTTCTAAGGGTCAATTGGGATATACACAAACTCATGACATTTCTAATTGTAGTGATTGCAAATTAGCAAAATTTTTTGCTTTACTTTTTCCTCGAAGTATTTCTCATTCTATTGTACCATTTGATTTTGGTCACTGATGTGTGAGGACCTGTTCCTATTGCTATAAAAGGATGGTCTCAATATTATGTGTCTTTTATTGATGATTATAGTCGTTATTGTTGGTTTTATCTTATAAGACGATGATTTGACTTTCTATCTATTTATCAACCCTTTAGATCACTTATTAAAACTAAACATTCCACTATATTTAAGTGCTTTAGACATGACTCGGGTAGAAAGTACGCTTCAACCTATTTCTCTGAATTGCTTGCTCTTGACGACACAATTCATCATACCTCGTGTACTAATACCCCACAACAAAATGATGTTGCTGAATGAAAGCACAAACACATTGTAGAAGCTCCTTATTCACTTCTTTTATCAGCTAAAGTTCCTAGTAAATTTTGGGGAGAAACAGCTTTTACTTCTGTTTCTTTAGTTAATAAGATTCCATCTTCCCATAATTCAGTTTATCACACTTTGAAATATTGTATGGCCGTCCCCTGGATTATTCCTCATTGAGAGTCTTTGATTTTACTTCCTTTGTTCTTCGTCTTGAAGTCGAACATAGTAAGTTAACATCTCACTCTACCATCTATGTTTTCTTGGGTTATGGGCAAGGGCAAAAGGGTACCCATAAATAATAAATTATATGTTTCTCGTCATGTCGTGTTTCTTGAGCACATTCCATCCTTCTCTATTTTAGATAATACTTATGATGTGACTAAAACTAACCTCATTCATATTGATCCATTCTCTAATGATATAAAAGTCCACCTTCCCATATCCCATGTGTTGTTGATTTTTCATGTCCTATAGGTACACATGCTCCAACTCATGATAACCTTCTTCCTTCTATGGCTTCCCAAGCATCACCTGAGATTGTTGATTCAGCTTCTCCTCCATCTCTTTCTCGATATCCTCAATATATTCGTAAGTCCACTCAGTCGTTACCTGATTTGTTTATTCTTGTTATTCTAAGTCATTTTGCTACTTTCTAACCTCCATTCATAAGTTATCTGAACCATCTTTGTATAATGAAGCTATTTTGATCCTCTTTGACAATAGGTTATGGCTGATAAACTCTCTATTCTGCATAAGATAAACCGTTGGGACTTGGTTGCACTACTTTCAGGTAAGCATACTATCGATTGTCGTTGGGTTTATAAGATTAAAACTAAATTTGACGGTTCAGTTGAGCTCTATAAGGCTAGACTGGTTGTTAAAGGTTTTAATCAACAGTATGATTTGGATTATCAGTAGACTTTTGCTCTTGTTACCAAGTTGATCACTGTTCATACACTTATTGCAATTGCATCTG
Source organism: Olea europaea var. sylvestris (assembly GCF_002742605.1). NCBI lineage: Eukaryota > Viridiplantae > Streptophyta > Magnoliopsida > Lamiales > Oleaceae > Olea > Olea europaea. Next base: position 14,685,604 of record NC_036237.1, on the reverse strand, counting down.
CTCATCAGTGGAGTCTCACTCAATTGGATGTCAAAAATGCCTTTTTAAATGGAAATCTTAAAGATGAGGTTTACATGGTTCCTCCTCCAAGTTTTTCTCACTCTCCTAGATTTGTTTGCAAACTCAAAAAGGCATTTTATGGCCTCAAACAAGCACATCGTGCTTGGTTTGAGAAAATTTCCACTATTGTTACCTCTCTTAGTTTTACATCCAGTCACCATAACTTTGCTCTATTCTTTAAATGTATTTCAACTGGTCGCATTCTATTATTAATATATGATGACGATATAACTATTACTAGTGATAACGTTGATGAAATTACAAGTTTGAAATCAAAATTAATTGTCGTTTTGAAATGAAGGACTTGGGTACACTATCTTATTTTTTTTGGGAATTAAGCTATGGATGTTATTAAACGTGCTCGTCTTACTGAAACTAAAATAGTTGATACTCTTCTTGAGTCCAACACTCAATATTCATCCTTTGACAGTATACCATTGACTGATCCTACTTTGTATCGCACTATGTTGGATATCTAATTTATCTTACCATCACACGTCCCGATATTGCTTATGTTGTTCATATTGTTAGTCAGTTTGTTTTAGCTTCTACTACAGTTCATTGGGCAACAGTTGTTCATATTTTACGTTATCTTCATGATAATGCTTTCAAAGTCTTTTGTTTCCATCGACCTCATCCTGAGTGCTCCGTGCCTACTCTGATGCTGATTGGGCTAAAAACCCCATTAATCGCAAGTCTACTACTAATTTTTGTATATTTTTGGGTAATTCTCTTATCTCTTAGAAAAGTAAGAAGCAGAGTGTTGTTTTCCATTCCTCTAAGGGGGCAGAGTATCGAGCTATGTCATCCACTACCACTGATAATTAATTTCTTCTGCAAAGCTATTATATCCACTGGATTTATCTACTCTTGCAAAAAATTATGTATTTCCTACAATTAAAGCTCTAAGACTTTCATCCATCTCTTGGATGGTTTTTGCAGTGGATATTGACTGCGTTGACGATGATGGTAAAGTAGAGCAAGAGAAAGGAATTTTTAAAGCTTTATAGCAGTTTCCTTCCGTTCCTATTTTGGATTCATGTCACTGTTTGCTAGAGCTTCGTTCTGAGTTTTGGCTTCTATTTCTAATAAGTTTGACTCCAACTAATCTACCTTTACATGACTCATTTTCTCACAAATTTATGTGATTCTCTCCCAAAAAATATTTAAATTGTGGTTTTCGTTAGTGTAAATTCTCCCAAATGGACTTCAAAAAGATGATTAACAAACTTTTCTAACCTAGCCAGAGTTTTCACCTCCAAAGCTCTCTGTTAATCTACCTAAAAGGAGAAATGGTTATTTGAGAGAAAGATATATCTAATTTTAGCATATGTTTCTTCACCCCCAAGCATGCCTATTTATAGGTTTCTACTAAGGTTTTAGGGTAAATGGCTCTTTTTAATTAATGATATATTGTGACTATTGATTGATTGATTCCTAACTCATTCTGTCATGGGTTCACATTTCATTTGCCGACTTACATGTACTTAATTCATTGTTTATAAAGTTATGTTTTATATCTCTGTTCATGAGTGCTTTTTTAAGATTTTCTACTGATGTAGAATATCTAGATGGCATTAGTTTGACACTTTCAATTGCGGGCTTTTACGCTTGTAAATGTTCACTTCAGTGTTTTAAGGTTCGTATGTAATAATATGGTTTGCATATATAGGTAGTGATTTCGTTAAAATTTCTTTTATAAGTTTTTTGTTATTCTACACAAATCAACTTTTATCGAAAACTGCTAAAAATTTGATCTTAATCTCCATCAAGAATTGGCTGAAAGTTATTCTCAAGAGGTGGAAGAAAGAAGAATTTGGTAATATTTTTTAAAACAAAAATTATGCACGTTGAAAATTATGCTCTTGCTAAAGAGATAATTTATGATCAATACCGAAACCTTAGAAGCTAAAGCTGATGTCAAACAAGAATATGATTTGTTAAATTAGCTGCTAGTTGGAGAAGACGCATTTTGAAAATAGAAATCTTGGGAAAAATGGATTGGTTAGGGTGATAGAAATTCTAAATTCTTTGATGTTGTTGTTAATAAAAAGGGAAAGCAAGGATTTTAAAAATTCTTAAAGAAAATGGGTCTCTATGTAAATGTTGAAAATTGGTTTAAAATTGAGAAATTTTGGTTAAGTATAAAAGTGAAAAGTGAATTTCATGCCAAGTTGAACCAAATATTTGGACTTGATCCAGTAGTCAAATTATAAAGGCAAATAAACTAGCTCGTTCTGCTCATCAAGTAGATCATTTCAAAATACTGTGATCCCTTATGAAAAAATCGAAAATGTTTAGATGCATAGACTTCAAGAGATGTCAACAAAAAATGTTGTTCTATATTACCACTCTAAATTTGGAAAAGTTTCTGAAAGAGACTACACCAATGGTGCAAGAAGGTGAAAAATAGTCATGAATCGGTTATTGCTTTGGATGCATGGAAGCACTCGGTCTTTCTATGTAAGAATTATATACCAAATGGATTGGACAATACACTATATGGAGTATATAAATTGAAGGACTCGACCAAAGAACTATGGGATTCGTTGGAAAAGAAATACAAGATCGAGAATGTTGAAACGAAAAAGTTCATAGTCGACAAGTTTCTAGATTACAAGATGGTAAACTCCAAAATCTTGATATACAAGAACTTCAAGTTCTACTTCATGATGTGCACGCCGAAAAGATGGTGTTGAGCCAATCCTTCCAAGTTGCTACCATCATTGAAAAACTCTATCCTATATGGAGAGCTTTCAAAAACTATTCAAGCACAAACGCAAGAAAATTTGGAGAAATTGATAGTCCACTTGAGGATCAAATAAAACAATAGAAAATTTGAGAGAAGGTCTATTGCCTAACTTGGAGCAAACTTTTTTGAAACCAATTCGAAGGTTGTCAACAAGAAGCGCAAGATCTTCGATGGTGCACCAAGAAGAAACAACTCCAAGAAAGTCATGAAATTTAAAGGAAACTGTTACTATTGTGGAAAGGTGGGACATCAATCAAGCTAATCCTGAAAGTTGAAGAAGAACGCACAAGCAAACAAGATTGAAAGAAATATCTTGGCTGATGGGATACAAGAAATGAATCTATCTATGCTTGTTTCTAAATGTAACAACATCGGTAACTCACGAGAGTGGTGGCCTGATACTGATACTATCCATCATGTGTGTGGAGACAATGTTATTTTCTCTAACTACAAAGAATTGAATGGAGAATAGCTCTCCATGGGAAATTCTGCAAGTTCCAAAATTGAAGAACAAAGGAAAGTTATTTTGAAGATGACTTCCGGTAAAAAACTCATCTTCAACAATGTCCTACATGTGCCGGATATTCGCAAGAATCTTGTGTTCGGGTCTCCACTTAGTAAGAATGGCTTTAAGCTTGTATGTGTCCGATAAATTTGTACTCGATAAGAATGAGATTTATGTAGGAAAAAGATACATGTGTGATGGAATCTATAGATGAAAATTCTTTCAATTATACCAAGGCAAAGCATTATGATTAAAGATTCAAATTTCGTTCATATGCTTGAATTGTCTTGTTTGTAGCACAATCAATTAGAACATGTAAATTACAAATTTTTGCACAAATTTATGAATCAACGTTTAATTTCGACGTTTAAGACTGATCTTAATCACAAGTGTGAAGTATTTTTTGAAGTAAAGTTGGCTAAAACATCGTTCCACTCGATTCAAAGGAATACTACACCTTTAGAATTAATACATAGCGATATTTATTTTTTGAAATCCGTTCAAACTAGAGGTCGTAAGAAATACTTTATAACTTTTATTGATGACTGTACAAAGTATTGTTACGTCTTTCTACTATGAAGTAAAGATGAGGCCTTACATGCATTTAAAAGTTATACGGCGAAAGGTGAAACTCTACTTAGTAAGCAAATAAAAAATATTTATAGTGATAGAGGATGTAAATATGGGACACTGTTTGAGGATTTCTATTCCAAACACAGAATTGTTCATCAACTAACGACACCTTACTTTTCTCAATCGAATGGGGTTGTTGAACTCAAAAATCGAACTCTTAAAAAAATGATGAACATAATGTTGTTAAGTTCAGGTTTATCATAGAACTTGTGGGGAAAGCTATTTTAACGGTAAATATTATTCTTAATAAAATACCCCTCAAGAAAATGAGAGAAACCCCATATGAATTATGGAAAGGTTATCTTTCTTCCTATCAACACTTGAAAGTTTGGGGGTGTGTTGGCTAATGTTGGAATCCCTAAGCCTAAATAAGTAAAAATTAGTCCCCAAATGATTGATTGCATATTTATTGGATACACCAATACTAATAGTGTATATCATTTCCTTGTACATAAATCTAATATACGATGTACACGAGGGAACCATAATTGAATCAAGGAATAAGTCATTTTTTGAGAATCTCTTTCCATGTAAAGACAAGGAAAATACAAGTTCGAATAAGAGAACTTACGATACTATAAGTACTACTTCAAATGAGGAAGAACCAATGCATAGTAAAATGATAGGATATCTACAATGTTTGACCCAGATTTTCTAACCTATATGGTAAAAAGATCCAAAGACTTTTGATGAAGCAATGTCTATATCGGAAGCACTGTATTGGAAAGAAGCTATCAACAGCGAAATAGATTCTATAATGCAAAACCATACTTGGGAGTTAGTTAATTTACCTCTTGAAAACAAGCTTTAAGGGTGTAAATGGATTTTTTTTTTTCAAAAAAAAGAAAAAAAAAACCTTGATGGATCCATGGATAAATATAAGTCTAGATTGGTTGCCGAAGAATATAGACAAAAAGGACTTGACTTCTTTGATTGGCCCAATTCTGTACCTACAATAAGTATATATTGTGATAGTAAATTGGCTATTGTAAGGACTTGAAGCAACATGTATAATAGTAAGTCTAGACATAAACATTGGAGACACAATGCCATTAAGCAACTGATCTCTAATGGTATCATCTTCATAGATTATGTGAAATCAAAAGAGAACGTCGTGGATCCATGTACAAAAGATTTGCCTAGAGATCAAGTACATTGTCTATCGAAAGGAATGGAAGTAAAGCCTATTACATAAGAGTCTTTGTAATGGTAACCCTACCTCGTTGACTGAAGATCCCAAGATATTGGTTTAAAGGGGCAACTAAGTTATGATGATTCAATTAAGCACTTAGAAAATTACTTCCTAACTTATTCCTATGATATTGAAGTGCTTACTGTAGAGTGACTAAAAGTTAAGATACTTTTTTAATGATTCATATATTTTGATTAAGTCAAGTGAAGTAGGACATAATACTATTAATAGAAGGTCACCTATGTAAGTGTGAAGTGAGGCTGCTTCAATGAGAACTGTTAGATGCTAGAATCCTCTAAAAACTTATGAAAACCAAGAGCTGTCCAGGCTAAAAAAAACAAAGTCATAAGAACCATAAATGGATTAGGGAAGGCATCTTGTGAATATAGTTGTTTTGGCTTAAACTAACGGCTGAATGATTAAAAAAATCATGTTTACAAATTATTCAAGTCCAATAGTATTTCACTAAGAAAGGTTCGTAGCCAGAAGCAATCTTACGTAATGTAATGTTTTTCCGCTCTCTCTACAATGCATCATAATTTTTCACATTGCATATGCACATTCGAATTTCTCTTCATGTGGGGGATTGTTGGAAATTGGTTTAAAATTGAGAAAAATTCGTAGAGTATAAAAGTGAAAAGTGACTTTGGTGTCAACTTTGGCCAAATATTCGGACTTGATTCGATAGTTAAATTACAAATATAAATAGATTACTTTTTCTACTCATTGAGTAGATCATCGTTGTATATTTGGAAGCTCAAAACCGATTTTGGGTGAATGCGAAATTGTGACCCAAAGTTGAAAGAAAAATAGATGAAAAACTGGCCTGGATCTTTGCCTAACTCTGTCGCTCGCCTATTGCTCGAGTGACAAGGCTATTGCTTGACCGATAGGCTAGCAACAGATAGAGAAAAATCTTATGTTCAAATTTTGTCAGTAGTGCTCGAGCAAGAGCCCAATGACAGGCTAGTGACAATAAATGATGCTTTCCGTCGTAAAGTTATGAGGTTTGGTATGCATCATTTCAACTACAACCACTCATCTTCTATATATACGAGACTTTGGATGTCCATAAAGTATCCCATATCACTTTTGCATTGAGTTTTACTTCAACATTGTTGCAAAACATCTCCATAATTTTTCAAAGCCATAATTCCTTGTAAAAGAGGAAAAACTCCATTCAGAGTTTGCTATAACTTGTCGTTTGAAGTGTTTCTACAACAAGTTAAATTAGTTAAATCTTGGGTGACAAGTGCCATAAATCATGAGCACCGTTGCGGGGCAATTTTATCTTAAGGAAATGGTGATTTTTCACTTGCCTCGGATTTTCCTTCTTCTTCTTCTTCATTTCTTGTTTATTTATGGTTTGTATATCATAAAGTTCCTTTCCATGTATAGTTGTGTTTAATTACGCTAATGTAAATTAAACTTTGATATTTTATCTATCACATAACAACCCTTTCATCACCGCCATATATTCTGAACAACACTAAATGTATATAAGAATCTTCTTTTAACTTATTTTCAAAGAATTCAGAGCTCAGAACCGGGGGGTGTTTAGATTTTCTTAGAAACATTCTTCTTGAACAGTGTCCCTAATGGATAGTTCTATACGTCCAAATAGCTTTACAGCTTTTATCAGATCTGCTGGAATATATTCAAATCAAACTTAACAAGAGTTATGGTTGATTTCTTTAAATGTAAAATTTCATCAAAAGATGTACCACTCTATAACCCTAATTCCAACTGAGGAGTATTCAAATTTTCTTCAAAATATTATGGCTTTTATTACTGAAGAAGATAACCCATTGCTAGCGAAATGGTGTGCCTAATGAGGTTGAAGTAAAGGAAGTTGTTTTCTCTATAAATAAGGACAATGCTACAGATCAGATAAGGAGAATGCTGCTTGATCTCATATCGAAAATAAGAAGCATGATAAAGATAGGGAACACAAAATTTCATGATCTTGTTGCTGTCTAACTCTATTTTAGCATCTTAAGAAGAATTGCAGGAATTATAGGTAGGGGCGGACCCAAGAGGGTCCCCTAGGGTCACTTGAACCCCCAATTTTTGCAAGTTTTTGTTTTTTGTTTTTTTTTGTTTTTTGCTCACTATAGAATATCAAACGAAGTTGAAATATTATATTCTTAATATCATTTTGATGTACTCGCGGCCTAATATTTCACGTCTTAATGTTGTGTGAAATAGCCAATCGTAGCAAATGTTGCGACACGTCAAAATAGGCTGTTCCAAACTAATATTTCGAGAATTTCAATAACAAGCTAACTTTAAAAAAATTTCGATGATTATATGCTAGCCATATCTATAAATCTTCAATATTTTCTCAAACTCATTTCAAGAATTATATCATAAACACATTGAACGATCTAAATGAATATCGAAAATAGTTAAACGTGTATGCTAAAAAGAGACGTATAACTTGTCTTTTTTGAAAAAAATCAATTATTTTATTAATGTTTATTATTTTTGCGAGAACAAATTTCTCAATATAATTTACATAATTTTATTAGGAAAATTTATATGTGGTATGACCTCAAATTTTTTTTGTTTTTTTTGATGTAAAAATTCTTAATAAAATTTTTATTACTTCACAGGGGTTCTAAATTATTATACTATTTTTTCATCTTGATTATTTTTATATTTGAAAATTTTTTTATATATAAAAAAAATTCAATCAATTTTAGGATTTTTTTTTAATTATTGTTACATTTTCCTCTCGATTAATTAAATTTTTCTCAAATGATGTCAAAAATTTTATTAGAAAATTAATTGATTGAGAGGAAAAAGTAACAATAATAAAAAATCCTAAAAATGATCGAATTTTTTTCTATATATAAAAATTTTTATATGTAAAAATAATCAAGATGAAAAAATAGTATAACAGTTTATAACCTACATAAAGTAATAAAAAAAAATTGTCTCTTTTTTAATAATTTGATTGTAACCCCCTAATGTAAAATATCTATGTCTACCCCTGATTATAGGGAAGAAAAATATTATAGTGAAGTTTTTTGAGAAATAAATTTTGTTCCTTATGTGATCATAGATGGTTTATCAAACCACATTCAAATTGTAATTTTCTCAATTTGGTTCATTTTTTATTTTTCGTTTAGCATTTGCTGTGTGTTTGGTAGGATTCTTTACTCAAATCTATGAAGAACTTAGTAAAGAGAGACACGAAAGACATAAGATTGGACTACGTATTTTATAAGAGGTAATATTAAACATGTAATTAATTAAATTAATGTAGCTTTTTAAATATTAAACAAATTAATTAAAGTATAGAACATGGGAATCAAATGTAAGCAAACACGAATGGTTTCATAATTAAATTTGGATCGATGATTCCACTTACTAAATACCTAAAAATTTCGGGTTTAGTTCGATTTTCGTGAGAACCAAATCGAATTGGATCATGCCCACCCCGACATATACTTATGCCCTCAAGTTCTTGAAAAGCTTCATTTAATTTTAGGAGGTATAATTATATTTACCCTATAATTTTTGTTTGTTAGACCACATTTTAATTGCAATTAATGATTCCAGCTTTTGCTTACTATCACACTTATGTCCCCAAACTTTTAATTTCATTACATTTTATCATTAACCATTAATTAATTTATGACATCTTGTCCTTAATGACAATTAATTATATCCAAATATTTTTTTAACGTACTTTGAGATAAGAAAAATATATTTTGTGGAACTTTAGTATATGTTATTATTTTTCTTATTTGAAAATATGAGGACAAAGTGCAACAAAATGTTGAGAAGCTTAATTCAATTAAATTGTGGTGCAAGAAACAAAAGCTTGGTTGTGAATGTAATTACCCTTTTATGAGTTCTCATACGATATAATTTTATTAAATTAAGTTGATAAATTTTTCATTCCACTTGTATTTAACTATTGATAAAAAAAAATAAAAAAAAATTATCCTTTTATATATCGAGTGAGTACTCTTTTAGATCCCTTTGTCAATAGAGTGACTCTGCATAGAAATTATTCTTTATCTTGTCATAATACGATAAAAACTTTGATATCTTGAAATTTTATATGCATAACTTTTAGAGTTGTGCTACACAACCTGAGTCATTGACAGAAATTTTTTTTAGACAAACTTGACTGTTTTCATCGGAAATTGGGGGAAAAATGGACAAAAACACTCGATTAGAAATCACCCCGTCACTGCACTCCTTTTTTTCTCCCTGTCCGAGCAACATTATTCTAACTTTTATCCCAAACAAAAATAATTAAATCCTACATTTCCGTGTCATGAACAATTTCTTCTTTTTCGTGGGGTGGGGTCGAAAAATGAAATGTTAATATCATCTTGTAGTTTCAATCAATATGGGGGACTGTTTAGTGGCCCTCCATTCATCAACTGAACATTCAAATTATTGTTAGATACAAACTCAGAAAAATAAATGAGAAGACATTGAGAAGGAGTAGTTAATTTTCAAAATTGGGGTCCATTTCTTTTTCTACAAACAACAAAATCCACAAACCCACTGCCAAACTTAGTCCCTACACCAATTTGGAATCCTATCCTCTTACATTCTCCAACTTTCTTCCCTGTAACAATAATACGTGCAATGTTTGGCCCCAAGCACATGAAAATGGTATGGGCTTCCAAGTGAGGTCCCCGCATATATAGACCGCGATCGGCCACAAACCGCACGATGATAGACAGCTGGGGTCGTATGTCGACTCAGAGCTCTACCACATGCATGAAATTCCGTCCATGCGCATACATTTGTTGTAATATATTGATTGTTCGCTACTTGGCACATGACGCGTCCCGTCTTTATTCAGTGGTCTTTGTCCCTTCTCTTTGTCCTGCCAATTGGAATAAAGGCTAATCAATAAGAAAACATTCAGATTACTATTTTGAATATGATTGCATGTCAACACATATGTCAAGTGTTTTTTTTTTTTTTTGCTGTAACCGCGTATTTGGTACAATGACTCGATCGAACAATTGGCAAACTGTGACCTTTTTTTTCCCTTTAATTATGTCTAAATTTATCTCGGTCTTGTAAAAGATAACAAAGAATTTGAAAGCAGCCCAAGTTCAATAAAAATAAAGGGCTTCACAGTTGCAGAGTTTCTGAGGGAAAAAAATACAAATAGAAAATCAACAAAATTTAGTCCAAAACATGAGAATGCAGAGATTAACGTATTGATGCTGAAATTATTTAAGCATGACCAAGTTATTATGTAAAATTAATATAATAAACCCTAAATTAAAGAAAAGTTGTAGTGAAGGTCCCTAACTTGCAGATTATTATATGAGTCTCCTACCTTATTCTCAGAGTCAGGATCTCAACTTATCAATTCCAAGCACCTTCTTTCACTGGTGGAGCCAGAACTTGGTCAAGTGGGGATTTAATTTAATTATCAAAAATTTTCAAAAGTAATAATATAAAAAAAATAAGAAGTAAATAAAGTCATACAAGAATGAATTTCACTGGCCCCCACTTCCCTTGATAATGGACAATTTCCATCCATTTAATCGAACTTAAAACAGTAAAGATAATTTTGTCTCTATTTTTAATTATTAAACAAATAAATTAGATTAGAAAAAATGATGGGAGAACTCGCATAGATGGTGGGTTAGGTGAACAACGATTTGGGTTGTAGTGGGGGAGGAGCAGAATAAAGGTCATTGCGAGGCAGAGGACAATGCAGGTGGGGGAGAGGAAGGGTAGAGGTGACAATTCGTGTCGAGTGTTGGGGGATTTATAATTTATTTATTTTATGTATCTTTCATTAAAATTGAGTACACCCGTCTTACCTTTCAAGCAGTGAATAATGTTAAAGTAAGTTAGCTTTTTAATAGTTAAAATAACAAAAATAATTAACTGGAAACTAAAGTGTTATAATTAATTATAAAATTTCCAAAAAGAAAAAAAAAATTAGCACTTTAGCTCCAATATTTTTGATGTAGGTAATTGCCACTTCGTCTAAAAGTTATAACTGATGACACAAATGCAATTCATTCTATATCAATTTCTATATCAAGACTGTGAGTCCATGCCAAGCCTATTCTATCTAGCCTGTCCTATTTTAAGCATGCTTATGGATGAAATTGAAAGTTGAAGTACTCAAGGGAAATATAAAAAAGGACCTAAAATGATAAGAAGAAGACATTATGGACCAAAATGCACAAAAAGGAACAAATGCATACAATGCAATTGCAAGGCATAAGCGTTTTGCGATCGCAAGGTGGTTATCAGTGTTGGAAAATTACACCGATATTGTGCATATTATATTCACAAAACATGACATTTATGTTCACGAAATCTAACGCAATTTCGTCTTATCGAAATGGATTTAGGAAGATGAAACGACAGATTCAATCATTTCCTTTCTTTATTTCAAACCTACATGAAATCAAAAGAATATTATTAATTTTCTGAAATCAAATACGAAGAAAGAAATCAGAAAGAATCAAGGTGAGATGCGAGTGATGCGTTCGGCTAAGACAAGTGTAAGACACTTTGTCCTTAAAATGAATTTGTCCTGCATTGATGCTAATGGTTTTCCAGCAATCATCTCCCAAGATGTAAAGATCACGTCAAGCCATAGGAGCACTCCAAATGACTTTGACCAATGAACTCGAACGGAGTTTCCTCTACACCATAACCATGACTTTGATACAAGTGTTTTATGCAAATTAAAGTGTAAGCATGAATGGAATGATATAAAACTATCTATTGACTTTCATGAATTTTTTGAATGATAAAATTCAAACACATGGGGTCTACACATAGTAGTTGGAAAGATATATCAAAAGACCCATACCAAAAGTCACATCTCTTGGAATTCATAATTATTGAAAAATCAGTATGCCAAAGATCATGACCGTTCATATGAAAATACATCTTTTCATCCAACTCTTTTCTAGAATATTTCATAATTTTCTATACAATTTTCCAACAATTTCAAGTATTAAGCGACTTACATTTGGCTTAATTTTTCATTCACCAAATTAAGAATTCCACTTAAATAATCATGTAAAATTGTCACAATCAATTTTCGATACAAAATTCCAACAATCTCCCACATGAACGAAAATTAATACAAATGTCTATGCAGACACTGGTAGGGAGAGCAGAAAAATATTGCATTAGGTAAGGTAGCTTCTGGCTTTGAACATTCCTTATTGAAATACCAACAGATTTACCAGCTAATTGGTGAACGCAATGTTCTTGAACCATTAGCCGTTGGTATAAACCAAGACAACAGTACTCACACAATGTCTCCCATAAACTGTTCATGGTTCTCATGACTTGGTTCATTTTGGCCCTGAACCCATCTTGGTTCTATAAGTCTTTAGAGAATTCAAGCTTTGAATAATTCTTATTGAAGCGACCCCACTTCATACTTACATAGGTGATTTCCTATTAAGAATATTCTGCCCCACTCCACTTGACTTAATCAGGATATATGAATCATTAAAAGTTTATCTTAACCTCCAACTACTTTGCAAAAAGCACTTTGGTATCATAGGAACGAGTTAGGAAATTAGTTTCCTAAGTGCTTCATGGAATCGTCATAACTTAGTTGTCCCTTTAAACCAAGATCTTGGGATATCTAGTTAACATGGTAAGGTTACCATCATAAGGACTCTTACTCAATGTGCTTAATCTCATTCATTTTGATATGCAGTATACTCAATCTCTTGGTAAACATATATAAATGGATCCACAAGTTTATATCAATGAGATCAACTGCTTATAGTATTATGTCGTCTAGACTTACCATTACATGTGACTTAGTATCTTATCAAATTTAGCTAGCCAACGATCGATTCATTTGATAGATACACATTGTCACCACCAAGAAATCCTCGTATGAAGTTACATGCTTTTCATTAGCTTTATCTAAAACTTTAATCATTTCCAAACACAATTGGAGGATTTCTATCAAACTATTACACTAGTCTATCATATTTACTAGTGGATTTCATACATGTGTATTCAATATCATCATTAAAGCATTGCAATGCGTTGAACTTTATGAATATTCTTTAATATTCCAATTGTTCTTGTATATCCAAATAACCGTCATGGTCGACTTTCATCCTATTTCATCCACTTTAGGGCTTTCATCCCTTTTCATCCATAGACTTAGTATATACCATCGCATCACAATATCCTTCCAATATCACAAGATATCTTGTGAAATGTAATCCATAGGTCATGGTATATTTCAAATACATAAGGACCTCTGTCAATGCCACCCAATAATTATGGCCTGGATTACTCGTGAATCTACTAAGTTTATTCATAGAAAAAGCATTATTTGATCGAGTATAGTTCTTAATATACAGTATAATGCCAATTACTTGTGAATATCTCAGTTCTGGCACACTTTTAGTCTTATTTTGACCAAGTGTAGACTTGTGTCAATGGGGTTTTTACCGAACTTTCCTCTAATACTTCAAACTTTTTAAATATTTTCTCAACATAATAAGACTAGACTTCTTTTAAGAATTCCAATCTGGAAAATGAATGGATGGCTCGTAGTTCTGTTGTATTATCAATTATCATTTCGACGATCAACTTCTCCCATAATGACATCTATACTACCTAGTATAAAAGTACAATTCATTCCGATGTTCTAGAGATTTTTATCTCTAGTATTACATTTGCCACACCCATGTCTTTCATGTCGTAATGCTTCATAAGCATTTTCCTGACGTTTAGCACTACTTCATGACTATTGCCCACACCAACATATTGTCTACATATAGACATACGAGCATCTAGTGTATTTTTTTACGTATACACACTTGTCACATTCATTTATTTTGAACTCATTTGACAATATCATTTTGTCAAACTTTTGGTGCTATTGCTTAGGAGCTTGTTTCAATCCATATAAGAACTCAACAAGTATACAAACTTTATGGCTTTCAGTTGGAGACACCTTCATGTTGCTCCATGTATATCTCTTTTTTTAACTCACCATTTAGGAATCCCAGTTTCACGTCCATTTGGTGAATCTTAAGGTTATGTATTGCCGCAGTTGTAATTAGTAACCTTATTGAAGTGATTCTAGTCATGGGTAAGTGGGTAAAGAAGTTAAATCCTTCTTCCTACTTATATCCTTTAGCAACCAATATAGCCTTATATTTGTCAATGGATCCATCAGGTTTTAATCCATTTTCACCCTAAGGCTTATTCCCATGTATGAATGAATTAAAGCGTACTCTCAAAATCCCTATATCTACAGCTATTACAATAGGGGCACATTATGAAATCTATCTCACTATTGATTGATTCATTCCAATGCGGTGCTTTCAAAATAGACATTGATTATTCAGAAGTCTTTGGGTCATTTTCTACCATATATGTTAAAAAATTCGAGCCAAACGAAGTGGACGTTCAAGCTCTCTTATTATGCCTTGGTTCCTCCTCATTTAAAGACCCATTTGTAATTTCATATGTTTTGTTATTCAACTTATATTTTCCTTATCTTTGCAAGGAAAAACATTCTCAAAGAATATCACATTCCTTGACTCAATTGTGGTAGTCTCGTATACATCCGATTTGTGTTCGAGCAAACGATATACATTACTGTTATTGACGTATTCAATAAATATGCAATAAATCGTTTTGGGACCAATCTTTATTTGTTTAGGTTTAGGAATCTCAACCTTTGTTAAACACCCCCACAATTTTAAGTTTTGGTAGAAAGAATGATTGACAATTCCATAACTCATATGGTGTCTCTTCCATTTTCTTGAGAAACACAGGAAGGTGTAACTTTAAACTAAGTTACCCTCACAATTCCTAAATTAGGGTTATATATCCAAGTAGTAGCATTGTACCCACACAACTTGAACTTTTCATATAAGTTCTCAAGTATTTATGATAACCCCCATATTTTTAGATTATTCTTGAACTTAGAGTTTATCAACTCTTTAATAGTTCAATCTATTTATCACTTATATAATATCTTCATCGGATGCTTGGTGAAAGTCTATGTACTTTCAAAATAGTGGTCATTGCTTCACGTGAATGAAAAATCATTTTCCATTTGAAATTGTACTTCAATCAATCATATTAATTTGATCATCACTAGATCAACAATGCTTTTCCAAGTATAAACTAACTTAATTGGTTTCACGATTAAAGTTAAATTCAGTAAAGAAGAAGACTAAGCATCTTCAACCATGTACAACTTTCACATTTGTGGCATTTCACAAATAATATTATTCACATCAAACAATAAGGTACATTTCACCTTGTTCACCATATTCACATTTGAATTAATTAATTAACCTTCAGTTGAAAAGTTGTGTTAACACGACCTTACAAGAGGACACACCCTTAAAATTATTCTTAGAATATTTCATAATATTCTTCACATTTTTTCCATAACATAATTTTTATCATTTACAAATAAATGTTATTTTAAAATCATTATTTTTAAGGATTCTCGGCACCATCGCCAACTATAGACACCATTTTGGCTCTATAAAATATTTTCATATCTCAATAATTTGGCAAGCAATTTCCATTTTCAAATGATTAGGACAAAACCACATTTTGTCACTCTTATGCAACTATAATTTTGCACAAGTCGTCTTATTTAATTTCATAGAATTAATTGAGGCTATCATCATTAATCAAGGTTTGTATAATTTTCAAACCAAAATTCATGGACATATATCGAATTTACAACTTCATACCGTATATGTCATTTACCAGATAACTTATCGTATATACGACTTACCGTATATGTCGCTTACCGTATATGCCGCTCACCGTATATGCGACTTACCGTATTTGCATCTTATCGTATTTGCTGCTTACTGTATTTGCAGCATATCGTATATACAGTTTACCGTATTTGCAATAGATTACCGTATTTGTACCAGCATATCGTATATTCAGCTTATATGCAACTTACAGTATATACCAGATTTGCATATACAGACCAAAAAGTTTATACGAAATCCAAACCCTTGTATGGATTCACCAAATGAATTCACTATTTGGAATTCACATTTATACAAATGACACTATAATGTCTCATTCCATTTTCACTTTTCAAAGTTGCCTATTTGATAAGTGTATTTTATAAACTTATTTAGACCATTAAAATTGAGTATTTGTTGATGAATTTAATGAAATATGGCTTAATCCTATGTATATATTGTGTGTAGATTACAGTTAATGGAAGATACGAGAATAAAGAAAATAAACGGGAAAAAAACGACTCAATTACATCAAAGGCCAAGTTTGGGGACTAGGATGCAATAATTCAAAATTTGAATTGGACTAGAAAAGATACTTTGAAGATTGATAGGAGTCAATTGAATGCAAATTGGAGTCAAAAAGGAAAGGGATATGGTTAGAATATTACCATCAATCGACTTCAAATCATATAAGATATCTTCAAGATTTTTGGTCAACTTGAGACCCAATTTTCGGATCGAGAACGTTTGAATTGGAAAAATTATATTTCTAGAAGAATTTTAGCTCTTTTAACTAGCTTTCAATGCACTTTGAATCACCTAAATCGGACACTAAAAGAGAAAGTTATGATCAGAATACTGAAAGCTGTGCAGAGACAAAATTACGTGCACGCGAAGGCAACTTTCCTTATTTGATTCAAACTCTTTTGGAAGACATTTTGGACGTGAATTTTGACCAAATTTTTATCATCTTGGAACCGGACAAAGAGGAAAATGAGAGCGGGATATACATTGACGAACAAGATTTCATCACTTGGCTTCGAAATTGAAGGCATAAAGTGAGGGATTTCAGATTTTTTTCATACTTTAATGATTGGGGTGATGTCGTTCTTTTATTTTTCCTGTATTTCCTACATTAATATGCTAGGCTAAATATCTTTGTATTAGATAGATGACAAAACTAATTGACTCTTAGTTTTTAATTCAAGATCTTATGTTTTATCTTAATTCTTGTGTTGTGGTTTCTTTAATATGTATATCCATATTGTTTTAATGTTTGCGCACCATTAGGACAATAAGTTGCTTATTCGTAGTGTTGGAAAATTCGCGGTAGGTAGAACACTGTTATTGGAAAGCATGGACGATGAATGTTAGGAATAATATTTGTGACGTGTGCGATCATGTGTGATAATCTTATACATCAATGCGTATTTGCCATATGAATTCGGACTAGGAATAGTATCATCTCGTGGTAATCATAGGTTTATTATATCTTGGGAAAGAATAATAAAAAGAAGTGAACGTATCGATTGTCACAATTGCATTAGTTGAGATGATTGCCATAGGTCGATAATTAGAACTAAGAGTTGATCAATGGCGGCGGAAATCCAATACATTCACTCATTTAAATTCTAAAATAAATTCTCATCAATTTTGCAATTTTTAGTTATGGAACTTAATTAGCTATTCAAACAAACATCAACTTTTAGTTAATCACACGAATTTAATTATATCGAATACATTGGAATTAGACCTTATTCCCTGTGGGACGATAATTCTTTCATCACAATTATTACTTGTACAACGAACCCGTACGCTTACGGAATTTTGACGAACAAGTTTTTGGCGCCGTTGCCGGGAAATAACGGTGTTAATTTTAGTTATTAGATATTTTAGATTCGTTTTTATTTTTTTATTATGTTTATTTTCATTTTATTTTTAGTTGTTTTTAGGCTACCATTACACTTTTTAGGCGACTTTATTTATGCAAAATCCTGACGAGCCAGATCTCTTTCCAATAGATCACGAAATCGAAAGGACATTTAGAAATCGTAGAAGAGTTCAACTTCAAGCAAGAAGAATGACTGACAACCAAAATCAACCACAACATCAAGTTCAGCTTCACGTGCCAATACTCTAGCCAAATCAACCGAGAGCTATCCAGAATGAAGCCCTTGTCTTAGTTGGAGATTATGTTAATCCAATTCCAGCACCAGTGCAACCAGCTATAGTATATCCTCCCTTTGGGCAACCTAATTTCCACATTCGATCAGATGTCATCAACTTGTTTCAAAACCACCAAGACATTAAGTTCTTTGGAAAAGCCACGGAGAATCCTCATGAACACATTTATGCTTTTCTCATGCTATGTGAAGTGATCGGTCACGAAGGAATATCAGCAGATGCATTCCGAATGAGGTTATTCCCTCATACCTTGAAAGATGCTGTTAAAGAATGGTTTCTCTGTCTACCTCCTCGGAGTATATAGTCATGGAACGATATGGTTCAGAAATCCACGATGAAATTCTTTCCTCCTTCTCAAGTCCACCAAATCAGGAATGATGTCCACACCTTCAAGCAGAAAGATCTCGAGAGCTATCCAGAGGCATGGAAGAGGTTCAAGAATTTTTCTAGAAAATGACCTAGCCTTGACATTCCTAAGCAGGCTCAACAGTATCTCTTCTACTACGGTCTAAAACAAGAGTTCAGAAATATGATAGATGCTTCAGCAGGAGGATCGGTGATGAAACTGGATGTAGATGAGGCATATGACCTATATGAAAAAATAGCTAAGAATCAATCGATGTGGCCGACTGATAGGAAAGCTCCAAGGAAAACAGCAGGGCTACACAATGTGGATGCAATGACAGCACTAGCTGCACAAATGGAAGTTCTTATAATGAAAATGGACAATCTGTCTAAGTCAGTTAACATGGTATACCAATCTCCACCAGTCTGTGAAGGTTGTGACATAATACTATGCACTACCCTCTGGCGTCTACACATGTTAACCAGTCTGAAGAAGTGAGCTATGCGCAAAATTTTCAGAGACAGCAAAATAGTCTCTTCTACAACTCATTTAATTCGGGTTGGAGGAATCATCCAAACTTTTCATGGTCTAGCAATCAGGGACAAGGACAAGGAAGAAATAATCAGATTAAACCACCAGGGTTCCAATAACAACAACAACAACAACGAAAAAAGTCATTGTTGGAAGATTTACTGGCTCAATACATTACTAAGACTGAAACTAACTTTAAAAATTAGCAGGCATCTATTAAGAATTTGGAGCAGCAGGTAGGACAGATCGCAACTGCAATAACTAATAGACCACCACCTTACCAAGCGACACAGAGAAGAACCCACGGGAGTAGGTATTGGCAGTTGATGCGGTAAATTATGCAACTATTGAGCTTCCATCATTCACTCTCCCCAAACTTATCAAGGCGTATGTGCCACCCATTCCATTTCCTCAGAGACTACGAAGGCAACCAACATTGCAGCAGGTTTAGGCCATCACTACTAGAAGTGGTGTTCAGCTACCGAAATCACAGTGAAAAAGAAGGGGACTGAGGAGAATCAAGTGCCTACCACGGGGGAAGAACCGGTGGAGCAGTTTGAAGAAACAATAGAAAATGATCAAAAGATAGTTTTAAATAGTGCACAGCTTAAGGCAAATGTTCTTGGCACTACACTAACACCCTCGGTCCCTTTTCTTTAAAGGTTGCAGAAAGCCAACTTGGAAAAGCAAGCTATGAAATTGTTGGAGGTCCTCAAAAAGTTGCATGTCAACATTCTATTCATCGACGCTATCCTTCAAATACCAAACTATTCTAAATTTTTGAAGTAGATATTGACTAAAAAAAGGAAAATGCCTGATCATGAAACAATAGCAATATCTAAAGAGTGCAGCGCGATCATCCAGCACAGGGTCCCTCCCAAACTTAAAGATCCAGAGAGTTTTACTCTACCTTGCTCCATAGGAAATCTAAATGATATAAAATGTTTAATTGATTCAGGAGCGAGTATTAATTTAATTCCCTTACCTCTTTACAGGAAACTATGATTAGGAGTTCCTAAGGCAGCATCTATTAGCCTTCAGCTAGTGGACCGATCACTGAAACACTCCTATGGAATAGTCGAAGACATGCTTATCAAGGCGGGAAAGTTTATTTTTTCAGTTGACTTCATCATCCTCGACCTAGAAGAGGCAGATCATATGCCAATAATCTTGGGACGACCATTTTTGTCTACAAGTTGAGTCTTGCTAGATTTTGATGCTAATGAGATAATCTTGAGGATAGAGGATAAGCAACAGAGCTTCACCATGGAGAATGCAATCAAGCAACCATCTTACTTTGAGGACTGCCAACGGGTTGATCATTGGGAGAGCTACAAAGGCAGGCCAAATGAAGGTGGAATTATTGGTAGGGACAATAATGAAAACTTAATTTTGTGGAGGATGAAAGATGAAATAAGGAAGTGCAATCAGTGCATAAAATGCAGAGCTGAAAACTCCCTCTTCAAGCCACCATGAATAGCTAAAACAACAAAGTCTAGCTAAAGATTATAAATTAAGCGCTTATTGGGAGGCAACCCAATTTCTAAACTTTTTATTTATTTTGTTTTCTGCATCGCATCGCATTGCAGATAGTCTTATTTTGATTATTAGTCTACATTAAATTTAGGCACATTTAAATTTATATGGTGTCATCATCCAATCATGCTTTCACCGAGGCCCTTAAATATAATGTTGGTTATTTCGAGTGTTTGAGCTAAGTAACGCATATTCTAGATTATTTGATTTCTAATATTTGATGTGATTGCCATATGCAGGAACATGACATCGTGGAACACTCAAACCAACATAAACAAAGAGAAAAACATGATGAGAAAAATTGTCTTGCCGTAACCTATAGTACCTTCCATGTTCAATAGAAAAATTCAGGGAGTACCTTCGTCATTTTATTTCCCATCCCTTTACATTTTTAATTATGTTTTAAGACATTGAAAACAATGTCGGGTTTAAGTTTGGGGGTGGTTTAATCTTTTATCTTCATCGTTTGTATGTGTTTTACTTCTTTTCACATGATTGATGTGCTTTTATTTAAAAAAATATATATATAATTGTTTCTAACTTTTGTGTGCTTGTGTGGGTTGGATGGCCTTGCTAGCAATGATGCATATATTGGAACTATGTAATTAACTAAGAATCGTGGAAGAATTATATGTTGAGTTAGTTGACACTTGTTGATGTGAAACTTGATCTCTATTGAGCACGATATTCATGTTCTGCATTATGAGTTGATGACTTGATTTGTATAAGGAGAAATTTGAGCATAGTTGATTCAAACCCGAACCAACACAAATAAATAAGACCATAAAATCTCTTTTAGGAGAATTTGGAAATGATTAAACTAGTATAGAGAAACATTGAGATAAGTAATGATTCCATGTGTGAAATGATTGTGTGGATTATCTAAAGCCAATAAGATGAATTGAGACGAAAACCTTGAGTTAGGGGTTCGATTTCGAGAATAGGTGTTTAATAAGGGGCATTACACTAATCTTGGAAATTAAAAGAAGTAAAAAAAACTATTAAAGACAACATATCTTCTAATGATAACTATGTAACCTCTTTCCCCTTTTACCCACAACCTTAGCCTTTTATGTTTTCAACATAACCCAAAAATAGACTTAAGTGATCTAGGTTCTACTTCTCCTATATTTTGATGAGCATATGTAGGGCAACCAAAGATTTTCAAACAAGAATAATCAACAGGATTATGTGTCCACACTGATTCAGGCACATTAAAATTTAAAGCACTAGTAGGAGTCATATTAACAAGATATGCAACCTTTTAATAGCTTCACCCCAAGGTAAATTGGGCAAACCAAAACTTAAAAGTATGCACCTAGCTTTTTTCAATGAAGTCTTAATCATTCTTTCAAATGCCATATTATTGAGGAGTGTAAGTCATAGTACTATGTGATAAGTGTATTTCATACACTTATTTAGGTCATTAAAATTGAGTATTTGTTGATGAATTTGATGAAATATGGCTTAATCCTATATATATATATATATATATATATATATATATATATATATATATATATATATATATATATATATATATATATATATATATATATATATATATATATATATATATATATATATATATATATATATATATATATATATATATATATATATATATATATATATATATATATATTGTGTGTAGGTTACAGTCAATGAAAAATACGAGAATTAAGAAAATAAGCGGAAAAAAACGACTCAATTACATCAAGGGAAAAGTTTGGGGGGCTAAGATGCAATAATCCAAAAGTTGAATTGGACCAGAAAAGATACTTTGAAGATTGATAGGAGTCAATTGAATGCAAATCGGAGTAAAAAAGGAAAGGGATATGGTTAGAATATTACCATAAATCGACTTCAAATCATATAAGATATCTTCAAGATTTTTGGTCAACTTGAAGCCCATTTTTCGGATGGAGAACATTTGAATTGGAAATATTGTATTTCTAAAAGAATCTTAGCTCTTTTAACTAGCTTCTAATGCACTTTGAATCACCTAAATCGGACACTAAAAGAGAAAGTTATGATCAGAATACTGAAAGCTATGCAGAGACAAAATTACGTGCGCGCAAATGTAACTTTCCTTATTTGATTCTAACTCTTTTGGAAGACATTTTGGACGTGAATTTTGACCAAATTTTTATCATCTTGGAAGCAGACAAAGAGGAAAAAGAGAGCGGGATATACATTGAACAACAAGACTTCATCACTTGGATTCAGAATTGAAGGCATAAAGTGAAGGATTTCAAATTCTTTTCATACTTTAATGATTCGGGTGATGTCGTTCTTTTATTTTTCCTGTTTTTCCTACATTAATATGCTAGGCTAAATCTCTTTGTATTGGATGGATGACAAAACTGATTGACTCTTAGTTTTTAATTCAAGACCTTATGTACAACTTAATTCTTGTGTTGTGGTTTCTTTAATATGCATATCCATATTGTTTTAATGTTTGCTCACCATTAGGATAATAAGTTGCTTATTCATAGTATTGAAAAACTCACGGTAGGTAAAACACTGTTATTGGAATGCATGGATAATGAATGTTAGGAATAATATTTGTAACGTCTGCGATCCCGTGTGATAATCCTTTACATCAATGCGTGTTTGACATATGAATTCGGACTAGAAATAGGATCGTCTCGTGGTAATCATAAGTTTATTATATCTTGGGAAAGAATAATAAATAAAAGTGAAATTATCAATCGTCACAATTGCATGAGTTGAGATGATTATCATAGGTTGAGAATTAGAACTAAGAGTTGATCAGTGGCGTCGGAAATCCAATACATTCACTCATCTGAATTCTAAAACAAATTCTCATCAATTTTTCAATTTTTAGTTGTAGAACTTAATTAGCTATTCAAACAAACATCAACTTTTAGTTAATCACACGAATTTAATTATATCGAATACACTGGAATTAGACCTTATTCCCTGTGGGACGATAACTCTTTTATCATAATTATTACTTGTACAAGAACTCGTATGCTTGCGGAATTTCGACGAACACTATCCAATCGAAGGAACATAGATTTCCTCCATGCATATTTGTATAATCATTCCAAATAAGGCACAGGCCATTGTATTGGCAAATAAATTTTATACGTCAAAATCATGAAACTACATGCCCGTTCATAATTTTTAACTTGGAATTATCGACTTGCAAAATATAAAATGGTTTACAATGCCCATTTATAATTAATCAAAGATGCAATAGACACAAGTACATGCATAAGTCCACCATTTTCATTGCATTTAAAATGAAAAGTCACATTATTTCAATCATTTCCTCCCATGGCAGTTACAAAATATACAATGAGTCATCAAAACGTATTACATAATTTCAATAGAGAGAAAATTACTAAGTACGTGAATCACAATCAAAATTATGAATTGCATTAAACATGTATTTAATGAATCTTTATTTCACATGCAATAATTTAGAGTCCCTACCACTTCCAAATTAATTCAAAAAAATTCATTTCCGATTTTCAGTTTAAGAATGCAAATAGATATTAACAAATGAAACTACCAAAAAGGACATATTAACGAGTAAATGATTTTTATCAATTATCCACCATGGTAACGATAAATGATTTTTATCCATTACCCACCATGGTAACATTATCTTCCAATTGTTAAATAATTTATAAACATCATATGCATATTTTTTTTCCATGCAATTTCTCCATTGGCGGGCAGTTGATCAGACAAATATTCAAACATAATTCAACATATCTGTAGGCAACAATTTAAAAGTAAAGAGATGTGAACCAATGGTCACAAAATCTTGCACTTTCCCATTGTTCATGAAAAAGGAATCTTCCATCATTCATATTTATACACAATAATGTGATAGTGATTATATTATTAAATCCAAATTACTCCACCACAATATCATGAATGCAGAGATTGACTCTCCGATTCATCTATTTCCATGAAAAAACATTTATAAAGCATTTGCAGAGAATACACATGATGGTATATTTGCCGATTCTAAATAAAATTTTGGAATATAAATGCACAATAAAAACCACTAAAATTCATCTTAGGATTGTTGGAAAATTACACTGATATTGTGCATATCATATTCACAAAACATGTCATTTATGTTCACGAAATCTAAACGCAATTTCGTCTTATCGAAATGGATTTGGGAAGATGAAACGACGGATTCAATTATTTCCTTTCTTTATTTCAAATCTACATGAAATCAAAAGAATATTATTAATTTTCTGAAATTAAATACGAAGAAAGAAATTAGAAATAATTAAGGTGAGATGCGAGTGATGCAATTGGCCGATGCAAGTGTTAGACACTTTGTCATTCAAATGAATTTGCCATGCATTTGTGCTAATGGTTTTTCGGCAATCATCTCCCAAGATACAATGACCACGTCAAGCCATAGGAGCACTCTAAATGACTTCGACCAACGAACTCGAACGAAGTTCCCTCTATACTATAATCATGACTTTGATGCAAGTGTTTTATGCAAACTAAAGTGTAAGCATGGAATGAAATAATATTGAACTATCTATTGACTTTTATAAATTTCAAGAATGATAAAATTCAAACACATGGGGTCTACATATAGTAGTTGGAAAGGATGTCAAAAGATACAACCATACCAAGAGTCACATCTCTTGGAATTCATAATTATTGGAAAATTATTATGCCAAAGGTCATGACTGTTCATATGAAAATAAAGCTTTTCATCCAACTCTTTTCTAGAATATTTCACAATATTCTATACAATTTTCGAACAATTTCAAGTATTAAGCGGCTTACATTTGACTTAATTTCTCAGTCACCAAATTAAGAATTTCACTTAATAATCATGTAAAATTGGTCACAATCAATTTTCGATACAAAATTCCAACAATGAGCAATTCCAATATGCAAAATCGGATGCCAGTGTGATTGAAGTTCTTTTACCTTGGAATTGCATATGCAAATCTTCAGCAAATATTTTGTTTCATTTTTTGATGAAATACTTTATGGAATGCAATTCTACTATGTTTTGAACCCATTTTGGTGGCAAATTTTGAAGGTACCAAAATCTAGATAGTGATATAGCCAATATTCGCATATCCCAACCATTGGAATCCAAGGATACAAAAGGACTTTATTCATGATTCCATTTACATCATGATCGGGCATTTAAATAGTCCTCAGTGTTAAGGGAATAAATCCCACATCGATTAAATACCGAAATATTGACTAACTTCAATAGATCTTGGGCCACTCATCTTAATAAGGTTGACCTTATTAAGATGGACCCCAAGTCTTAACATGGTATCAGAGCTTAGTAAGCTCTAACGAGCTATTCGATCCGATTAAGTCTAAAAAATAAGCACACGGATTTCAAGATTAGTCTGCTCAAAAAGAGCCACCATCTTGAGGGGGCATGTTAAGAGAATAAATCTCATATCGGTTAAATACCGAAATATTGACCAACTTAAATAGATCTTGGACCACTCCTCTTAATAAGGTTGACCTTATTAAGATGGACCCCAAGTCTTAACGCTCAGGGCCTATGCATATGCTCGAGTTCTATTATTACATGATTACGATATTTTGTGACGACCATCCTCAAGATATGTGAACTACTTAGAGAATTGATGTCCTCAAACCCTTTCCTTGACCAAACTCAAGACCATTTCCCTTGACCAACTCATGACCATTTCACTTAACCTAAAAGGATTATTAGTTTCCTAGAATCCTAACCCTATCCAAACATCACAGCCCAAGACTCCTATGCCTAGGAGAACTCTAGCTCAACAATATTATCATTAAAATTAGACTAGCCCTACAATTATAGTACAATTCTCACACCCATCTCAAGTAGGACTCTTGAAGATAAGGAAACTCGATTTAGAGCTATGATACACTTCAGAATTTCATTCACAGATACACAGTTGCCATTTTTCATTGGCAGTTAGTAAAATAGAAAAAAGCTGTCAATCAGTTGCTACGTTGTAAAGATTATGTGAAAACAATTCTTTACACATAGCTTTTTTCATTGATTTATCCTACTAGGAGTGCACTACTTTATCCTACCAAGAGTGTATTACCTACTTGTATAAATACAAAGCATTGGATCATTACTCTTGTACGCTTTTATATAAATTTTCAGTTTACAGCATCACGCATAAATTTCTCTCTAACTTAAGTATCAGAAGGACAATGAGGACACACCTTGGCAGTTTTGCTTCAGGTGTTGAAAGATCTTGTGTTTGTTGTCAGACATCAATCTCGAAAATTAACAAAAATGATTTTTGGTAGCAACAAATAGAAAACAGGAGGAAAGAAACAAGAATTCTTCTTTCCAATTCACAACTTAAAGATAATTTTTTTTTTTTTTTTGAATTTTGAACAAATGAAAAGAAGGTGGCAAAAGAGATTGTTTGATAGATTAATAAAGGGGGATCAAAATTTTAGAGCTAGTTTTTAATTAGTTTACAAATGCTTCTAAGTTGATTGATAGATTAATTTACACAATTAATTATGATAATCACTCAAACACGAATTGACTATTTGATTAGATTTATTATTAGCCGGAACAAGATTAAATACTTAATCTTTGAGGGAACTATATTTGATTTACACTTTATTACTTGGATTTGATACCACAAACTTGCAAAATTTTAGTGCTCAAGTTTTGTATGCTTTTGTTTGGACAAGAGTATTTAGTTAGTTTTAGTTAATTATAATTTTAATCTGAATGTTTACTATTTTATTTTAGTTTTAATCTACACTTATAAAATTGCACTATTTCCCGTGTTACTTTTCTAAATAATGTAAACAAAGCTATCTTGCCATATTTGATCTAAAAATTGCATTGTGTTTGAGCCCCATTATTTGACATCATAATGAGATCAATATATATATATTTTTTAAATATGTGGTTGAAAATTTTTTTATTTACGTGTAATATTATTTTATTAAAAATTGTGTAGTTAAAAGTAGGAGAGAGAAAAAATTTAACTTAATGTAATAAGAAATAATGGGGCCGAAACGGGGACATTCAAATTGAGACAAAGGAACAATGAGGGTTGTCAATCGATCCAACCGTCGACTTGCTATTGGATGATGTGTAAGAATGCCTAGTGGACCTATCACTTGACCCACTAGAGTAATCCTCACTTGGCCCATTGGAGACTAGTACCAGGTGTAATGATGATGTTATACATTGAAAATCACATGTTAATTGTTATGTAAATGTGAGAGAAGATTGATCATTCGAGGGAAGAATAAGTAGATAAGATTTGTCAGTTGATCAAAAGCGTTTCAACTAGGTTAACATTTAAATTAAAAAAAAAAAAGGAAAAAAGAAAAAACGAAAAAAAGAAAAGAAATTTTTTTTGTACATCAAGGTATTCCACACTCACATGGGATGGGGTCCGCTCGAATAAATTTTCCATCTAATCATTGGACCCATTTGGACGGTAAATGAATCACCTCAAATGGCCCGTAAGGGCACACCACGTGGTGCTACTCCTCTATGTTATGATAGTTCTCATCGAGGAGCATGTGGCTTATGAAACTAGGAAAGGAAATGAGACATATTGCATAGAACGATAGTGTGCGTGTATATCTGCTAGGCAAGTTGAGAGTTAACTGAGTTGATCTATGTCTAGCATGTAGGATGATCAATGTCAGTGAGTATGAATTGGTCGACCAACCCTCTTATGATAAAGTCCTCCTTCAAGTACTCTCAAGGTTCCAGCATGCATAAATTTTGTCGACTAACCAACGTCATAATGTAAATTGGTTGAGCGAGATATGCAGATCCCTTTTGATTTAACAAATCTAGTCTATCCATTACGGATACTTGACCCTAGATATCTCCGTTATTCAAAGAAAGGACTATGACATCTGGCAGTCTTATCCTAACAAACTTGCTACATCAGCAAGGAAAACATCTATAAATATTAAGTAGAGACCTCTCATCAAAGGTATAATTCTAATGATGCATAGATCCTCATCTTCCTTACACAACCCAAATCTATTATTCCCTCTCCACTAATTGCCATGCTTCAATAAAGATGGGAGAGGAAGTCTAAAACAATTTCCTGTATGTTTCTTAGCAACTGGATTTTAGATAACCACCACTAGTAGGAAGGAACAGTGACTATATAGTTTCACTGGGAGTACAACTCGAAACCTAACGAACTACATTTCATGTGACATAATCAAACCTTTTCATTATACGTCTATGTAGTACTTCTTTTGCTCACGGTTACATTCACAAATTTGAAGGAGATTGTGTGAAACTTTATCATACCCCAAATCTCTAGAAGTCCATATCTTTCCTTAATGCAACCTTGATTCTTTTTCGTATCCCCAATCTAAGAAGTGAAACTCATTTATTAAACCTTTTGGATGCTTGAATCATCTTTTAAAGCGCACATTTTGGCATCAATGGTAAGTCTTACATAATTCATTACTCAAGCACAGACTTTTCCAAACAAAGCATCAAAACATTTTTGTTAAAAAATTAAAAATTTATATGAATCTCATTCTAAGAACTTGTTTTAGGATGCGTATTTAATTTTTTCTAAACAAAAGGATTAGATAAAAAAAAAAAAAAAATCAAAATGTCTAAAATTTGAATTCCAATTATTTGGCATGAAATACTAACAAAGTTAAAACATGATAACAAAAGAGCTTGTATTTCACTACAAATTAAAGAAACATAGTTGTCTTCTCATCTTTATATTTTCCATTGAATTATGAACATTTTTATTTGACAAGGTAAAGAATCTGATTATTAGACTCGATATCGCTTCCTAGCACACAATAAGGAATTTATGATTTATGTAGTTAAATTCAAATGTCCACCTCCCGTATGTATGTACCCTAATTATCTTTTATTTGGTAGGGGCGGTGAGGGACCCTAAAGATTGGAGTTCAACCTAATTATCTTTTATTTATAAGAGACATGATCGGAGAATTCAAATCTCCGTTGGATCTTGGTGGGGGCCCTAACAACCTCTAAATTACAAACTATCGACATGTACGTGTACGCCCATAGCTTACAAAGTCAAAGAGCAAAACCAAACACCTTTTGACTTGCAGTTCTCTCTTATCACACATTCCCTTTCAAGAAAGAGCCTAATGTGATTTGTAGCGAAAAAGTACGACATCCACTAAGGCCTAAGCCGAAGATTATTTTCTTCTAAAGATTCCTTAATCACTTCCACTTTTTCTCTATTCATGGCGCTCTCTCTCTCTCTCTAACCTTCAAGTAAAAGCTTAGAGTGTATAATGATCTCCCAGTTAAAAAGTAAATAAAAATTAGATATTTTCGTTTGACTTTAGGCCCGTTTGGGAGTGATTTTCTCCCAAAAAATTGATTTTTTGACCGTTGTTTCATCATTTCAATAGTAATTTTTTATTTCTTCTTTAACATATGGTCCCTTATTTTTCTCCTAATGGTCAAAAAATAAATTTGCAAAATTACTACCAAACAGGTCCGTAGGAAACAATCTAAAGATCATAATGAAACCTTTCAACTGTTAATCATCTTAAAGTAATTACATTGTAAGAGGTAAACGACGAAGAAAACAAAAACAATTATCACCTGCTAACACTATTGAGGAAAAAGTAAACCGGGTTTTCGAACTTTCTAATCCGATTTCAAGCAAAGAATAAGCTACAATTATGACGTTCACTCACGAAATAAATTACGGAGAAATTAAAATTGATAATCGCTTTTTTCTACTTCCATTTCTTGCACTCAGTCGACAGTGCTAATCCTCGTCGTTTTACTCCTTGACTATCTTTTGTTATATATTTATGGTATAAATATAAAATGTGAAAGAAATAATCAAATTAGATAAAGTGCCAAAGTGGTGGGAAATGTGACATTTGTGTGGGACGTCAGGGGTTCGAATCACTCCCCACGCAAATATTAAAATGTCTTGATTTGGGCCTTGGGCTTCCTTGACTAAAATAAATATTTTTTTTTTTGGTTATTTAATTGGTAAAACTAACCAGTATTTTATGACTGTTGGTTTTGTAACAACCCACTAACTGCGATTAAAACACCCACTACTCAGTCATTAAAATTCTGCATTAACATGGTGAAGACTGTTACTACCATCTTGCCTATATAAACCCATGTCTTGCTTTGGGAAAAGACACACAAAAAGAAAATAGAATCAATCACTCTTTTCATATTGTGAACTTCTTATATTCGGGTTTTTATACCTATTCTGGAGTACAATTGAGAGTTCTAGAAAAACCATTCGTGATTGCTGCATAAGTGGTTTACGATCGTTGTATCCTGGGAGTGATTGTCCACGGAGGTCACAGCAATTATTGACGGGCAATTTCACTTTAGGACATCGTGCTGTCACGAGACTCGATCGATAAGTTTTATATTTCTGCATTATATTGTTCTGATCACTGCTGCAACTAATTATTTTTCCAACATCTTTTCCCCTCGGATTGGGGCGTGATCCGCTCTTGTATAATTTGATTGACGAGTCAAACATCTCGGCCACCTATTTCAACGAAGTGTCACAATCCACTGGTTGTGGATTCGCATTTTGTTTCAATAATTATAATCCAAGAAGTATGTAATAGACTAGTGTGATTGGCAATGCAATCAACATTCCAAATATAACCCTGTCATTGATAATAAAACAATTGAAAAATGAATGTGTCAGTATATGAAAATATTAAATAGCTAATTCTGGATGAAATTCATTACTTACGCAGTGCTAAGAATGGCTGGATGAACATTGTATTCTTTAGCAAACACAAATGGAACAATCCCTTGTGGAAGTGCGGCCTAGCATTTGATAAGAAATACATCAGAGAACTCAACAAAAATACTTCAGATGTTCCGAAATGAATTTTCGACAACTTGGCATATTGCGTTTGAAATGATGCTTCTCATTTGATAACAAAAGTTTTATTGCGAGATGTGAAAAGTTTCGGCCATTGACGAGACGATAGTAGAGTTAACGATGATTTACCTGTACGATCGCGACATGGAGTAGAGTACCACGAAGGCCAATAGCGAAGGAAGCTGCAGCCATTACTGCTGGGCCAGCGAAGAACCTCACTGCCATGGAGAAAGCAGCTGCCTTGTTCCCGCATGCTATTATCTTCGGTTGAAGTGCCATAAACAAGCCTGTTATTTCTCATAAATTAACAGATATATTATATACTCGATCTCCTTAAAGTAGTTAATAGAAAAAAATAACCACAATCAAATACATATAATTCTCAATGTACAATAACAAAAAGTCTGTCTCGATGTCTATTAAACTCCTGCTAACTTTGCAAATATGCACCAGCATTTGAGACACTCATTTATCTCAATTCTTGGTACCACAACCAGACATTTTTCCACTTGGCCCCATCTGTTGGCTTTTCAATTTATTCATTCCCCGTGACATTTTGGGTTACATAAAATTATATTATTTTTAGGGTTATGCTACAAG
Source organism: Olea europaea var. sylvestris (assembly GCF_002742605.1). NCBI lineage: Eukaryota > Viridiplantae > Streptophyta > Magnoliopsida > Lamiales > Oleaceae > Olea > Olea europaea. Next base: position 14,653,661 of record NC_036237.1, on the reverse strand, counting down.
TATCAAATGGTTTACCGAATTGATAAGTGGCGGTCCTGTCTATTTTCGCCACTGATCAATTCGATAAACCATTAGGTAATCTATTTGGTACAAGTAGATTAATATTTATTTTTATACCTCCAAACACATACAATGAATATATGTTCAAATTAAGTATATATCTGGTTGACACGATGAACTCTGCAGTGTATTAATGACTTACCTAAGCTAAACATAGCCATTCCAAGGCCAGCATCAGAGAGTATGGAGATTGACCCTTGTACAATCTTAGGCATATGCACATCCCACCTGAAATTAAACCACGAAAGCTCATTAGTCAGTCAAAATTCATTCAATCAATCTAAATCAAATGTCTAGTAATTTCAACATTTTTAATATTAGTTTACCTAAACGAGACTAGCGACCATATTAAACCAATGAGACTTGAATACGTGTTAGGATTTCGGATAAGTTTTCGCCACACCATAATCAAAATTAGTCGAGTCATGACACTAGCCGGTGGCATATTGCTTACGGCGCTGGGAAATTGACCTTGGACAACACGTGGTTGTAGCTGGACCGTAGGATTGTTGCTCAGTTTGGACAGCTCTGTGGGACCATCCTTTTCTCTCTCCTCTTCTGCATGCTCTCTACCTCGACCACAAAAATCCCCAGTTTGGGGAATGGCTTCATTTAAAAAAGAAAATCAAACACTAAACTATACAGTATTAAAATGCATCAGTTCATAATAAAACGTAACAATGGAATGGAATCTACCTTTAGTTTCCCCATTTTGAGGGTTATCAGAAACAAACAACTTGATTTCCTTGGATTGCTCGGAAGCACTGAAATCGGGTCCACCGAGCACGTGATGCCCACCTCCTTCCGACACCGGCGATGTGCTCGAGCTCCACACCAACATGTGAAGCTCCTTAGAATCATGGTTCGCCTTGTTACCCGGTTTCTGGGACCGTGGCTGAGGCTGCGACTGCAGTTGCTGCTGATGGTTTTTTGCAGTTTTTGGAACAGCTGAAGCACTATCGAGATTCGGAGCCGGATGCGAAGTGAAAGGCAATGATGGGCTCGTGAGAGGTCCAGGTGCACAGTTTTCCTCAAAATTTGACGTCCTCGGAGTTGGACCTCTAGATGATTGAACTGAGTACATATCTGTGACATTGAAGTTCGAAAATCTACCTGTATCGGACTGACCAAAATTCGATAGTCTGCCTGGAAATCCCATCATCGAGCATAAATCGGAATGATTAAAATTAGACCCCCTTGGAGTCGAACTCAAACTGTAAATTTCAGCTCCTGTAAGATTCGACGGCCGAGGGGTCAATCCTGAGAATGAACCATGTCCAAGTGACCTCCTTGATGCATTTGATTTCCTCACAGTTACATGAAGCTTGCCATCATTACCTAACTCAGCATCTGTTTCAAGAAAATCTTGTCCATCTAAAGAAACAACATCCGACTCAACCTTAAACGACACAATTGAAGCTGCGGTCTCAGGGAACTGCTCCATGATGAGCATCTTGGCACCGCGATACTCGAACAAGAAGAGCAAAAGCGTGTACCAAATGATGCACTGTAGCACCACTATTTGTACCATAAGACTACCCGAGCCCTTATCATACATAGCAATCAACAAAGGAATGCCCATCACGAGAGTGTTAGGCAGTGTGGAAAGTGAAAAAATTGTTATAGACCATTCAAGACTGCCATTTTTGGTTAAATTAGCCCACAAGCCAAGAATCACAAGCATTATAAGTTTCTGAAGTGTATCTGCAGCGATGAACCGGAAGTTCATGGCATAAGGATCATTGTTCGAAATGAAGTGGAAAGAAAGGAGAGGCACCGCGAAAATGGCGACAAATCTGTTGATGCCGGAGCACTGGTCCGGGGTGAATATTTTCCACCACCGGACGGAGCCATAGGCCAAGATCATGGCTACATAGAGAGGAATTACAGCAGTTAAGACGACATAAAGATCATGCCAACTTATCATTTTCGTCAGTTGAAGAAGGAAAAAACAACTAGTAGCACTTTTATATGGCTTGTTTTTCAAGATTGGGAGGATATATGGAAAAGATGAGGACTAGAATAGGGAGAAAAGGCTGGGGGGCAAATGGAAAGAGAAGTAAGTACTTCAAGATAGAAAAGTCGAGGGGTGGGTATTGCATAGGGTACGGTGCGATGTGGTCAGAGTGGCGTGGGGTGAGTTTGAGTCTTGATATTACAAATACGTCCCCTAAAATATTCTACCTTTAACTTTTTTATAGATTTTTTTCATCGAAATAAAAATATACCAAATGCTCACAGTATGCCTCAGAACTTTGTTCCAGTTTAAAGCGTTTTAACCTTTTAATATCAGTTCAAGTAATTTATAATTTGTTTGGTTCCAAGTTATGCCCTGTTTGATGGGAATTAAAATTAGAATTTTAGTAATTTTTTTGGAAAAGTTAATAAAATGCGTAATTGAAAAGTTGTATATTTTATAAAATATGTGATTAAAATTAATTGTTAATTTTAATTTAAGTTAAAATTTTAATTAATTTAATCTCTACATAACGGTTCTCTCTATACAAAATTAATTTTTAATTACATGTACATTAAAATTTTAATTAATTTAATCCCTACGAAACAGGTCTTCTCTATACAAAATTAATTTTTAATTACATGCAATAGGAAATATCTTGAGTGAATTATTCAAATAGTCATTGAACTTTGCAAAAAATTTTCACGGAGTTACTGAACTTTAAAAAACACTCAATTCATCATTGAACTTTGCAAAACATTTACATGGAGACACTTGACTTTAAAAATCAGCACATTCATCACTAAACTTTGCAAAAGATTTATACAGGGTCACTAGGAAACCTTTTGCAAAGTTCAGTACTGAATTAAGCGATTTTTAAAGTTCAGTTATATCGTGGAAACTTTTTGTAAAATTCAATGATGAATTTGATTATTTTTAAAGTTCGATAACCCCATAAAATCCTTTTACAAAGTTCAATAATCATTTGGATAATTCACTCGAAATCTCTTAAAATGGAACTTAAAGGAGTAAGCGGTGCTTTTTAAGTACTTTTCCATCTATATCTATATAATAGTAAAAGGAAGAATTTTGAGTGCTTTTATAATTAGACAGTATCTTTGTCTTTATGATACAATTATTCAAGTTGAAGAAGATGCCAGTGCAAACACACATAAAAGTGTTATGAAATGATCATACAAAAGCCCCCATTTGAGCCTCGTTTTTTTCACGAAAAATGAATTTTGTAGTAGTTATTTATTTATTATTATTATTATTATTATTTTAAGATTGTATGTTTGAAAAGTAAGAAAAGATTTTTGGTTTACGTATAATCATTTTACAAAAAAAAAATAAAATAATAATAATAATAATAAAAGTGAATTTTTATATAACAAATGTCAAAATGCATAAAATAGTTTGTTTGACATGACTTTTGCTTCATTTAAAAGAGTTTTTAGATGAGGCCATCGTAGGCCCTATTTGAGTTTCATTATTTTCTTATTAAATTAAAAAATATGATCGTTATTTATCACATCAATCCACCATATTTGACTTTTTATTTCTTGTGTAGGGCTCATAACGACTATATTTTCCATTCTCGTTTTTACAATAATGTGATTCAAATGGAGGCTTAATATTTAGTTGAAAATTAATTAAAAAAAATTCCATTCTGAAAGCTTTTTTTTTAAGAAAAATCATATTCGACTAACTTCCTTTAAAAGTTATTTTAACTAAAAAAGCCTTTCATAAAATTAATCAATAGACTTCAAAATTGATTTTTGAACTTCAAAATCACTTTTTAACTTTTTAAAAGTCATGCTAACAAATATGGAGCCTGTTTGGGCCCGATTTTTTCATTCAAAAAATTGATTTTTTGATCGTTATTTCACTATTTCAGCCGTTATATTTGACTTCTTCTTTCACAGGTGGACTCCACTTTTTTCCTAACGGTCAAAAAATCAATTCTCAAAATCACTCCCACACAGGCTCATGGAGGGATGTGAAGTTGTTAACGTGGCCAATACTAGATGGCACGTACGAATTGAATTGAACATAAAAATCATTTATTGACCTCTAAAAATCTCTATCATAATGTTTACTGATAGCTTTAATTTATAAATAATCAATTTTACAGCACCATCACTTATCTCTTTGTCCTTATTCTCCATTATTGGCCACTTCAACGTTAACTTTAAAAAATCAAATCTCAATTTGTGCATCATTCTTAAATATCTTTATTTTCTCAATGATTATATATGCTTCTTTATGTTTCTTTAATAATTCCTTAAATCATGACTTAAAATAGTCACATGTCAATATTTAAAACCTGGAATTTATCTTTCGTGTCACCCCTTTATATAACAAACTAGATTAGATAGAATTAGCCCCATTTGTTTATTATTTTTTATCCATTAAAATGAAAAATATGACCGTTATTCATCACATCAAGTCACCGTTTTTAACTTTTTATCTCTTGTGTGAGGCTCGTAACTGCTATATTTTTCATTCCCATTTTTACATTAATGTGTACCAAATGGTTGTAATCTTATATGCTGAATACAGGAATATTAGGAAACGTTGGATTTACTATTTTCAATTTTTAAATTGTAAAATATTCAAAACTTCTTTAATTTGATATTTTTGAAAATGCACATTTCATAACAAGATTAAGGACCTATTCGGTAGTGATTATGAGAATTAAATTTTTGACCATTAGAGAAAAAATGGGCCCCACCTGTGAATGTAGAAGTAAAAAAATGACGGCCGATTTAGCGAAGTAACAGTCAAAAATTGATATTAAATTTAATCTAATATTAAAAACACATTTTTGACATTTTGCATGGAAAATGAAAGCAATCCGAATTTACATTCTTTGATTCCAGAGACTAGGAAAATTTATATATAAGATCCTGATGAAACTTTCAAAGAACTCTTCACATACAAAATTTATTTGTAAATTGCGGTCAACCTTGAACTTTCAAACTTATTTCAATTTGGTCAATGCTTTATGATTTTCTTCCGATTTTGATCACTTTTCATCCTAGTCTTCAATATTGATGTTGAAACTTTTGAAAGCATCAACGTTTTTCCTCGAATCTCAATAATTTTCAGAAATTGGTACTCCTCAAGTTCTAAAAATGTACAATTTAGTCCCCAACATTTCTATAATTTGAATTTCACTTATCAAACTTGCGACTTTCCTCTGATTTCTTCCTTATTGTTTCTTATTAATCTCATGCAAGCTGATAAGCCTTTATTTGCTTCGGTTGAACTCCAATTTGGGCAAAAATCGTCAGGTTTAGGTTTGCTCTAAATAACTCCAGTATGGATTTTACCTATAATAAAATTTATTAAACTATATTAAGTAGAATTTACCCAAAATTTCAAATATAATTCAAGTTTTAAGAACAAATACACGTGAAAAATATAATTATCATTTCCTCCAATATCATATAAAGAAAGATAGCTAAAAAATGATGTTTTGATTAGGAGTGTGCATGTAAATGTGGAAAATACTGATAACTATTCAATGACTCATATATGATTCTATGTGCTGGGTTTTTTGAATTCCGAGCGATGATGTTAAACAGTGTTGGATAGTCGGATTAGATTTCATAGGTTTCGGCCGATGATTGAAATATTTATTAACACACTCGATTAATTGGCTCAACCTGAAAAACAACTTGAGGGTCGTTTGTAGCAGCTTAATATAGTTAATGTTGCTCACGGCCCATTTACTTCTTGGATGGCTCAATTTGTGTTCCGCCCTCTTTAACCATTAGTTGGTCCATGAGCCCACTATATTATTACACTCTAAACCTATATATTGCTCTCATTTGTTAAATGAGCCGTGTGTGTGCAATTGAAAAGAGGCAGCCGACATTTTCTCTAGTTTTCTCTCTTGAGCCTTAAAATTGAATCTGTCTTCCTCTATTCTTGGTGATTCATTGCAGCCACCATATTGTGTTCTTTGTGAACACATTGAGTGGAGCAACCGAAGTAATAATCCTTGTTTGGGTTGGAGCCATTGTTGGATGTGTTTAATAAGGTTGAGATTGGTGAAACTGAGCTCGAAAAATCCACCATCAGAGGTCGATTATTCAACATTTGGTATCAAAGCGAGGTTGGGGTGGAATTTTCGGCCAAAATCCGACCAGAAACCGACCAGAAAATCGGTAGAAAACAAAAAATCGGACTGCCCAGTTTTTTCACTAAAAACCGCACCTGGAAATGCAATTTTCCGGCGATCCAAACATCTTTTGGTGAAATGGAGACTAGGGTTGAGACGTGCAGATGGAGGCAATTCTGGGTGTGTGGCGCGTGATTCCGGCGGCGGCACGTGGCTTCTCTGGCGGTGGCGTGTGTGGGCGCGTGGGGCCGATTTTGGGAAAGCTGTCTTCAGGCAGTTTGTTCATCATATTATTCCTAACATTTTTCGTGTTGGAAGTTTAATGTTTCATGTTACACAGAAAAAGTTGGACGATTTTGCCCCTGGAAATCGAACTGCATTTCTTGGTAGGCTGTACTGTTATATTTGCTGAATCTTTAAGACGGATAGTGGTGGTCCTAAGGTAGTAGATTCGCATCTCTCTCGATTATATGGACTCAAACATGTCTGCTCTGGTAAATTGGCTTAACCCGTTAATTTCAGCATTCGCACATCACCGTGTGGGGTGACAATATGTTGGGGGTTGTCATTGCTTGGCAGCCATTGTTTGTACTAGAAATTAGGATCACTTGATCTTAATGGTTGCGATTGAGTACTTATTTTTGGATAAATTAACGTATTGTGCTTTGTGCTAAAATTGTCATGAAATTTCATTTGATTGGATATACCTATTTTGTTGCATCATAAGTTTCGCTGTATTGTTACTTTCGTTAGAATACCTAGACCTTACCCGTTCAAACTTTCCCTTGATCTAAGACCGCGAGTCTTGCGAAACCCTGAAAATCTAGAACGGTGTATATTGCGGCCGTAGTATTACTTTGTGTGATCTATTTGCCTAATTGATTGTTTCATTTTTCAAAGATGTCTTCACATTTCAAAGTTGGTATTTTCAATAGAAAAGGTGATTTTTCAATCTGGCAACAAAAAATGAAGGGTATTTTAGTCCAACAAAAGGTTTCAAAAGCCATTGAAGGTAATTTTCCAGCTAATTTTTCAAAAAAAACAAAAAGAAGAAGCCGATGAGCTTGCTTATACCTCAATCATTTTACATCTGTCTGACGCTGTTTTGAGAAAAATAGGAAAACTAAAAACCACAAAAGATCTTTGGAAAAAGTTGGAAAATCTATATTTGTTTAAATCCCCTCCCAAATAAACTTTATCTTCTTAAGCATTTTTTTAGTTTTAAAATGGATCCTTCAAAGGATTTTGATGACAATTTAGATGTTTTCAATAAATTTCTCCAAGATATTGTTAACTGTAAAGAAACTGTATCTAAAACCTACAAGGCTATAATCTTGCTTAATTCTATGCCCGAGTTATATAAGGAAGTTAAAAATGCCATTAAGTATGGTAGGGACACATTGACTCCCGAGATCGTCGTAGACTCGCTTAGGAGTAAGGAGATGGAAATGAAGGTTGAAAATGAAGATAAGAGGAGTGGTGAGTTACACATGATAAGGAGTGGGATAAAGTTTAAGAAAATGAATTTGGGTAGAGTTCAAAATAGTGGTGATTCAAGTAGTGACTTGAGTGATAAAGGTGGTAAGATGAAGGGCAAGGGACGGGACAAGTCTGGTGGTGGACGATGTTATAGTTGTGGTAAGTCTGAACACTTTATTAGAGATTGTCCCAAGAAGAAGGATAAATAGAAGGGTTATGTGAAAGGTGAGACGAATGTGGTTGAGGGGTCGAGTTATGACCCCAGTGAGGTTTATTGAGAGAGTAAACCTAGTCACTGCATATGCATCTGCATCTGTGTGTGATCCTTTTAGCATGTGTGTGATTGCCTAATTTGTTGCATGGCTGTATGTTGCATTTCAATTTGTTTGATATGTGTGTTTGCATGAATTTGAGGTAATGTGATTACTTGGTGTGATCGTTTGCATGCATAGTGGGTTAGGATGTATTAGCACTGTGTTAGATGTCTTTTGATAAGGTGGAGTATAGATGCTTAGGGGTACATGGTGATTTGTACCGGGGAATGTGGAGTGTGACATTTGGATCACGAGTGGAGATGTGATCAAATGTGTAAAATCCTTTATCTGTGAAAGAGACCCTGTACAGGTGGAGTGCGAGAGAGACACTTCTATCACTTCTGTAAGGTGGAATCTCATTATCCACGTAGGTTAGAAGAAGTGATGTGATGATAGAGGATTATTCCTGAACTTAGGATCTATTGTGACTTGCTATTTTGACATGAATTGTGTGATCTATTTAGTGAGCATGGTAGGCGATGAGAGGAGATATGTGTTCTCGAGGTGGGAGTAACACGAAATGGGATAGGATAAGTGTGGTGAGATCTTTCGTGAGGTCATTTATGCATTTGTTGCATATGTGTTTGACCGCGTGCTGATTAACTTGGTGTTAATCTTCAATTCTGTGTGAACGTGAATTTGAAAAGATCTGTGTGATGTATCCTATATAATATCTTTATCGCATGATTAGTTGTTCACTGTAAGTACTTGTTTCTACCTGGGTGTTTTTTTGGACCTTAGCCCCGGTGAGTACATGGAGCATGTATGGTGTGTGTTTTGGTTCGAAACACGAGGTAAGGTCTGAAATACCAATTTTATTGGATTACCATGATTGTGCAAGTTTAAACTTTGTATTTTGGTTACTTGCAGATTATTGGGCATCAAGGTAGAAATTGTTGGATTTTTTGATACCCAATAATCCCTAGCGATGATGTTAAACAGTGTTGGATAGTCGGATTAGATTTCATAGGTTTCGACCGATGATTGAAATATTTATTAACACACTCGATTAATTGGCTCAACCTGGAAAACAACTTGACGGTCGTTTGTAGCAACTTAATATAGTTAATGTTGTTCACGGCCCATTTACTTTTTGGATGGCTCAATTTGTGTTCCGCCCCCTTTAACCATTAGTTGGTCCATGAGCCCACTATATTATTACACCCTAAACCTATATATTACTCTCATTTGTTGAATGAGCCGTGTGTGTGCAATTGAAAAGAGGCAGCCCACATTTTTCTCTAGTTTTCTCTCTTGAGCCTTAAAATTGAATCTGTCTTCCTCTATTCTTGGTGATTCATTGCAGCCACCATATTGTGTTCTTTGTGAACACATTGAGTTGAGCAACCGAAATAAGAATCCTTGTTTGGGTTGGAGCCATTGTTGGGTGTGTTTAATAAGGTTGAGATTGGTGAAACTGAGCCCGATAAATCTACCATCAGAGGTCGATTATTCAACACTGTGAAATTATTTTATTGCTTTAATTTCCCAAATTTAGTAATTCTGCTATTAGTATTAAAGTCTGTAATCTTAGTTCATTTGCCATTGAACTTTTTGCTGCAATCTTTGATTTTTATCGATCACAACAACATTTTGTACTTCTCAGTTCAGTTCAGTTCATGTCATTAATTATTATTTTTATATTTTTTTGTCAATTTAATTTATTATTTGTTCTTATTTGTTTTTGTAGCATGCTTTATTTATTTATTTTTTTGGGTAAGATTCACTAACTTTAAAATGTATATATTACTTGATAAAAAATAACATAACATTATTCTATCTTATTGAATAATCATATTAATTTGAATAAAATATCACAAACAATTTTTAAAAATTTCAAATTAAACATATTTTTTAGTTTTTGTTTTGGACAAAAAAATTTCGACTAGCCTGCTCATTTTCTGTAATATTAAAATATATCCTCAAAAAAAGAAAATTTCAAAATGGTTTTTGAAAACAAAACTCAAACCAAATGGGACCTTATTATTTTGTAATCTCTATTTAAATGGAATAGTCCTTTAGCCATTTTTTGTATTGAGTTCTACAAAATTCTTCGTTAATTTATTATAAGTTTGTATTCGAGTACTAGAATGGGAAACATGTCTTCCAACTCTGGAAACACAACAAACACTGTCCTCAGGCGCGGATCCAGCACCTGGCGAGCACCCGCAGCCACGCGTGCTGGATTCGCCTGGAGAATATTTTTTGGTTGGCAACATATTAAAGTTTTATTTATTAGGTTTAACTGGTTTAAGCCAAGTGTAATTGTAAATATTAGAATCCTTGCTCTTCCTTTGAATTATACAAAACTTGACAACAATGTCATTTGATGAGTTCGATTTATTCTTATAACAAAATTACAGATGTTCAATTTGAACAAAATAATTGTTATATTTAAACTTTAGGCCTTATTCTATTCTCATTTTTTTCAAAATACATTTTCTCTCTCTTCTTTTTATTCACACATTTTTTAATAAAATAATATTACACACGAATTAAAAAAATTTCTTTACTTTTAGCCACACTTTCTCCTTTAAATCACTGTTTAAAAATGTATTTTTTACAAAAAAAAAAAATGGTGTCAAACGGACTCTTAATATTTTATTGTGACTAGCGGTAGATGGTCAACGGCTGCCCTTACTTACTCAAACTCCTAGATTCGTCCCTTACTGTCCCCTGAAACAACAAATGTGTTCAGCTCCTTTTCCAGCCCTTTTAGCAATGAAGTTTCCATCTCCTTTTTGTGGAACCTTAAGCACTCATTTTTGCGATCAAGATGGATCATAATATCGATTTTCTTTAGAACTCAGTGGTCCTTCCGAACACAAACAATCAGAGAATAGATGGTTTCTTACTGGGAACAAAACCTGTCCACCTAAGTTTCTTCATACTGACCAAACAATTAGATTTTATAGTTGACAATTTTTAGACGAAAATATAATTATAAAAGAATTTTAAAAGTCAAAGAGTCAATTGGTATTTTGATTAGATGAATTAGGAGCTCTTAGGGGTCATCCATGGAGCAAAAAAAAGTTGTCAAAATTATTCCATCTTGCTGTCAAGCTGTTGTTCTAGTGTCTAAAACTGTAACATTTTTGTTAGCTTGTCGCTTGCCTATAGCTCGAGTAGAGCACTTGCCACTTGCTTGTTATAAGGCTCTCACTCGAGTGATAGTGTTTCTCAAGAAACCCTAGTTTATGTTTTTCAAGAGTTTTATATATTATATACTACCCCAAAACCTCTATGCTATATATACTCACGCCCCACTTTGTAAATAGTGTGGGTTGAATATTGTGTTAAACGAAAGATCACATCGCACACATCATACATATAGTTCAATCATCTCTTGATTTAACCATGTCATTGAAAACATCAAATCCACAAAATTCAAAACATCAAAACACATACTTCCACATAATCTATTAGAGTTCTTAAGATCAAAGAAGGTGATTCCAGTTTTGGTTAAAAGAGAAGAAGGAGTTCTCAGTGATCTACACGAGATAGACGATCTAGAATGCCAAAAGTTAGTACAGGAGCACGCAATCTTGAAGGACTTTGGTAATTAACGTCAGAAGGTCAGAAATTACTAAAGTTAGTTGAGTCTGGACAAAACTATAAGCTGATTTGTTTATAGTGGATTCTTACTGACTTGGACTCGGACTTTTTTATATTGTTGGTGTTATTTACTTTTTTGCAATTTATTAACTACGGTAATTTAGTATAGGATAGTTGTGCGTGTGAATTCATTTGGATAAATTAATAACCGTGACTTGTTATTTTATTGATAGGTAAATTCAAATTTACATAAAACACCTATTCTCCCCCTTCTAGGTGTTAGTTGAGTCAAACGTCATAATTTCAATTGGTATTAGAGCCTCAATTCAATTCTTAACCCTAACTTAATCTAGATAAGCTAGTCTCTATTCATGCCTCCATTTTATGATGGAAGCAATTATGCATATTAGATGTTAGAATGAGAGCATTTTTTAAGTTTCTGGACGAGCGGATTTAGGTTAGTATATGAAATGGTTGGACCGTCCCCTCTACCGTTATCTAAGGTATAGTTATCCCTACAGATATTTCACTTTGGACTAAGGGTGAAATAGCTGAGTATAACTAGAATAGTAAAGGGCTTCATGTTCTATTTATAGTTGTGTCTGTCAAAGAGTTTAGGAGAGTATTGAATTTGTAAGACCATGAAAGAATTTTAAGATATCTTAGAGACCATATACGAGGGAACCAAAAATGTAAAGAACTCCAAGCTGTAGATGTTAATCACTAGGTTTGAAGAAATAAGAATGAAGGATGATGAATTCTATGCGAAGTTAAATGACATATTGAACTCTATCCTTAACCTAGATGAGAAAATTCTAGAGCCTAAAATCATTCGAAAAGTTCTTAGATCTTTACCTAAGAGGTTTAGACCCAAGATTACTGCGATTGAAGAGAGCAATAACTTAGATACAATTAAGATAGAGGTTGATCTCTTCAAACCTATGAACTCACCATATCTCAACCGAAAAGGAATAAATCTATAGCCTTGAACACAATTAAGGAAGAAGAGTATGAGTCTATTGATACTGAGATCTGTAGGGATAAGGCCATAGTTTATTTTGTCGAGAAATTCCAAAAGGTTCATAGGAATAAGAGAAAACTTCAAGAAAGGAAGAAGGGTGTCCTCAGTAAATTCCAGAAAGACAAGCGTGATAAGACTAATGCTAGGATTCTAAAAAGAAATCTCAGTCAGTTAGATGTCATGAGTGTCAGGGTTTTGGTCACTATAGGAGTAAATGCCTTAGCTGTAAGAAGAACCTAAATAAAGGAAAAATTAAGGTATTGGCAGTGTCACTAACTGATGATGAATCTAATTCAAGTGACTAGAGTGATTCCTTTAGCAGTGAATTGTGAGATTCCTCCATGATTGTATTTATTTATTTACTACTTTGATCTGAATGTTTATGATTGTTAAGTATAGGAATTAATTACCTTAATCATTTAGAACAATTAATAAGTGACTTGTTTCTTTTAATAGGATTGGTTTCGCATTTGGGTTTAAACTATTTGGTAAATTTAAACTTTCAAGTGGTATCAAAGCTTAATTGCGATCCTTGACCCAATATTTTATCTAAATGAGTCAATTACTTTCTGATGAAGGATTTGAGGATGATAGAGATATTCATTAGGCTTATGACCTAGTGCTTAAGGAAAGTCTTAAGTTGAAAAAGGTAAATAGATCCGTATTTAAAAAACTAAATGAAATTGAATTAGAAAAAGAGAGACTTGTGAATAAACTTGAAAGGAGTCTAATAAAAGTTTGAATAAGTTGATTGTTGAGACAAAGTCCTTAGATGTGAAGGCTAAATCTCTTACGAGTGATCTTGAAAAATCTACTGCCCAACTTCAATATTTTTCTAGCAGATCTAAGGAAATTGATGACATGATAGGTCGGAACAAAATAACTTGGAATAAAGGAGATTTAGGCTTTAATGAAACAAGTTCTCAAATTGGTTCATCTTTTGAAAAAAAGTTTTTAACTTTCTCAAAGCCTGAGATTCAAAACTTAAAACTTAGAGTTATTCCTAGGTTCATCCCTATTTGTCACCCTTGTGGTAAGTTAGAACACATAAGACCTAAGTATCTTGAGCTATTAAGTGGGAACGAGACCAATGATGTATGTGTCTGACGACCAAAATAATCTATATGACATAGGTTAACTTCTCCTAAGGCTCAAAACTTGATATCTAGGATTGCTCCTAAATTCATTCCCATTTGCCATAATTGTGGTGGGTTAGGTCATATAAAACCTAAATGCCGTAAAGCCTTGATCGTGTACAACAAAAAGATCTAACTATTTATGTAAGATTCTTAACACAAGTGAGTCACTTGATTAAATTGACCATTCAATTGACTATGATTACATCTTCTTCTAAGAATGTTTGGGTCAAAAAGAGCGAACTCATAAGTTAAAATGATGATATTAATTACGATATTTCTCATATTGCTCTTCATGGTAAGAGCACTTATGTTTCTTATTGATTAGGTCTATAGGTATTTGCATCTACATTGTTCATAGTATCTACCTATTCATGAGTGCACTCCAACTTTTTTCTTATTTAATTTGTTTTTCATTATTTCTTTATTATTAAAAAATAAAAAAGGAAAAAGGATTTTTGATACTATAACGTTTTAGAGTGATATCATTGGATATGTTGTTTTGTGATCAAGCGTTACTAAAATTAATGAACCGTGAATAAAGTTCCCATTAACTTTTGTTTAGAACTTACTGTAAGTACTTGGTATAAGTTATTTCATGTACCATTTGTACTACACACATTAAGCTATTGTGAGTGGGTTGTGATGCAGGGTTGATTTCCACCGAACTCCAAGTACAAAATCGGGCTTAGTTTACCAATTTCATCGACACCACAAAGGTTGAGACAACTCCAAGAACCACCACTGCCGCCGCCCCACCATTGGAAAGTGAAGTCCAACGATGTGTCCACAAAAGATTAACCACAAAGGTCACAGTGAAGTATATCAAGAAGCCGAGAACAGAGTCTCACAAAGAGAAGAGAAAAATAGGCACACTCCATGGAGGCCGAGAGGAAGGTGGGGATTATATGCCAAGTAAATGGCCAAAATAGGTAAGTTAGGTTAGGGTTAAATTGTGGACCAAAACAAGGCTTGACTCAATTAAAGTGGGCTTCAAAATAATAATATAGCCTTTCAAGGAAATGGGACGAACCCTGAGCAACACTATTTAAAATAGGTTGCTTCGAACGGTCCATAAAAATGTGGATTGTGTTGTCTCGATAATTGTGTCGATGTATTAGTCAATCATATGGCCAAGGCTGATTGATAATAAAAATCGAGGTTACATCATTGTCCGGAGAGATTGTTTGACAACAAATTGCCTAACATGTGACTCTGTGTGTTAGATTTGGAATGACGGTCATCGGTGGAGTAAGTTGACTTTGAATATGAATTAACCTCTAAATTAGTTAGCCTAAACTTTTGTATATCCTCCTGAAAGAAAAATTACCGTTGGCTTTCAAAAGAAAAATATTGGAAATATAAAAAAGTTAAAATAAAAAATGGAGTTATATCGTATACTTGGCTTTGTAGCTTTTGATAGCATGCTGGGTCTCTTAAACCCTGGTGCCTCATAGTTACCTGACTATGGAATTATCGGCCCAAAATTTGTCAAGGATCATTAAGTATGTTTACGAGGATAAATTTGCTCACAAGATAGAAAAATAATATATGCTCATAAAAATGGGGAGAAAGAAAAATTATACATGAAAAATTGAATATGAGCTTTTTAAATTTAAAAAGGTAGTAGCATTGAATTTGACTTTCATAATTTGAAGAAAAATATTCATTCACTAATGATTCTTTGCATGTCCTTTCTCACTGATATAAAGTTTTAAATCTTGTTTACTAGTAGGAATGTCAATGAGATAAGCTGAGTCGGCTAATGAGCCAAAACTCGAGGCTTGAGCTCAACTCGAGTAAAATGGTACGAGCCTTTTTTGAGGCCCAAGTTGAGATTTTGCTCGACCAGAAAAGTTAGGCTCTACCTAAACTTTCAGTTAGGGCCTTTTTGAATCGAAACGGGCCAAGCCGATTTTTTTTAATAGTAAATTGCTGCCTTTTAAGGCAGCTGGCAACCTTTTAAAAAGCAGCATTTTGTCACTTTTTTTAAGGCCCGTGAGCTCGAGCCCACAAGCCACGCGGATTAGCTCGAGCTTGACCAATCCTCTCAAAATGGGGCTTGACCTAAGCCTCAAGTCGGTCCGGCTCTAGCTTTTTTCGGACCGAGCCACAGGTGGATAAATTGATATCCTTTTTATCTATTTATTTAGATATTTGACTTAGGGGAGTCATAAGTATGTTTGAATGATTTTTTATATGTGTTTGGAATTTTGATATTGATATTGTATTTAAATGTTTTGTCAATATTGATATTAATATTCTATTTTTTTTCTTAGTTGTTGACACATGTAGGATTGCATGCTTTAATGTTACACATGTTTTATTTGCATTGTTTTATTTTACTTAGTTATATTTTTTAATTTCAGCTTCCTCTTGCTTTTCACATGATACTATCAAGCTCGTGTGTTTTAGAAAACAAGTTGACAAGATGTTGAAGTAAAGTTTGGAAATTGAGTCATTGGGTAGATTGTTTATAGGTTACCATGAATTTGACTTTGAAATAAACAATTTTGTCACAGAATGTCAAAGCGAAAGTTTGTTAGGTCTCTATTTGTAATTGGCTCCTTAGAAAAATTAAAGTTGTAATTAATGTCACAATAATTAAGGGTTCATATAATAGTCTTTGGAGGAGTAAAAGATTTCCAAGAAGATCACATATTATCAGTGAAATGCAATTAAAAGTCAAAGGAGTGTCAGTGTTGCATTAGTCATGCTCCAAATTTTCAGTCACAAATTGTGATACATTTTTCACATCTAAAATATTCGAACTAAAGAAATACTAGTTCTAAAAGAATTGTAGCAATTTGAATTAACTTCCTAATGTACTTTTAATTACCTCAATCCGATACCGAGGGAGAAAGTAATGATGAAAATATGGACAATTGCTTAGAGGCCAGTTATTGGCGCTCGAGCAATGGTGTTATCCAACAAACCCTAGGTTCGTAATTTTTATTGATTTTTTTAATCCTATTCAATCTCAAACACTTCATATTATATTTTGCAAAACTAGATCATCCCAAGGGCAAGTTGAATCATTATTTTACATTATAGATCCTTCATTTGAAGATCTAAAACACATTCTATTGATTTCTTGGTTTTACCCTAAGATCTTTGATTCTTAAATTCATCCCAAAATATTATTATTGGTCGAACTTTATATTTAGTCAAAAGAACATACGTTGAGATCAAATATATAACCATATTTCTTGCCTCAACCATAGATCAAAACACAAATGATCGTTGATCAAATACCAAATAAAACTCTACTTTTACTTAAGCCTTAAGAGTTTTGAAGTTGGAGAAGATGCGCTAGGAGTTTCAGCGCTTCAAACGAGTTCATTCTTGATAGTTCACGTTGAGAGAAAAGTAACTTTTGGATTACACTACCAAAGGAGTTCCCTAGTGATTTACAAGTTAGGTGGTTAGAGTCATCTTAGGTTTAGCAGTGTTTGAACTAATTGTAAATTAATTTCTCTAGTGGATCGTTTACTGGTAAGTTTGCACGTAGGTTTTTTATTCAAAGATGGGATTTTCCTCAGTGATCATATTTTATGTTAATTATTTATTTACTGCTTTGAGCTGAATGTTTGTGATTGTTTAGACATATAAATTAATTAAATTAATGATTTAGAAGTAATTAATAAGTGACTTGTTGCTTTTAATTGATTTAATTCCGCATTTTGGTCTAAACTCATTGGGTAATTTAAACTATTAGAAAAAATGGCTGGTATAATTTTAATGATTCAAGAAAGCAGCATTGAGCATACCTAATGCTATCAACTCAATCACTAATACTTCTGCCAATTTCATATTGAATTTGAGGACATAAAACAACAATAAGACAAAATATTCGCATTAAAATCAAGAGACATTTCAGTATCGACAATGTAGTCCTCACTAATCATGGTTATAATAATCAAAGAAACTGGAAATCAAGAAAAATGTCAGCAGCTGCCTGTGTAGATCCTTCATGGTATGCGGTCAGTTTTGCAGCAAATCATATTACAACTGATCGGAATAATATTCTAAATCTGTAATCAGACTATTGTGGTAAGGAGAAACTTATTGTTGGAAATGGTAGTCATCTACATATTTTCCATATTAGTTATTTAAAGTTAAATACATCATAAACACCCCCGCACCTTAGAAAAATCATCCAGGTTCCTCATATAGCTAAATCTGATACATCTATAAATTACGTGATATACACATGATGGAGGGGGTTCCACATTGGCCAACTCAACGCTGATTATTCAATATACCTATTAAATTAAGCAACCTTAAATGTATCGGGTGTTGATTCCTATGGCTATTGTGCCCAAAATTTGCAGCGTCCCTTCCCAAAATTTGAATCTTTCATATGTTGGGTTTTGTGCCCATATAGTATATTTTGCTGCGATAAAATAATCATCTATAATAAATAAATTGTGGTTTTATTGTATTATTTATTATTGAGCCTGCAAATTAAAGTGCTTATAACTACTTAAGATAATATAAGTTAGGTATTTGCGTTGAGAAGTACAATGTGACACAACTTATATTTTGATCATAAATAATTTGTTCACAACCAATATATGAAAATTGGCACCTTGTATTGAAAGGTTGTAGTGTTGATCAGTTCACTATTCAAGTTTGTGATTTGTTTTTATCACAGAAAAAGTTAAATGTGACACTAGTACACTTGAACTGTATTGAGCGAATTGTGTGTCAAATTTAATTTTATAGCATGACTGTACGGAGAATTAAATTCCACTAGGTCGTTGTGTATTTTATCTAAATCCCTTGATAGGATTATGTATATTTTTTCGTGATTTTAATGGTTCTTTGATTTATCAATGGATGAGATCAATTTGATTGGTCAAATATCTCGATGAATTGAAAAGTTGTGAATGAGTGGAGTAGAGAACATGAATTTGTGTCGGGAACCATCACCTTAAAAAATGGGTAGAGTGACTACTTAAATATTTTTTGCTGAATGATTAAAATCTGAGTTCAGTGTGTAACAACAGCTAAACTTCGACATCTCTAATTAGTTCTAAGGACCTTTGAAAAAAATGAAATTTAAGTTAATGAGAATAATTAGAAGAGCAAAACGATCATTTATGCTCGTATCTAATTATCGGATCTCGGATGAGGATAAAGTACATATACAGCAGGTCAGAGAAAAGTATTAAATATTTTTGACTTCTGTGATCTTATATTTTTCGAAAGTTCAGTCTTTTGCCTTTAGTGGAAAAAGTAAATACTAATAATCAAATTGGGTGGTCTAGAGTCGACTGAACATGATCTAATTATTAGAGTTTGGATAATACATGTCCGATCAAATCCCTATAGTAGCTTGATGAAGTGTTGGAACTTAATTACGTTAATTATAATAGTTTTGAGCTTAATTGTAGTTACAATAAAATTTTGTACTTAGTTTGAATTACTACAAAAATTGTAAACTTAATTATAATTGAAATTGAAATTGAAATTCTAGAACTATACATGTAATTGAATATAAATTAATTAGATTTGAACTTCAATAGAACTCATATTTGAATGTAAAATTATTATTGTATAAGGATTGAAACTATTCTATTTCTATAAATAGATATTAGATAGATCCTAAACATCATATAGAATGGAATTGTACAATATTCATAATACATGATTTTATGGTGTTTAAATTTTGGAGAGAAAAAATTATTATTCTTGATTTTTTTTCAATTGTCCAGTTAGAGAATTAGTTTATTAATTTAATTAAAAGAAGGTGCCCACAAATCGGTGTAGTCTCGTTTTTGGAGAATACCATAAAAGACTTAAGGTTTGAAGCATCAAATTCTTGGAATTAAAAAACTGAAAGTTTGTGATCCAAAAAGTTTGAAGTTCGTGATTCAAAATTTATTTAAGAATTGATCATCGAATTTAAGTAAAAATTCGATTTTTTTTATATATATAACATACACGTGAATATCTAGACAATCCCATTTATTGAATTAAAGAAAATTTTAATTTCTAGATAATTCCGCTTCGGCATTCCAATATCATAAACTTGGATTGTATTCATTGAGTTCATGGCTGTCGTAACCGCATTGTGAATTTCATCCGCCCAATCGTCCTTAAGATTGCACGGTACTTCATCGTCCTCATCCTTCATTCCTATAATATTCACTAAAACTCTCTTTAGATAATTTTGAAATGTTACTTTTTCGATCAAACATTTAGTGAAATGAAGACAATAGACCAACTATCAACCTCAAAAATGATAAAATTTGACGAATTGAAAGGATTAAATGTATTGATTTTATTTTATGGGATTACTACTACGGATTTACAGACTGGAACGCAAAACGAGCAAAGGCCATTTAAGGCTCACCTGATGCTTCCCATCAATTGGAATAACTTCAAGTTGGTGCCATTCTTGATTTCCATAGCCTTGACGCAGCTACTGCAGCTGGGAATCTACAGTTGCACGTATTCTGAAAGGCATTTTCATAAAGTTTTTTCCATTCTCTCCCTATCATTGCTAGTAGTGTCGCTACTGAACTTCTGGCTGCAACCCTGGTTATACTTTAAGAAACTTTTTTTACTGAGAGAATCTAAAACCGAGTACTGATGTCAGACGAGGCTCGAGTTGAAGTCTGCACAAACACCTGTAAACCAAGTGATATCAACAATCTACATTTCTCTGCATGCAACAGATGATAATTCGGTGTGTTACATCACAACATAAGATCTAGCTCAACTTTAAATATTTAGAAAACCCAGAATTCGAGAAGCGAAATGTTTTCAACCATTTTATTCGGACATGCTTCAATACTGAGAAAAGTAAGAAACATATAATGGACAAACTAAGAAAAGACACATTTAAACTTACAACTGATCGAAATTTTCAAAAACAAGCAAGCCTGAAATATATACTATCCCTCAATTTAATTCGTATGTTTGTCTTCTTCTATAACACTCTGCTGCGAACTTATTACATATAATACATTCTATGCTTCACTTCTTAAATAACGTTGCAGTAGCTCATACATATTTGATTACAATGCTCTTTTGGATAATTGTGTTCCAACATATATGTTTCTTATGTCAACATATTACATACATGATTCAATGTGGACGTTAAATGTAGCAATTTCCGGCAAATGCATTCGATGTCTAGACACTGACACCGGCGCTAGCCGGCAACTCTTGGTGTAATATTGCAGTTTTTGCCTGTTACAACATCATTAATGAAAATTATTGAAGGTGTAATATTATTGAAGAAGGGAAACTTCTAAATGATTAATGTTTGAAAACTTCCAAAACATGCTTAGCGTGTCAGAGACGCTTTAGAAATGAAAACTAATTTTGCGAAGAGATGAGAAAGTCTTACGCTGAACTCAATATATGTATTTTTTTGTCTTAAAAAATGTTTAGATTAATCACATTTTCATTGAAGTACAGAAACTTATTTTCAAATTTTATCAATCAAAAGAATTGTTTGGTTTAAAACAAACTTATCTACTTAAAAAAATCTTTTATATACGTAAACATTTTAAGCTTGGCCAAACATGCTCTTGATAAGTTTCCAAAGTCGAAACTCTTTGATAACTCCAAGAAATGCCTCTAAACAAGAAACCAACTTACCCTCTTCCATGGTGGTGCAAATGCAAGATGACATATATGCTCTCAACAACCATAACAAAATTATTAACAGTTGCTACAAGATAACTGTCTGGCTTTATGATTCCATGGAAAGTCCATAGAGATGAATTCAGCAGTGCACAAATATAAGAGACTCGAATTCCTGTGTTGATCTCTCCTTCACAATTCTCCAAAATGTCTCCCTCCAAAAACATTCCTTCTAAGCCCCCGTTTGAGCCACATTATTTCTCATTACATTAAATTAAATTTTTCTCTGTCCTACTTTTAACCACACAATTTTCAATAAAATAATATTACACGTAAATCAAAAACTTTTCAACCACTCATTTCAAAAAAATACTATTCATCTCATTATAATTTACAAACAATGTGGCTCAAACGACAAAATTAAAGCCTTCCAAAATGTCTCCCTGCAAAAATTGCACCCTTAGCAATCTCCTCTTAAGAACCACGAGTTTCTTTCGCCATAAAAGCATATAAAATACCAAAACTAACAGAAGAGTTTCACTTCTACATGCACATTTATCCTGAAAATGGAATACCAAAAATATTTTGTAATAAGAATAAAATCATTAAAATCGGTCGAATAATATTTAACCACTTGAGTAACTAGTCATTTCAGTTGTCAGGAAGAGAGATTAAATTCATATGGCGATAAAGTGGGGAAATACTTGTTAAACTATCTACATTGAAACATCGAAGTTATACTTTCATTTCTACATAATGGTAGACTGTCATCCAATACAGCTGTCAAGCAATATCCTTGTGTCTGGTACAACTCGATAGGATTTAGGCATAATTAAATTACACAGAATCTGTTGGAAATTCCCTTTATTTCTATTTATCCACAGGGTTTTTTTTTGTTTTTCAAGAGAATATCAACAAACAACAAAAGATCCTTCGAGTAAAAAGAAATAAAGGGAATTGGTGTAAAATTCCCAACAAGTGGTATCAAAACTTTGTTCCTTTTGTAGATTTGTTGAGAATTTTTGGAGATGACTACTATGAGGTATGACATTTCATTGCTAGATCGCAATACAATGTTTTCTTTGTTACAAGAAAAGATGAGGGCTATTCTGGCGCAATTAGATTTGGACGATGCGCTGTGGGGTTTTGAAAAAATGCCAGCTAATTAGATAACAGAGGAGAAGCAACGGAAGGATCGGAAGGCTACGTTATTGATTCATCTTCATCTATCCAACAATATTTCGTAGGATGCCTTGAAGGAGAAAACGACAGCTGCTTTGTGGTTGAGGTTGGAGCAGTTGTGTATGACTAAGAGTCTTAGAAGTAAACTGACTCTTAAGTAGAAATTGTATTCACATCGCATGGCAGAAAGAGAGTCGTTGGAAGACCATGTTGTCGTGTTCAAGGAAATAGTTGTAGATCTGGAAACGTTAGAGGTTAAGTACGATGAAGGGGATCTTGCATTGATCCTGTTGTGTTTGCTGCCTGAGTCTTATGCATCGTTTCGAGATACTATTTTGTATAGTCGAGATACTTTGATTATAGAAGATGTCTATGATACTTTGCACTCAAAGGAAAAGATGAAACATTTGGTTGGAGCTACATCAAGGGATGGGGAAGCTCTTATATCTTAAGGTGGTCAATGAAGAGACAGATCGAGAGTCAAATTTAGCAATGTGGCCTATTACTACTGCAAAAGGAAGGGACATATTCGAAAGGATTGCGATATGTTGTAGGCTAAAGGTGATTTAACTGCAAATCGTGGGGTGCAACCTTAGAATTTAGACGAAACCAATGTAGTTGAGAATTGTTTAGATGGCGAAGAGATGATGTTGATCATGGTATCTGATGTGGAATTTAGGCCTGACGAGAAGTGAATTCTTGATTCGGCATGTTCGCACCACATATGTTCCGATAGAAATTTATTTCAGACATATGAGGCTGTTTAGTAAGGTGGAGTTGTAATGAAAAACAACCAATCTTACCGTATTCCTAGGATCGATGGAGTCAGATTGAGGCTGTGAGATGGAACATTTAGAACAATTGATCAGGTTCGACATGTTCCTGACCTGAAGAGGAATCTCATTTCGCTAAGTACCCTGGATGTAAAGGGATATAAATTCTCTGGAGGAGGTGGAGTCTTAAAGGTCCGAAAGGGATTCCAATTTGTACAAAAAGGACGGAAAAGATCCCAATTGTACATTTTGTAGGGGAGTGCAAAACCAGTTAAGAGGAGACATTTGGATAAGTTTAGTACCGTGGTGGAAGCTCAGTTTGATACATTATCTTGTGTTGGGCTCTGAATCGGTTCAGAACAAATTAGGGATAGCGTTGGTGATTCCACTTTGCCACCAATTTCAGTGGGTACACTGTGTTCAGTTGTTGGGGTAGGACTCATCGAGTGTAGGTACACTGATGTCAGCAATATCTGTGATGCTTTTGGATATATTGAAGGCGATAGTTCTAGCAAGAGGCCTTTTGATCAAGCATCAGGTTTGGTTCCTGCTACAAGGCCTGCTTCGGCTTTGTGTGATCAACATTAATTCGGAGGAGGAATTTTGGAAACCCTGGATTTGGGTTTGGGTGTCGGTTGTGGATGTCGGGCAGAGGACGAGTGTTTGGTTTATATGGAGTGGTTACTGTGTTGAGGAGATTGTTAGGAATGTGACTCAAATTAGAAGATTGAAAAAGTATAATTTGGCTAGAATTGGAAAAGAGATCAAATACCTAATTGTAACATAATTTCTTACCTTTTGGAACTCTATATAGGGTTCGGCCGTGTAATATAAATATTAGGCTCCTTTGTTAGTTTAGGCAGAGTAACAAATAGATGCCAATTGCTAAATTGTTTTGTATTTTCCATGTTGTTGAATTAATAAACATCGTCCTTTGTCATTAATCATTTGTGCTTTTCTTTACTTCTAAACCTCGTTTTTCGGTGTGTGATCAAGTATACTTCGATATTGTCATATTATCTCGTTCTTTAAAATTTAGTTTGAAATCAACGTGTATTATTGAAGCTTCCGCGCCCAACAGAATCACCAAACTTGGAACTAGCATGAAGAAATCAATAATATTCTACATTTAAACTCATGAAGAATACTCATGAAAATTCTTCTTTTCCATTTCAAAGGTATGACTTCAGCTTTGACAGCTCTTTCAATTTAGGAGCCAAGCATGCTAGACCTTCCAACGTAATCATGTCCCACCTCCCCCAGTCCCCCTCCCCATATGCTTTTTTTTTTTGCGCCATGAGCAATTTTATCAATATTGTAAGTACATTTTCCTAACAACTGTTTTGTCTCACCACATGTAGCAGAAATGATTGTGAGCCTTTATACTTCTGATGAAAAATACCGAAATGGGAAACAAATAGATATTATTCACAGATTACTCGAATGGCAGTTCTCCAAAACAAAATATGGAATTATTTTGTCTTATCCTATGCATCTGGTGTTGCATAAATTTGAAAAGAACCATATTCATAAAATCCTTTCATAAAATCATAAATTTCATGTTGAAATCAAAGAGACAACAAAAAGTGCAGAAACATACCTTGATCCATGAATCTTACTGCTTTAATTGGGTTTTGATCTTCCAATTGATACGTGATTTTCCTTCCTTTTGGTTTTCTTGAAAAGTCTCTGTTGGTGGGGATGCAGAGATACCATGAAAAGAATCACGTTCAAATTGGGGACCATAACCACTTTTAAAATAACTGCTATTGGCAGTTATTAACTTTAAGTTATTTCAAATCGGCCCCTCATCAATTCAAAATAACACCTTCTGGTCTCTACACTTTAATCCCATAAAATTTAATACTCATTAGTCCAAAATTAAATCTCATGGATCACTTTATCGACTATATTTACTTTAAAATAGCACCACACATTCTAATAAATGTACATGTGTGGCCCCCAAAGTTGGAATATTTTTTCAACAATCTCCCACTGGGCCAAACATGTTACATTATAAATGTGCACAAACTTATGAGCTCAAAATTGTGCTATAGTTATTAAAGGTATTTCCAAACAATCTCGTCCATTAGTTACATCGATGTAGGATCAAAGCGATTTTCGTCACATTTAGCGTGACTAAATCTATCAATGGTCATGTACACCCATACAACCAAATGACATAGATCAATTATGGGAGTGTAGCATGAAAATTACATGTTATGTGATCCGAAAATGTCTATTTCCAACTGGTCCAGCCTTATTTCTTACGTGAGATCAGTACTGAACATAATAACAGAGTGGAATGAACTGAATACTTTATTTCTGTACAGAAAATATCCAAATACATAAATGAGTTCAAAGAACTAAACATATATAAAGCAATAAGAATACAAACTCCCACTAAAACATGATATCCTTAAAAAGTACAACACCCATATGAGCGGTGTGCTCATGAAAGACCTTGGGTGGTAATCCCTTAGTAAGCGGATCTGCAATCATGGAGTTTGTTCCAATGTGCTCTATAGAAATCTGTCCACTCTGTACTCTTTCCTTCACAACCAGGAATTTAATGTCAATATGTTTTGATTTAGATGAGCTCCTGTTGTTGTTAGAATATAGAACTACTGAGTTGTTGTCACAATACAACTTTAGTGGTCTTTCTATGCCATTCAGAATGCGCAGCCCAGTGACAAAATTTCGCAGCCATATTCCATGATTAGATGCCTCATAGCATGCTACAAACTCTGCTGCCATGGTAGAAGAAGCTATGAGTGTCTGCTTAGTACTCTTCCAGGAAATAGCTCCTCCAGCTAGCAGATAAATATAACCTGATGTGGATCTTCTACTATCTTGGCATCCAGCAAAATCAGAATCGGAGTACCCGATGATCTCTAACTGATCTAATCTGCTATATGTGAGCATATAATCTTTTGTTCTCTTTAGATACCTGATAACCCTTTTAGCTGCCTTCCAATGATCCATCCCAGGGT
The DNA here is from genome assembly GCF_002742605.1 of Olea europaea var. sylvestris. NCBI lineage: Eukaryota > Viridiplantae > Streptophyta > Magnoliopsida > Lamiales > Oleaceae > Olea > Olea europaea. The sequence continues at coordinate 14,627,460 of NC_036237.1, read as the reverse complement.
TGCTTAAATATCTGCCTAGCATTCCAACAATAAATGCTATGTCTGGGCGTGTACATACTTGAGCATACATTAGACTCCCAATAGCTGATGCATAGGGAATCTTCTGCATTTCCTTAGCTTCAAGGTCATTTTGTGGGCACTGTTTGAGACTAAATTTGTCTCCCTTAGCGACAGGGGTGTCACCTGGTTTACAGTCTTGCATGCCAAACCTCTTAAGTACTTTATCGATATAGCTCTTTTGTGACAATCCAAGAATACCTCGAGAACGATCCCGATGTATCCGAATTCCTAATACAAAAGAGGCGTCACCAAGATCTTTCATCTCAAAATTCTTTGATAAAAATCTCTTGGTTTCATGTAACATGCCTATATCGTTAGTGGCAAGCAGTATGTCATCAACATACAAAACCAGGAAAATATGCTT
>NC_036237.1:14623714-14626840 GCF_002742605.1 Olea europaea var. sylvestris | reverse complement strand
GTAATGGGACAAGATCCCAAACTTTATTGTCTTGCATAGACTTATACTCCTCATTCATGGCATCAATCCACTTTTGAGAGTTAGAAACCCACATGGCCTGATGGAAATTGATTGGATCATCTCCCACCATTCCATTATTTTCCTCATGTTCTGGGAGAAATACTATGAAATCATCTGAAATAGTACTTTTCCTCTCTCTCGTGGATCTCCTTAATGGTATTGGCTCTTGAGGTTGTTGAGTTTGTATTTCTGGAATAATTACCATTCTGGATGGGTGGTACTTCAACAATGTCTGGTTGAGGTTCTGGATATGCTTCTTGATCAACTACAGGTATAGAAACCTGTACATTGTCAAAAGCAATAGTAGGAATCGAAACCGATCCTTCCTAAACGTCTTCCTTAAAGACAATGTCTATAACCTTATTTCTCTCCCCAAACTCAACATCCTCAAAAAATGTTGCGGTTCCCGTTTCAAAAATTGACTTAAGTGTGGGATCATAAAATTTATAGCCCCTGGATCGCTCAAAATAGCCAATAAAATAGCTGCTAATTATTTTGGAGTCCAATTTCTTTTCATGTGGCCTATAAGGCCTGGCCTCAGCTGGACATCCCCAAATGTGAAAATGCTTTAGACTAGGCTTTTTGCCTGTCCAAAGTTCATAAGGTGTTTCAGCAACAGCGTTAGTTGGTACTCTATTCAAAATATAAGCTGCAGTCTTTAATGCTTCTCCCCAGAGTGATTTTGGTAAGGTGGAATAACTAATCATACTCCTTACCATGTCCTTAAGAGTTCTGTTTCGTCTTTCAGCTACACCATTCATGCTAGGCGATCCTGGCATGGTGTATTGTGGGACGATTCCACATCTCTCTAGGTATTTAGCAAATGGTCCCGGACATTGTTCACCTGAACCGTCATATCTGCCGTAGTACTCACCACCACGATCAGACCTAACGCTTTTTATCCTTTTGTTGAGTTGATTCTCAACCTTAGCTTTAAAAGCTTTGAACATGTCCAGTGACTCAGACTTTTCATGTATGAGATATAGGTACCCATAACGTGAGTAATCGTCTATGAATGATATAAAATATTGTTGGCCATTCCAAGAAGCTGTAGGGAATGGTCCACAAATATCTGTGTGTATCAATTCTAAGGCATCTGAAGTTCTTTTAGCACCTAATCTCCTTGTTTTGGTCTGTTTTCTCTTGATACACTCGATACAAACATCAAAATCGATGAAATCAAGGGAATCCAAAATACCATCTGACACAAGTCGTTCAACTCTAGCTTTTGAGATGTGACCTAAGCGCTTGTGCCATAATGTTGCAGAATTTTCTTTATTTAATTTGCGTTTAGTACCACGTAAATCCACATGCAAGGTCTCATTATATGATGCAATAATATCAAGCAAATACAGGTTATCATATGCAGATAATGAACCAGTACCAATAATATTGGAATTTAAAGAAAGACTAAACTGATTGTTTTCAAATGAACAACAATAACCTAATTTGTCCAACGAAGAAACAGAAATTAAATTCCGTCTAAAAGACGGTACAACGAAAGTGTCTTTCAAATCCAAATAATAACCAGTTCTTAATAACAACCTAAAAGTCCCTATTACATCAACTTCCACCGATTTGCCATTACCCACATAGATGTATCTTTCGTCATCACTTGGCTTTCGGTAGTTCATGCAGTCCTGCATAGAAACACTTATATGAGTAGTAGCACCAGAATCTATCCACCAAGTGTTTCTAGGTACTGAAGCTAAATTATCCTCAGAATAGACCAAAGTAAGAAGTGTACCTTTCTTTGTACGCCATGCGTGATATTTGGCACAGTCCTTCTTCATATGTCTAGACTGATGGCAAAAGAAACAAATATCTTTGTCTTCCTTTCGTTTCTTTTGTGCTGGACCCTTAGGAGCAGCTTCATATTCCTTCTTCTTTTTCTTGCCCTTATCCTTAGAAGTGTTTGCCAAGTGAGTACTTTCAGTTCTTTCTTGCTTCAACCTTTCTTCCTCTTGCACACAATATGAAATGAGCTCATTTAAAGACCATTTCTCCTTCTGACAGTTATAACTGATCTTAAATTGACTGAACTGTGCAGGAAGCGAGATCAATATCAAATGAACGAGCAAGTCATCAGATAGCTCGAGCTTTAGACCTTTAAGTTTTCAAGCAATATGAGACATCTTTCTGATGTACTCCCTTAAATTTCCCTTGCCCTTGTACTTCATTGAAATCAAGCTTTGCAAAAGCATGCTTGTTTCAGCCTTATCGTTTTTCACAAAACGCTTCTCAATTTCGACAAGGAACTCCTTGGCATTAGTTATCCCTTCGGATACTGCACCTCTAAAGGCTTCCGGAATGCCGCGCTTAATGATCATTAGACTCATGCGATTTGAGCGATCCCACCTCTCAAAGTTCCTCTTTTCATCAGGAGAACTTTCTTCCGTAAGAGGAGTGGGTTCCTCAACCCGAAGTGCAAGGTCAAGATCCATGCAGCCAAGAACAATCAATATGTTCTCTTTCCAATCCTTGAAGTTTGTTCCATTAAGTATGGGAATTGAATTGACATTAGCAGATATTGTAGTAGCAGATGAACTAGCTGTAGAGAGAACAGAAAGAAACAATTAATTATGCTCATATCCAGATTTAATGAACAATAAATTCAAATAATGGTAAGCCCCATCTCAAGATACCTAGTGCAACATTAATATCAAGTCTTTGGACAGTAATACTAATTGCAAGTGGTACTCTCGGTGTAGTGATCGAACATTGACAATAACTCCTGTCAAATAATAAACCTATCTTTGGATTGATTTATTATTTACATGGAAACCTTATAATTGTCACACATTCACCACCACAAGTATGTATGTAATTTGGCCAAGTATTAACCTTCCTTTGGACGGGCTAATACCCGCATGAAGAAACACACACACATCTAAACATCCAAATAAACCAATCTACACAAAAGAGGTCACTTTAGTGACATATTGTTTCAATTAGTTTATTTAAAAATGCTAGATAACCTTAATTTATTATGAATAAATTACCAAAATATTTGAATTTTATTGTTCCACATAATTAAATCTTAATTATTCCTCTTAAGGGAGTCTT
>NC_036237.1:14605272-14623474 GCF_002742605.1 Olea europaea var. sylvestris | reverse complement strand
GTGCTGTTGTCGCGAAATGCAGCAGCCAGCGCCGGCGGCGGCAAATCCAATTTAAAATTTTTTTTTTTTTTTAAACAACAATGAAATTTCAAAACTTTAGATTCCAAAACCTTTTACTGGATCTAGATCTATAACCATAAATAATATGCCAAACAATTCTCAAATTCAACAATAATGAATCCAAATAGTTAAATTTGAAAATCTCAAAAAAAAAAATTGCAGAAATTTAAATTTCACATAACATCATGGAAGATCCATAACAATAACCAAAAAAAAAAAAAAACTAAATTATTGCAATTTCTCAAAGATTTCAACAATGGATGGCTCTGATACCACTTGTTGCATAAATTTGAAAGGAACCATATTCATAAAATCCTTTCATAAAATCATAAATTCCATGTTGAAATCAAAGAGACAACAAAAAGTGCTGAAACATACCTTGATCCATGAATCTTACTGCTTTAATTGGGTTTTGATCTTCCAATTGATACGTGATTTTCCTTCCTTTTGGTTTTCTTGAAAATTCTCTGTTGATGGGGATGCAAAGATACCATGAAAAGAATCACGTTCAAATTGAGGACCATAACCACTTTTAAAATAACTGCTATTGGCAGTTATTAACTTTAAGTTATTTCAAATCGGCCCCTCATCAATTCAAAATAACACCTTCTGGTATCTACACTTTAATCCCATAAAATTTAATACTCATTAGTCCAAAATTAAATCCAATGGATCACTTTAACGACTATATTTACTTTAAAATAGCACCACACATTCTAAGAAATGTACATGTGTGACCCCCAAAGTTGAAATTTTTTCCAACATCTGGTTCTTCAGAAAATAATAAATTACAATTATTATAAGAAATGGTAAAGTCGAGCTATTGTGGATTGACACTCGTGATGCAAAAAATCAATCATTATTTAAAATTACTACACTTGGACACGGTGTCTTTCACCATCAAACTTTCTCTCATATCACAAACACAGTTAGGGTTCATCATGGAAATTGATAAGTTATTAATTTTGTTTAAAAGGACCTTGATGGGATCGTGTTTTAGGTCATTTATGATGCTCAGACTCGAGTATTGGTACGTATTTATGCCCTTGTTTGAGTCCTACTCTTTTAAAAAAGATGCATTTTTAAATAGTATTTTGATATCATTTTAATCACATATTTTTTAAGAAAATAATATTACACCAAAATTTAAAATTTTTAATTATTTTTTAACCACACATTCCTATCAATACACAATTCAAAAATGCATCCCCCTGAAATAGGGCTCAAACAAGGCCTAAGTGTCAGATATTTTATTTTCTAAAATGTAGGATACAAAGATATAACTAAAAAGAGTCTAAATTTCAAACACAGATACATCTTTCAAGTTTCAATTTTTTTGCTAACCCAAGATGTCATTTTGAATAAATAAAAAATAATTATTCACAAAGAAGGAAATACGTATTGAATAAAGGTTTAAAACGAATAAAATAGAATTTTAAAGTTTAGTTTTCAATTATGGGAAGTTAATTATTAAATGTTATATAAAATAGAAAATAAAGGACTTGATTGTAATTTGGACTTAGTGGATCACTAAATAACACTATATAGATACCATTTTCATTTTATACAAATAAAACCCTAGACCATCAATACAGAGATAGAAAGAAAGGAAAAAAAATAAAAGAAAAGGGGAAGAAAAAAGTAAGCAGAAGAGGGAGGGAAAACCTATTGTTGTTGCCTTTTTCTATTCTCTCGAAGGCGGCATTAGGTTTATAAAAAGTAAAAAGGAGACAAAAAAGAAAAAGAAAAGAAAAAGAAGAAAAAACTGCGAAGTGTTCAATTGAAACTTGAAAGATCTAACACATATCTCATATCCATACCCATATCATATCATGTCCGACACGAGTACTTCGACCATTTCGAAGAGTTCGAGTACTAGAATAGATAAGTAAGCAAAGTAAAACTAACATTTCTAAAGAACAACAACAACACTTATTATTATTATTATTATTATTATTATTATTATTATTATTATTATTATTATTATTATTATTGCTTTTTAAAGAAAAGAGACCAAACATTTATAGCACCTTGGAAAAAATAAATCCTCTCGTTTCCACACCTTATTACTATTTTACTTCAAACTTGATCATTTAAAGATCCTAAGCACGTATACGTCGTCGTTACAATCAGTAGGTCCCCATAGCATAAACACAGAACCGTACATATCTTAGAGTTAAAACACATCATGGTCCTTGATGAGGGGATTATAAGAAAAATGCAGCTTGAAATAAGAAAAAAGGAAAATGCCAAAGTGCACGAATTTTGGTGATCGAATGGGTGATCGACCCTCACATTGAGCGTGGACCCCGCGCGAATAAAATAATGCCCGATCCGTGAGGTGTGAGTATTCAGTCATCTCGCATGTCAACAATTATGTTCCAATGGATCTTTGAAAATCAATTTAATTGCAACTGAAATCTAATTTTCTCTCAATTTTGTTTAAAATTGAAACAGCTAAAGCAAAACTGAAGTCAATGAAACTTCAATTTATATCCATAAAACTAACTCAATATTTAAAATCCGTAAAATTAAAGCCCATAAAATCAAATTCTGACTTACCAAAAACATAGCTAGGCGTCTGCATGTAGGGCCGGTCCTGGGCCGAGGCGAATGAGGCCTGCGCCTCAGGCCCAGGACCATAGGGGGCCTATTTTGGTCCAATAAATTTTTTTTTTCTGAACAAGACCAGGCAGCCCAAACTAATTATTCAGCAAGCCCACAATTCATTTACCCTTCAAATATATTTACCCAACCCAATTCACATATCCAATATCCAATCCAATTGACAAAAAATTCCCAAAATCTGAAATCGAATCAAAAATTCCCAAAATAAAAACTCCCCAAAATCTGCTCGGCGCCTCGACGTGCTCATCAGTCCACAGTCGTCGCCACTGACCTCAGCGTCGTCTTCTTCGGGTCAGTGGCCAGTCACCTCCGCCCTTCTGCCCGTCTGCCGTGCCTGTTCCTCGCCAGTCGCCTCCAACCACCGATTCCCAAAATCTTTGAGAAGTCGTTCGAAGTCTAGTCTAGTCTGCAGCTCTTCTTCAGCTCTTCTGCTCTTGAGTTGCCTCTTCAGTGACTCAGTCTTCGTTCAATTGTTCTTCAGTAAGGGGGCATGAAGATGAATACAAAGCGAAATTGCAGAGAACCAACACCTTTTTCCAATGCTTCAAATTTATCAAATCCAGGTATATCTTAATCTAATTTTAATTCTTATTTTGGGTTTAATATTTTCAAATCTGTCAAATAACTTGTATTTTTCGAATATTAACACTTGTTCAGCGATTTTATTTTTTTTAATCTCCAACTCTATTATATAAATCGACTCGAATATTAAATTTGATGAATTTATCTTATTGCCATCGCATCCAACTCGTTTAGAAATAACAGTAGGAAATCAAATTGATTTTATTCCTGAGATTCGAGTGTGGGTGGAAGTCATTGAGTTATTATGAATTAAAATTGCATTTCATATAAATTTTTGTTTGCGAATTAATTTTTTTTTAATTTCTTTTTCAGGTGTCTGTTTGCGAATTGAATAATAAAACTTTAAGCAATCATTGAGTAACCAATTTACAGATTCCTCTAATTTTTATTTTGCAGATTTATGTGTTTCTTAAGTTTGAATGTTTTGGAGCCGAACATTCTGATTGTTTTCTTCTTCCGGCCAGGAAAACACCATCAATGGAATCAATAGATTCTTCTGGAGAGGAGGAAGAGTAAGGTTTCCTTATATAACCTTTCACATGGGTGTGTTTCTACATGCTTGCCTATTAAAATCATTTCAATTTTTATATGTTACACATTTTTCCTGAGCACAGTGGAAATCTAGTTTACATGATAATATTTGTCTTTTCTCTTTCAGAATTATCTTGCTTCGTGAGAAGAAAGTTTGTTTGTTAATACAATTATTTACTTTGATATTGAGATTGGTAGAAAGACAAAAAAAATAAAAAATAAAATGCTGACTCCTCAATTTTAAGATTAATTTGAGACAAACCCGACTCATTTGAGATTAAGATTACTTTGGGGTTTACTGATGGACATGTCAATTGGAAGAATTTTAGGAATTTTAGATCTTGTAGTGGTGCACTTTGAAGGTGTTGGACATAATTTACATGTGCCGTATTGAAACCACGGCACAAACTTAAGTATACACAAAGAACAAAAAATGGTTAATTATAGCAATCATCTGGAAAAGTGTCATTCTCCAATGTTTTTGCAGTATGATTTAGCCTTTATTATGCTGCTAACTGAACTGATTTTGATGTCTCTTAATGAGATATCAGTGCTTGAATTGATACTAGAAATGTAGAACCTTAGTTGTGTGAGTCTTCTAGAATGATGTATTGAGATCGAAAGATTTTGAGCTCCCATGTATTCACGTCTGTCCACTTCAAGAATGGATTTAGCCAGGTCCTCCTCGTGGTCGAAAATTATATTATGCAAATGCAAATGCAAAGAAGAATGGAGTGGGAGAGAAATGTAGAGACGTTTTATGGATTTATTTAATGTTTGCTATTAAATTTATCTTCACATACAACTTAAATTTATCTTCAACAATTAATTGGTTGTTGTGGTTGATGTTAAATTTTGATTTCAGGATTATGAGTTGTGATGGTGGAATTCTCAAAGTGCTGCATTGTGTCATTTCATAATTTTTGCTCAAGTCCTATTTCTCAGGTGAGTGATAGCTTGCCCTTGCTTATTTATAAACTATTAAACTTATATTAAACTTATATGGTTAAGGCCTTGTCGGCTTATTTGATTGCATTGTAGCATTGCACCCTTGTCGGGTTATATATTGACTTTTGTTAGATTTAATCGAATGATCAATTGCATAGGCGCACGTAGTCATATACCATGGTGTCTCCTAAATATGATTCTAGAGCCAAAAAAAAATATTTTTTTTTTTTTTCGGGGAGGGGGGCCTAATTTATGAAGTTCGCCTCAGGGCCTCGAAAGCACAGGACCGGCACTGTCTGCATGTTCCCATCCATACTCACAAAATCCAAAAATGATTTTAAAAAATAAAACTCAATTCTCAGTCAAGCAGTGACTAGAGGCGAAAGCAAAAACTAATATCTAAAAAATATTTTACCTTTCAACAAAATTTGTATATATGTGCGTGTCGATGTAAATAGATGACAATTCAGCGATTTTAGGAGAGAGAGACAGCAACATGAGGCACTCTTGAGGGGGTGGCGGGTTGATGCAAGGGTGATGCGATATGTACATTGGGATATCCACCATCTCACATGGAGACAGAGTCACTCTAAATAAAATATGATTCATTTAAGTAGGTCCCCTCCATGTGAGGAGGGTGGACACCACTTGATGTACAAGTAACAATATCTTGACCCTCGACATAATTCAGTGGTGCAAAAGATAGAAGTGAGATAATCTCAATCTTGTTGACAGTCGCAGTGTGAGGGTTCGATTTCTAAGATATGAAATTGGGCTCTTTGTGGATACCAGCGTACGAACAAACTTTTGTTCCCTAGCCTGATGAGGCACATCTCGCGATTTACCTCTCTCACGATACTCCAAGGACAGGACGATGAGAACCCTCGAAGTTGGGGTTCAACCTTTTTAACAATATCATTGATGGAAACCCTTGTCATGTGTTGTGCTTACATTATATATATATAATTAAAGTGCGACCACATGGTTTCTATAGTGTCCATAGGTTCTTACAAAATATTAGGATTTGACCAAATTGCTTTATTTTTTCTTTTGGGTAGTGTTATTGAAAGGTTTGTCAGAAAGGGGAACTCTATATTATTCATCACTTTGTACCATTATTTAATTGATATTTGTATCAAATAATTGAAACACACTGCAGACATGCAAGGGCGGATTTAGGTGATGGCCAGCTGGGGTGGTCACCGTAACTGGATTCGTCGAGGAGAATTTTTTTTGTTTTTGATAATAGATAGAAATTTTAGGTTATATAATTGGTAGTGCGTTTTATTTTAAAAACCCTATTTTGCTTAGATTGTTAGAGCTTGTATTTATATATTGTGAATCTTGGGTTTGAGTTATTTCCATCCATTTCATTGTGCAAAATTTTTATTTCTACAATATTTACCATAATTAATTTCCTAAGGAAAGGATTCGAACCTATGACCTTAGGATGATTGAAAGCTTAATCATCATGGTAATGGTTGAATTTTGAATCTAAATTTAACAAAATAATATATGTTAAGACTCTAGGTGAGTAAATGACTTTTTTTTTTTTTTTTTTTTTTTTTTTTTTTTTATGTTTGTCATTTTAAATATTTCATGCTTTAATAATTTATAAGATATTACTTATAAATATTGAGTTTTAATTTATATGTTATTTGAGAATTTGTCTACTCTAAATTATAATATTAAAAATTAATTTGAGAATTGTGAAATCTGAATATGTGATTTATGAAAATTGAAAATGAAAAATTGGGAAATTTATAATTTGTGAATTGGTGTTGATAATTGGAAACTGAAACTTTAATTGTATTTTTAAAATTAATTTTAATTACTTTAATATTTGATTAATGTTCAATTCTCATACTAATTATGGAGTGATTTTTTTAATTGAATTTCAATCGAGTTCTTGTAGTGGTGTATCTAATCGGTCAACTACTTTTAGTTAAGCAAACAATTTGTTAAGCATTGAAACACAAAGAAGTCTTATGTATCATGTAATTTATATTATTTCGAATTGTATTAAACTATAATATGATATAAATATACGATTTTTATGTTTTAGTGTATTTACATATAAATTGAAGAATTTTTAATATTATTTAATTTAATATTAATAAACGACAATGATATACGATCGTTGACTATTGACAATTAACGGCCAGCGATCAACGGCCGTCTTATCTGAGTCGAAGTCCTAGATTCGCCCCTGATACATGTCTCACAAACGTGGCAAGAAATAGTGAGTTCCATAATTCGGTTGTAATAGGAATTTTCTCGTCCTAAAATACTATCTCAAAATTACGATGATTTTAAAATGCATAGAAGTCGTATCTTTATCTTAAATATATTAAGACATGGACTCTAATTTTCAATATTACAGAAAACTCCGTCATCACTAATATTAAAGATTCCATTTTTTTTTTCATTTTATACATTTTTCCTGCCAGATTTAAGTATACATTTTTCTTTCTTTCTTTCTTTATTTATAAAAAAATTAAATTACTTAAGAAAGTTAACTTTGTTGTAAATGATTTAAATAATTGTGAAATAGGTCGACTTTAAGCTCAAATTTTTGTGGGACTTGTGCTCAAAAATTAACGTGACAAAGTATATTTCACGTTCTACTCCACGAGATGATTCACATGTAAATTTATTTATAGAAAATCAATATGAATTGAATAAAATTTTTGATGCGTAAGTTACTCACTTGAAATTTGGAAAAGTAAAGAATTTGATTGAATTGTAGAACTTTTATCACACATTAAAAATTGTTTGGTTTATGTGATGGAAGTTTAAAAATTGGGTTCGAACATTAAGGGGCACCACTAGTCTTTGGACGGCAAAAGATCTACTTATTATTGGGTTCAGTCTTAAGCACATACAAGAATGTCATCTTTGTCGTCGTCCATCTTGCTAACTCAACTCAGCACAACACGAGCATGGGCCTTGGTTTGTGTTCGAGTTCGAGTTTGAGTTGGTTCGGGTGATGAGTTGGTCCTTGTCTTACATATATTTTTTGGACAAAATTATTTAAATTTTGGCCCAAATTGTAATTAAACTAATTCTTAGGTGCTCGGTGAAATTATTTCTAATATAAATCACAATCGTTGGCTTGTTTTCATGAAATTTTCTATGATCATCTGGGTAAGTTTGTGATTGATGTCTACTTTCAATAACATATATTTGCTAACCGACTTTAATAGAAACATTGTTTCAATCCGAAGTCCGAACAGGCTGTCTACTCATTTTTAAATACTTGTTTAAACGTTCACCACTATTTCAAAAAGACTTATAGTGTTCGAATGGTTGCGACTAGGTTTATAAATAGCCTACCTCATTGCTAGAAAATCATTTTCTTTGTTGAATCTCACTTCTCTCTCGTATTTTGATACTCGAAACACTTCACTGAGTTTCATTTGGGGCCGTGAATTTATCAAAAATGGGTGCATTCCCAGGGTTCAGATCCTACTCCCTTTTCCTTATCTCCCCATCAATCATGGGCTAGAAGTAACAAATTAGAGAGTTTTGAGAAGAGTATCTTCTCTTGTTATGGTAATGGAATAACCTTTATAATAGAAAACATACATGCTCATTTAAAGTGATATATAGCCTTTAGAGCTAATAACACAAACATGTTTTACAGCCTTTAGAGCAGCCAAACTACCATATGCAAAATTATCCATATTTAGCCTACTCTATTATATCCTAAGCTGCGGAAAAAGTCAAAGATATGTAATATATTTAATTAACCTTAATGCCAAGATCTTAGAATTCCATAATTTTCACATATGAATAAAATGATCAAGAAACATATCTTGATCCATGGAGATAATCAAAATATTTCTAATCTGCAAAACAAGATAAACAAGTAAAATAGAGAAAACGTTTCTCTCAACTTGACCCCTATTTCTTGTAACTTTTCAATTGACTACATCTATGGGTACGCAGCCAACATATGTACGGTAGAGAGAGGATGGTTTTTCCCAAAAGTAACTTCTAGTAATCACTCCCCATAAAGGTTGTTAATTAGAAAAATAACTCCTCATAAATCTCACAAAACCGACCGTGCCTATCTTTTATAAGCCAATAACTACGTCAACATTTAAAATTCAAATAAAGTTAGTTATTTTTTCGGTCATGTGGGATATTAATTCTTACATTCTCACACTTAGCCATATGACAACGACATTTTATTTGAATTGATAAGGTAACTATAATATATGCATAACAGCAGCTCATTTGCACCTTTAGAGCCTGTTTGGGAGTGATTTTGAAAATTGATTTTTTGATCATTAGAAGAAAAATGGGGTCCACATGTGAAAGAAGAAATCAAATATGACGGCAGGAATAGTAAAATAACGGTCAAAAAATCAATTTTTTTGGAGGACAAAATCATTCATAAATAGGCTCTTAGTGAGATTAGTTAATATTGTAATTAAATAACTTGCCAACATGGGTCATGGAGGTAAATATCATTATAGCAACATTTTCCCTTCCATGTACCACGATGCTAATAAATCACTTAATCACAATCCATAACGGGAAGTAACTATAATGTCCCAATAATGTCTTTGTCAAAGACGATTCTTGCTGTGAATAATCCATATCCATAATTACATAATACATGGAAAACAAGAAGATATCAGAAACACGGTAAATGAGATCTCTATTAATGTCTTAGAACAAAACATGAAGATTGAGATCCATAAACAAAACTCATGAATCAAAACCAAGACCCATACGATCAACATGCTCTTTAAATGTCTTTGGTGATAATCCTTTAGTTAAAGGATCTGTAATTATGAGCTCAATCTTAATATGTTCTATAGACACTCTTTGTTTCTGAACTTCCTCCTTAGCGACCAAATATTTGAGCTCTATGTGCTTAGTGCCATTAGTATATTTTTCAGTCTTGGAGAAAATGACTGGTGCGGAATGATCATAATACACTCTCAGCAGCCTAGCAATACTGTCGACAATTCCAAGTCCTAAGATAAAATCTCAACCATAATGCATGAACTCTGGGCTCAGAGCATGCCACAAATTCAACTTCCATGGTAGATGTTGCTATGATAGTATGTTTGGCGCTCTTCCATGATATTGCTCCTCCAGCTAATAGGAACAAGTAAAATAGATGTTGATTATCGACTGTCAACATAACCGGCAAAATTTGAGTCGAAGTAATCAACTATCTCCAATTTATCAAATCTTCGATACATTAGCATGTACTGCCTTGTTCGTTTCAAGTACATCAACACTTTCTTCGTAGCTTTATAATGCTCAATTCCAGGATTGCTTTGGTATCTCCATAGCATACCAACTGCAAAGCTGTTGTCTGGTCTCGTACAAGTCTGTGCATAAATCAAGCTTCCAAATAATTTTCACCTTTTTATCTAATTGTCTTTCGACTTCTTCAACATATGCCTATAAAGCATTTATTGTTTGAGACTTTTCATGTAACAAATAGACATAACTGTAATGTGAGAAATCATCAATGAAAGTGATAAAATACTTTTCTCCACTAAGTGGCGATGAGTCAAAAGGTCCACAAATATCAGCATGGACAATCTCCAAAAGTTTTTTACTTCTTGTAGCTCCTTTTTTGTATGCTTGGTTTGCTTTCCTTTAATGCAATCAACACATACATCAAAATCCAGATCCAAAAGAATCTCATCTTTTACTAATCTCTCCATCCTTTCTCTGGATGTATGCCCCAGTCATTTATGCCACAAGATGGAAGAATTTTCACAAGCTCATCTACATTTAATTTAAACATTGCGATGCATGGTTAGAAGGGTTTGCGCAAAAGTTTTATTAAAATTAAATCTATAAAGCCCTTCATATAAAATGCCAGAACCAACAAATGTGTCATTTCTAACAAACGAAAACTACTATAATTAAAATTAAACGAATATCCATCGAAATCAAGTATTGACAAAGAAACTAAATTTCTTGAAAGAGAAGGTACATAAAGAGTATCAAATATGTTCAAATAATGGCCTGATTTTAAAAACAAATGAAAAGTTCCAATACCAACAACTGGTACTTCCATTCCATTTCCCAAGATTGCGAAATGTTCATTTTCCTTTATGTTTTGGATTGAAAAGGTATCCCTGCATCAAATTTGAAATATGAATAGTAGAACCAGAGTCAATCCACCATGTATTAGAAGAAACTTAAGTCATATTTGATTCGAAACATACATGAGTTAGAAGCTCACCTTCTTTTCGAACCAAGAACTACATTTCTGATAATCTTTCTTTAAATGCCTAGAGCCATGACAGAAATAGCATTTCGATCCATTTTGTTCCTTCTTGTGAACACCATTGGTATTCGAGGTTCCAGCAATCTTTAATGGATCTTTCTTGAAGCTCTTCTTCGGTTTCTTTCCTTTACTTCCAATTCTAGGACTCATAACATTCACAAAATGCTAACCTAATTGCTTAAGCCTTACCTCTTCTTGAACAAGCATACTCGCCAATTCATTTACATTCCACTTTTCCATAATAGTGTTATAGTGAATCTAAAATGGCCCATACCGAGCAGGCAAGGAATTCAGAATAAATTGAACAAGGAAACTTTCATCAACATTCATTCCTAGAGTTTTGAGTCTAGCAGCCAGATTAGTCATTTCAAGGACATGTTCGTGCATCCCACGGCCACCATCAAATTTCATAATGGTAAGTTCAACCATTAATCTTCTTCCAAGGGATTTATCTGCTGAACAGAAGTGATCTTCGACAGCCTTGAGATATTCGTTTGCATTGTCATTTTGAGGAAGCGTCGATTTAATATTATTTCCCATACACATTCGCATAAACATAATGCCTAACCTATTCGATCTTTCCCATGACTTAAAAAAAAGATAAATGTGAATTCAAAAGAAAATGTGTTGTTTAAAATACATATATTGGGCTAGAAATTAAAGTTGTGAATGACATATGACTAGGGAAAGACAAATACTAGGAGAAAGAATCACGTTAGTCAACAAAAGATAGTTATTTGAACTTACCTTGCTTTTGAAGTAGAAGAATTTTTAGACCTTGACATTCACATATGAAGCATGTACCAACACTGGCTAAAAGCAAAGAATGCGAATTATGAGATTAGCGACTGACAAGCAATAGGTCATTTGGTAGAAACTTTCATAGCTTGTGAAAAACATATCTAAAAGCTTATATGAGAAAATATGCTAGCTCAAATTTTGGAAAGTAAACTTAAGGAACTTGACTTTGAGGATTTTTGCAACGCCTATATCCATAATAGGGAGACTATAATTGGTGTTGTTATTTCCCACTCGGGATCGGAATCAACAATGACTTTAGATGATGAAATTGCATAAATAATTATGGTAAATGCTAACAAAGATGAAGAAAAATATCTAGAGAAGGACCCAGAAGAAGACCAAGAGTAAAAAAAAAAAAAAAGTCTATCCTGTGGTCAACTCATGAAATATTTCAATTTGTCTTTTCATTTCAAGTATTCTGATATTGGTATACAAATTTAATAAAAGATACTATTTTTTATTTTGAGAAAAATGTCTCGAGCAAACTAGAACTTGATAAGGGAACTTCTGCAAGTGGTTCGAGATCATGGTAGGCTGAATTGAAATCAAGCTCTACCCACACCACCTGCTTCTATCATTCTCCCAACCCATGCTACGTTAACTGAGTTATTTTGATGGTATAAGTCCCTACATTCGATGGAGCATCTGATCCACTAATAGTTGAAGAATGGCTTCGTAAGTTAGAACGAATTTTTCGACTCATAGACTGCACTGATGCCTAAAAGGTCCAGAGTATGGAGTTTATGTTTATTGATGATTCAAGTTACTTGTAGGATTCGATGTCTCAAACTAGGACTCCGGAGTAGCAATTGACGTTAACATAGGAACAATTCAAAGAGGAAATAATGGATAAGTATTTTCCTCAGTCTCTAAGAGATTTCAAGGAGAGCGAATTCTTTCAACTAAAGCAGGGTAATATGCCCCTGACTATTTACGAGTGAAAGTTCGATCAACTCCGAAGGTATGCTCAACATCTAGTTTACACAAAAATTAAGAAAACTCGAATGTTCGAACCAAGGGTTAAACCCAGACCTAAACATGATCCTTATGTCACATTGTTTCACATCATACTGTGAGATATTGAAACGAGCTCACGCTATTTGATATCAGAAGGCTAATGCAGAGTAACACGGTCAATTGTTCAACTAGCATGATAAAGGGCAAATTGGAAAGAGAAAGTGGAATTCTCAAGATAAAGGAAAAGACAAATGGCAAAATAAGAAAGCTGTTATCAAATCTAGTGCCAGTAAGGCCATAATAGCTGCAATAGCTCTATTCTCCAAGTGTGGTTAACGTTATTATCGTGAACAATTGTATAGGAAGAATGGCTGTTTTTAATGTGGTAAGCCGAGGAAAATACTTATTCTATTGTAATAGCTTTGTACTCCATATTTACTTAGAAGAAAGATGATAACAGTGATCAGAACAAAAAGGAAAAAACACAAGTTTTTACAATGACTTAGAATGATGCAGATGAGAACTCAAACATATAGCAGGTATTTTACTAATATCTAATACACATGTTTATGTATTGTCTGATTCGAGGGCTTGTCATTCTGTTGTATTAATGTCTTTCATTACTATATTTAGTATTACTTGTGATAAGTCAGAGAGTACACTAAAAGTTAGCATCTGCTCAAGCAAAACATTAAATACAGTTAAGTTAGCTAGGTCGATGAATCTTCAAATTGAGGGAAAAACATTAGAAACGAATTTGTATCTGATAGAAATGAAAGATTTTGATGTGATTTTGGGGATGAATTGGTTGGGACGTAATTATGCAACCATTTATTGTAGAGAAAGGGAAGTGTCTTTTCAAAAACCAGGAGAAGAGCAATTTTCTTTCTTTGGAATAAAGACCAAACCCCATCCTTAACTAGTATTAACCTTACAAACTAAGAAAATGTTGAGAAAAGGGTTTCTAGTTAACATCACATGAGAAAAATAGGCTACAATAAAGATTGATGACGTATCAGTGGCACAAGAATTTATATATGCGTTTCCAGAGACCTATATTGTACTCCACAAGATAGAAAGGTAGAGTTCACAATAGATCTAGTTCTCGGAGTGGCACTAGTATCAAAGCTCCATACAAAATGGCTTTAAAGGAACTTCAAGAGTTAAAAAGTGGCACTTGTTCATAAAGAAGAAAGGTAGAAGTATGAGGATCTGTATCAACTATCGGGAGCTTAACAATTTGACTATCAAGAATAGATATCCCTTTCCGAGAATTGAAGATTTGTTTGACCAATGTGGCTAATGTATTTTCCAAGATTGACTTACGATCTGGATATCATCAATTGAAGCATAAGGCATGAGATATATCCAAGACGGCTTTCAGAAATCATTATGGACATTATGAGTTCACTGTTATGCCATTATATTTAACAAATGCCCCAGCAGAATTTATAGATTTAATTAATTGTGTATTTCATCAATATTTGGATCAATTCGTCATCATCTTCATTGATTATATTTTGATATACTTCAAGAGTAAAGATCAACATGAGGAATATCTTAGAATAGCGTTGAAAACATTGCGTAACAAAAAATTATATGCCCAATTTAAAAAGTGTGAATTTTGGTTTGAGCAAGTTGGATTCCTCGATCAAGTAGTTACTGCCCAAGAAATTGAAGTAGATGCAATAAAAGTGGAAGTGGTAACTAATTGGAATACACGACTAATGCTAGTAAAAATCAAAGTTTTCGAGGATTGGCCGAGTACTATCAAAGATTTATCGAAGGATTTTCCAAAATAGTTGGACCGATGACACAATTGACAAGTAAATGAGTCAAGTTTCAATGGACAGATAAATATGAGCAAACTTTTCAGGAGCTAAAGCAAAGATTGATTACAACATCTCTGTTAACCATACCCGAAGGTTCGAAAGGGCTTGCTATATGTAGTGACGTATCCAAACTAGGTTTGAAATGTGTACTGATGCAACACAAATATGTGATTGCCTATGTATCAAGGAAATTGAAGTAACATGAGCAGAATTACCCAATGCATGATCTAGAACTTTCAGCAATAGTTCATGCATTAAAGATATGTCGACATTACTTTTATGGAGGAGAGTGGGACATTTTTACGGATCATAAGAGTCTCAAAGAAGCAAAAGAACTTGAATTGAGAAGTCTTTAGGATCGGATAAAATTGACTCTTAGCTTATTTCCTTTTACTTAGTAGAAGGAAGTGAGAAGAATGTAGTAAAAACAATCCATTTTGTTCTATTAGTGGAAATCGATCCCAGGGCTTATAGAGAGGCTATAGCTTCTCATGATAGTATCTTTTGTAAAGAAGCAATTAAAGATGAAATGGATTCAATTATGTCAAATAATAAATGGGAACTTGTCAATTTACCTATAGGATTTAAATGGTTGTTTAGGAGAAGTATAATGTTGATGGTTCTTTTAATATCTTTAAGGCTAGACTAGTGGGTAAAGGTTATCGTCAAAAGAAAGGAATAGATTACTTTGATACTTATCCACAGATAGCTAATGAGGATATTATTTGCATTGGTTTCAATACATGACTTGCATGTTCACCAAATGGATTTTATGACAGTATTGCTAAATGGCCATCTCGATGAGGAGGTCTATATGAAACAACCCGAAAGGTTTGTACTGCCCGAAAATGAACATAAGATATGCAAGTTAGTAAAATCGTTATGCGGCTTAAACCAAACACCTAAGAAATGACATGAAAAGTTTGACTTAGTTATTATATCATTTGTTTTAAACATAACGGTGTAGATAGATGTATGTATACTAAGTTATGTGATGATTATGTAATATTTATTTGCTTATATGTTGACATGTTGATTTTTAGTAATCACATATATGGAATAGATGTTTCTATCTTCTAAATTTAAGATGAAGGATCTTTGACAAGTGGATACCATTCTAGGTATCAAAGTTATTAAAAATAGTGGGGGTTATAATTTAAGTCAATCACATTATATTGAGAATGTGATAAATAAGCTCAAGCATTTAAACATAAAGGAATATAATACTCATATTGATCCAAGTTCAAAACTAATGAAAAGTGTGGAAGGGCAGTTGCTTAACTAGAGTAGGCAATTGTTATGGTGAGTCTAATGTATGTAGTACAATGCACAAGATCAAACACGGTATTTGCAATTAGTAAACTTAGTAGGTTTACTAGTAATCTGAGCAATGAATATTGGAAGGCCATTGGAAGAGTTCTTGGATACTTTAAAAAAATCAAGAACTTGGGTTTACAGCATACTAAATCCTCCACGGTATTAGGAGGATTACTAATGCTAGTTAAATATCTAGCACATGTGAAAGTAAATCTACATCAGATTGGGTGTATATCCTTGGAGGAGGTGTCGTTTTCTTGGAAATCAAAGAAACAAACATGTATAACACACTTAACTATGGAATCTGAACTTGTAGCATTATCGAATATCGGGAAAGAAGCTGAGTAGCTTAAGAATCTACTCTATGATATACCTTTGTGATCAAAGAACACATTTTCAGTACTTATCACGTTTGATAATCAAGCTATATTAGGAAAAGTAGACAACGATGTATACAACGAACTGTCTAGACATATGAGTGTAAGACATGACTACATAAGAAAATTAATCAATGATGGAATAATTTCTCTAAATTCTGTTAAGTCAATGGAAAATTTGGTGGATCCTTTAACTAAACCTCTAAATAGAGATTTGTTAACATTTACATCGAATAGGATGAGGTTGAAACTCTTAAAATAAAAGGTCCATCAATGATGACAGCCCTACCTATCATTACTTAACAAGTGATCCATAGGTTCAAAGGGTAATAATAAGTCATTCGATATGCAGATAATTTTAGCATTATAAAATCTGTAATAACTCCATTCTAATTAAATAATGCTGGTTATTACTGAAATGAGGACTGAGTTTTAAGCTCTTAATAAAGTTCAATACTAAGTACAAGTGTCTCTAAAAGTAACAAAGATACTAGAAGAATTTTACCTAGATAAACTTTAAGGTGGTGCCGCCTCAATAGAGAGAACTAGAGTTTATCTTCTAAAAGTTTGTCAAAAAGGATAAGCGCAAGACCATATTAGCGCTAATCATGTTTGAGGAACTTGAGAACGCATAATACTTGTGTGTGTTCTTGCCGATAGTCACATGGAATAATTTTTTCAAAGCTCGACGCTACCTTTAATTCCAACTTTACTTTGTTTGAATTACACTACGATTAGATTCAAATCGAATGATATTTAATCCTTATGTATGAGTATTGTATATATTGAATATCTTTTCCTCATTGAATGTTGGATAAGTGGGAGATTGTTGTATATTGTTTAAAAATCAATAAGGCGAGTGTGGAATGAAAAACATATTTAGGGGCCAAAAATTTTGAGGTTGCGGTCACATAGGTATTTGTAGAGCCTTAAGAGGTCGCATAAACCAATTTTCTAGCCGTTGTGGCCCTTTTTGCCGTTGTTATTTTGAATTTGGTGACTTTTCGATGGTTTTTTCACACCAATTCATATAGCATTGTGTGATGGCTATATATAGGTGATGAATGATCAATTGGAAAGTATTGGAAACCATATAGAAACACAGTGCCACATTTGAGATTAATTCTTCATTCCAAAAGTATTGAAAATCTGTTTCTATTCATATTCAAACTCCATTTCGCATTCTCATGATTTGGAGGATTACACAAGTGCTTAAGTATTTAATCTTTTACAAGGCTTGATAAAATCCTGGAAACCGTTTTCCAATAATCCCTTTAAGCACAAAAATTCAGCACAAGAGGGAGCTAATATCGTTTTAGGATAATGATCATGTGTTCGAGCCTGCATCTATATTTTATCTTCATATCTGGTCCCTGGTTTTACTTTTTGTTTCTTCTCCATTTCTTCTCTTTGTGAAAGACATATGTTCCAACAATGCCTCATATCTCTCTCTTTCTCTGTCTAAAATCACAGTGAATCTTCATCTATTTAATCAGCACTCTCGTATATACAGAGATATACTCCTTTATCAGTTTGTTGAAAGGTAAAATGCTGTTTAGTTAATTTTTGATATTTTTTTGCCTTTAGTTACTGCTTGGTTGAGATTTAAAGTTTTACATTTTTAATCATTTTTGGATATTGTGTGAACAGATGAGAACGTGCAAGCATCTGACGATGTATTTCGTTGAATTTAAATGTTGATTGGGCTTTAAATTTTAAGGATTTTAAAGATTGAATTTGTTTTATGGATATGAATTGGAGTTTCCCCGACTTCAATTTTGCCTTACTCGGTTTTTAGTCTTAATTTAAAAAAAAATAAAATAAAGGAAAAAATAAGATTCAGTTTCAATCAAATTGTTTTTCAAAGATCCGCGGGAAGTAATGGTTAAATTGTGAAGAGA
>NC_036237.1:14577481-14598028 GCF_002742605.1 Olea europaea var. sylvestris | reverse complement strand
GAACCCTCTAATATGAGTTTTTGATCGTTAGTTTTACATATTTGACACTGAAAACATGTTTTTGCATATTGAATTGTTTACATTATTATCTTTTCTCTACAACTATTGTGTACAATAATTGTATGAATTTGATGGCTTATTTCATGCATTCGAAAGAATGAAAATAGGCTTGACTTATGTTAAATCGTCATAGGCTCCGATCAGGGAAAGAAATATACTGCTATATTCTATGAGAATCTTTAAGCCCTTATTTGATCCTCATTTTTTACAAAATATATTTTTCTCTCTCTTCTATTCAACGTCACATTTTTCAATAAAATAATATTACATTCAAATCCAAAAAAACTTATTATTTTTTAACCACACATTTTCCATTAATCTATTATTCAAATTACATTCTTAGTATTTTTAATGGGGCTCAAACAAGCTCTACTTGTTCATAAAAGTTCATACATTCTTGTATGTTCGCATCTGTCATAGAAATATAATCAAGTCATATATGAGAGTAGGTTAAACATTTCTGGAGAGAAATTGTGAATAAAATAGGAATATTGAACTAAATCAATCTCTACTTGACGATATAAGGATTCAAATACATTTTATTACTTGTTAATGAACCATATAGTTGCAGTAGTTTTAAATCGAAAGATATTGTCGTGAACTCTTATCTGATATGAACTCTTTTAGAAATCAATTTTGGGCATGTCTTGACATAATTTCGGCCCCTATAAGAGCAGAACTACATCAAACATTGGAGAGATCTTTAGCTAGGCTCTCTAATCAATTCATATTCCAAAATTTATCAAGGGAAAGAAAACAAATTCACCATACTTTGGAAAGAACATCAAACTTAGCAAGGAATTGAAGGCAAGCTACATTAATAACTTGAAGATTTAGAGCTTAAGGATTTCTTGTATTCAAACATGTTCCGGGTGATATCTTTTCATACTTCTTCTTCTTATATTATTAAAATCATGCTAGGTTAGATTCTTGTTAATATTCGATGAAGATAGAACCTTTATTTTCTTGATTTTAATGCAAAGACTAGTAGTTTAGTATATTTAGTGTTTTCTTGATTAATCATTCACGCTTGTAGCATTACTTGATTGATTGATCACCAATTAGGTAATTAGTTACTTGTTATAGTTTTGAGATGTTCATAATAAGTTAGAACTTTACAAGTTTAACACACGGGGATGGCATGTGCAATCATTTTGATAATTGTATATGTGAATGCATTGTCCTGCATATGAATTCGAAATGGGAACATGACCAGATGGTGCTTAAAATAGGTTTTAGTTACATCAAAAGTGATAGTTAGATATCAATAGATTATTGATTGTCATGGATAAATAAATATCACTAAATTACATAAGTTGAGAATTGAAAGAAGAGCAACAATAAGTGGATTCATAAGTCTTATATTCATCCATAATTTTTATAAAAAAATGCATTTAGATAATTTGTAGAATAATTCAAAAGAAATAAAAAGTCTATCTTTTGTTTACATACATTAGAATTTAATTACAAACTAATACAATTTGCTTTATAATTTATTCCTTGTGGGATATACTCTTGATTCACTGAATTATTACTTGTCAATGATATTGTACGCTTGCGGGTTTCGTACTACCCTTTGATATTCCTATTACGAATTTATAGCAAATTAATGCATTCACACACATGATTATTAATATGATTGTAAAAGTAGTGCATGTTATTCTTAACATCTATTGTCTGCGTGTTAAGCTAACATCTTTCATTTAAGCAATTACACTTTGCATGTGGAACATATTTATAATTTTAAGACTGGCGGAACGGACTTCGCCAAAATAAGAATAACTCACTGATAATACTTTACAAGATGTTCGCCATTCCAAGGGTACTTGAGAAGCTCACCCTTTTGTCTGTAAGTCTTATGTTTATGACGTTATCATTTCAACCATAGTGTATAGCACTTGCCAATATAGACACAAAGAGTTTGACCTGATCTCTTTGTTAGTAATAAAAAATAAATTTGAGACCAGGCTGCCCACTTTGTAAATTTTCCATGAACTTCGGAATCAAAATACCTTGCCGTTTTCTTTTAATATATTGTGTGTTTCATTTGAGTAGCCTCTATCTTTTCCTCCAGCCATAAACTTTATCCTCGTTTTTGAAGTTCAACTTTCTCGGTGAATCTAGGCCTACTTCCACAGTTATCATGGTCTTCACTTCATACATTAATGAAAGAAGTTTTCCCTATGGTAGTTCATGTGATAGAGCAATATGCCCAAAACAAAATTTGGTAGTTCGTCTGCCCAAATCCCTTTGTAACATCAAGCTTTATTTTCAGAATGCTCTTCAAAGTTTTGTTTATTGCTTCCACTTATTATTCAACATCTTTCTTTGGAATTGTGTGTCATTATTTGGAACAATAGAAATTGAGATTCCAAATCGACAAATGATATTTTTTCAAATGAACTTGTAGGCATCTTACAACGATCATGAACCTCGGGTTAGATGTGCCTATGGGCAAAGGTCCTACTAAGGCAAGTCCCCACTTTACAAAAGGCAATGGACTAGTGATTATGGTTAACTCTTACGATGGTTGACGAGGTATATCTGTAAACTTTTAACATTTATCACTTTTCATAGCGAAATCCGTGGCATCTTTTCTTACGGTTCGTCAATAATATCCCTGCTTATGTATCTTTTGTGACAAAAAAAGTCCACTAACACGATTTCTACAATGCCCTCGTGATTCCATGAGTACATACAATGCCTCATTATTAGCAATGTATTGAGGCAAAGGGATTGTATACCCACGCTTGAATAGAACCCCATCTTGCAATACACATCTAGAAGCCTTTACACATAGCCTTCTTGTTTCTTCTTTATTTTTTAGGGAGGATCGCATCCCTTAGATAGGATGCTATCTCCTATATCCATAGTCCTTTCCCCCGAGCCCACAAACTTCTTTCCCTTTTCTGGCCAACCCATACATTTCCTAACAACTCTACTGGTTTCGTTTAGAAAATGTTAGCTGAAAGTAGCACAAGATCGCATAGGTTCTTATCAGTGATGGATTACTACAATAATGGTCAAAATTCCCATGATTAACTTTGACTTCTATACAACTTCTAGTGGATCCTTGTAAAATTAATTAATAGCAAGGACATTGCACTATATTATTCACGTTCATTTTAGGGTTATATCGAGAAGGTAACTAGGTTATAGACTCACTGTCCAAGCACGCTGTCCCTTTATAGACTCATAAGTGGCAGAATTGTACCTTTATTTTTTATCCTAGTTTGGTGTCTTTGGATATGTCGGGACTCCCAAACTATAGGTTCTGTTAGCTTTTGATGGTTTTTCCTTTGGTTTGGCTTGCACACTCTATTAAAACTTGTATTTTCATTTATTTTAATAAATGGTTCAGAGCATCCGATAAGGATGCTATGAAGTTGCTACCATAATTGGAATGTCCCGATACACCTCCTGATCTCTCACACCACCAACATTTAAAAAATACATTGTATGAATTGATATGAGTGGCGAACCAGGGGAATGTCTGCCACTCATTAGGATTAGTCGAGTTCACATATGCTGTAAAGATGTCATATCTGCCATTCCTATGATTTTATCTTTGACCAATCCTTGCTCAAAAGATTTGTATCTTGGGTTGGAGCACCTAAGTGTTGGGGCTCAAATTTGTATATACTTCATCATACCACTTTGAATTTGTTGAGAAAAATGTAGGAAAATCAAAAAACTTAATAAACTCCAAGGCACGAAAAAACGTTATCTTTTAAGAGATGTTTTTCTTCTATCCAACGAAGTCACGACTGGAGTATGATAGAAAATCTCTCTTAGGATACAATGGAGGCGTTTGATTCAAATTGTGACTATTTAATCAAACCAAAAAGACACTCGAAAAAGAACTGATAATGCCAAGAGAAAGAGAGAAGAATTTTTTTAATGTGTTTTGCAAACGAGAATTCGCCCGAAATTTATAGAAATTGAGGCAACCGTTTGAATAGGTGTGTCCCTTAAAATGAAGAACACATCTGCAGGTCGATCCCCATTGCGCAGCGACAAACACTAGTCAGGACGTCAAATCATTCGCAAAACAAAAGAAAATAAATACATGCAAAATGATGAAAAATATCTAACAGAATTGACTTCTTTGGATGGTTCCTCCCCACCTTGGGATTTTGCATTGCTTGTTGATGTTATGCGCTTCGACGCATTAGAGTATGGCAATGTTTTATGACTTGGCAATTCACCCTGGAAGGTGCAAAAATGGTCCTCCCAAGTCCAGATATGAATATTTATATAATACATAGACTAATAAACTATATTAAACATTGGGTGCTTGTTTGAGAGAAAAGATGGATCGATAGAGATGCTGTCCCATGGGAGGACAACGCTCAGGGTGATTACAACATTGAGAAGGGTGGAGAGTAGAGACGTTGTCCACAGGAGGATGAGGCTCCGGGCGATTGCAGCTTTGAGAAAGCTGAAGTAGCAGAGACGCTGTCCTATAAGAGGATAAGGCTTTGGGTGATTGCAACTTTGAGAAAACTGGAGTAACAGAGGCACTGTCTTATAGGAGGACGACGCTCTCGGTGATTGCAATTTTGAGAACACTGGAGTAGAAGAGGCACTGTCCACAAAGGACAAGGCACTTGGTGATTGCAACTACGAGCCTCTAGGTTATTGCAGTTTTGAAAAAGCTGGACTTGCAGAGGCACTGTCCCACAGGAGTATGAGGCTCTTGGTGATTGCAGCTTTTAGAAAGCAGAGCAGCAAAGACGCTGTCCTAAAGGAAGATGAAGCTCTATGTGATTGCAACTTTGAGAAAGGCTGCAGTAATAGAGGCACTATCCCACTAGAGGATGAGGCTCTAGGTGATTGCAGCTTTGAGAAAGCTAGAGTAGCAGAGACTCTATCCCATAGGAGGACGAGGCTCCTGATGATTGCAGCTTTGAGAAAGCAGGGATAGTAGAGGCACTATCCTATAGGAGGACGAGGCTCTTGATGATTGCAGCTTTGAGAAGGTTGGAGTAGCAGAGGCGCTGTCACACTGGAGGACAAGGCTATGGGTAATTATAGCTTTGAAAAAGCTAAAGTAACAAAGACGCTGTCCCACAAGAAGATAAAGCTCTGGGTAGTTGTAGCTTTAAGAAAACTAGAATAACAGAGACGCTTTCCCACGAGAGGATGAGACTATAGGTGACTATAGCATTGAGAAAACTGAAGTAGCAGAGGAGCTGTCCCATAGGAGGACAAGGTTCTTGGTGATTGCAGCTTTGGAAAAGTTAGAGTAATAGAGGAACTGTCCTTACAGGAGGACGAAACTCTGGGTGATTGCACCTCATTTGGGGTTTGGAAACCCTAAAAACCATAGCCAAGAATCTGTTAACCTGTAGCACCCAGTCACTCTTGACTGATTGGCTTACCTTATTTTTGAACATGAAATTGAACACTCATTTTGTATATGTTTTGACAATTGAAAAATCATTTTAATTTGAGCAAGACAATAAATAAATAATAAGTTAAAATATCAAATATATGTTACTTTAATCTGTCACCAGAAAGCATGTGCAAGCTGAAACATTGGAGAATAATTAGTTTTTGAGATTTGGTTCGATTTAACAAACTCTCATTGCAAGACAAAGTCTCCCACTATTTTTTAGGAAGAATAATTTGTAATGAAAATTACCCTAGAAGCACTTTCAAACAGGCTGAGTACAGAGATGATAGCTCATATTTTTATAGAGTTTCATTTGGTTCCATTAGTTGTTCAGAAGGGAGTTGTACCCGAGGTTTCAGATTTCATGCCTTTTCGTATCTTTCCATCAACCATCAACGAGAAGATCATCCTGTCAAGGTATTAGACTTGTTGGGTGTGGAATGCTAAAACACAATGAAACTGAGGGAAGAATTTTACATCGGGATAGTGAATTAGTTCTTTCGATGCCATGTAGTACACCAGATGCAGAAGACTTTCCAATATGGCAGTTTGATCTCGAAGGCTTAGATAGATTAAAATCTTGATATTGCCTAATAATGAAAATGAATGCCCAGTCACAAGACTGCTCAATCATCTTAAAAGCTAGTAGGAGCTTTTATGGTATTTAAATACACAAAGGAAATTATTTTATTTTATTTTATTTTTTTTGTTTGGATTGACAATCTTCACACAAATAGCACACGATATCGATGGAAAATGTTAGGTTTTATTTTAATTGGATATTCTTTAGTGAAAATTAATGTTATAAGAGAGTTATAAAAGTCAAGAAGTTATTTGGGAGGTTGTATAAGTCAATTAAGAGTCTTTGGTTTCGAGTATAGAAAGAAGAGAAAATGCTGTCAGAATTATGTTAACCTGCCGTCAAGCTGATGCACAAACATCCAAAATAGAGAATCTATCGCTAGCCTACCACTCTTCTACCACTGGCCCAACGTAAGCCTAGTGCTCGAATTAAATAGCTTTTTAAGTCCTAAACAATCCCAAACATCTTCTACTATATATACCCAAGTTATATTCTATCCATACTTGTGATTTATTATATATTATCCCTAGATAACATATTCTGAAAGACCGACATCAATTCCTAATATTGAAATCAATCAACCACACTTTTGAAAGCATCAATACAGATTCTCAAAATACCAAACCACCCACTTTTGTATAATCTATCAAAGTTTTGAATATTTAGGAAGGAAATTGGAGTTCCGATAGGATAAGAACAAGGGGTTCTTGGTGTTCCACAAGAGAGAAAAGATTCCAAAAGTTCGAGAGCTGGTACAAGAGCACGCAGTTCAGAAAGACCTTGGTGATTATAGGAAGTAAGTTAGACTGTACTAGAGTTAGTCCAATTTGGGCCGTACTGTTAGTCAATTTGTCTATAGTGAATTTCACTGGTTTGGGACGGAGTTTTTTATACTTTACAAAGGGTTTCATAATCAATTATTGGTGACATTTACTTTGTGCAATTTATAAACTATGGCAATTCAACATAGGATAGAATTGCATATGACTTCATCAATATTAATTATTATTTCTAACTTGTTAATAATAATTAGTAAATTTAAATTTGGTATTATTCACCTATTCACCCCCATCTAGGTGTTAGTTGGGTCGAACTTTATTTTTTCAGTTAGTATTTGAGTTTAAATTCAATCCTCAACCCACTTCATCTACATGAGTCAGTCACTAAATGTTCATCCTTATTTTGATTCAAACAATTATGCTTTCTTAAAACCTATGGATTAGAGAATTTGAGTTTCCGTAGAAAAGGTATAGATCGTACCAACTACAATTATTGCAGGTGTAGTTACCCTCACGAGGGTTGTTAGTTGGTCTAAAATTGATTTAGATGAGTGTAACTGGAATAATAAATTACTTCATGCCCTATTTATAGCTATGTCCCTTAAAAGTTTAGGAAATTATCTATGTGTGAGACTGCCAAAGAGGTTCAGGATATCTTAGAAATCACTTGTGAGGGAACCAAGATTGTTAAGAAATCCAAACTGCAAATGTTGACTACTAGGTTTAATAAAATTAGAATGAAGGATTGATGAATTCTATGCAAATTTGAATGATATAGTTAACTTCAACCTAGAAGAGAATATTCCTGAAACTAAGATTGTTCAAAAAGTTTTTAGAGCTTTACCTCAGAGGTTTAAGCCTAAGATCATAATTATTGAAGAAACTAAAGATTTAGATGTAGTTAAGATAGAGGAACTTGTTGGATCTCTTGAAACCTATGAACTCGCCATATCTCAACCTAAGAATAACAAGTCTATAGTCTTGAATATTGTTGGGGAAGAAGAGTATGACTTTATTCATACTGAGATGCTTAAGGATGAGGACATAGCTTATTCCATTAAAACATTTCAAAAAATCTTTACGAATAAGAAGAAACCCCAAAAGAGATATAGAGATGCCTCTAGTGAGTTTAGAAAATGAGATCATGAGAAAACCAATACTAGAATGTTTAGAAAGAAATATTAGTCAATTAGATGTTGTAAGTGTAAAGGTATTGGCCATTGTAAAAATAAATGTTCTAAACAATAAGAAGACCCTATGTAAGGACAAAGGTAAGGTAATGGTTGTGACTCTTACTGACGGTGAGTCTAATTCTAGTGGCCAAAGTTATTTCTTTGGTAATGAGGACGATGGAAACTATATGATCTTTGCATATACATTTAAGAGTGATTTAGACAAGGACAGTGAAAAGATTGAAAAATGTATGTCGCAGTGAGGGTACCGAGGGAGAATATGAATATAAGGAAGTTATTCCTAAGGCTTATAAACAACCATTTCATGAGAGTCTTAAGGTAAAAATGATCAATAGAGCTATCCTTAAGAAGCTTAATGAGCTTGAGCTACAGAGAAAGACTTGTATCTGACCTTCAAGAGTCTACCAAATGCTGTAGCAAGTTGAATATTGGGAATGAATCCTCATGAGTGATCTTGAGCTGTCCCATAGGAGGACAAGGTTCTTGGTGATTGCAGCTTTGGAAAAGTTAGAGTAATAGAGGAACTGTCCTTACAGGAGGACGAAACTCTGGGTGATTGCACCTCATTTGGGGTTTGGAAACCCTAAAAACCATAGCCAAGAATCTGTTAACCTGTAGCACCCAGTCACTCTTGACTGATTGGCTTACCTTATTTTTGAACATGAAATTGAACACTCATTTTGTATATGTTTTGACAATTGAAAAATCATTTTAATTTGAGCAAGACAATAAATAAATAATAAGTTAAAATATCAAATATATGTTACTTTAATCTGTCACCAGAAAGCATGTGCAAGCTGAAACATTGGAGAATAATTAGTTTTTGAGATTTGGTTCGATTTAACAAACTCTCATTGCAAGACAAAGTCTCCCACTATTTTTTAGGAAGAATAATTTGTAATGGAAATTACCCTAGAAGCACTTTCAAACAGGCTGAGTACAGAGATGATAGCTCATATTTTTATAGAGTTTCATTTGGTTCCATTAGTTGTTCAGAAGGGAGTTGTACCCGAGGTTTCAGATTTCACGCCTTTTCGTATCTTTCCATCAACCATCAACGAGAAGATCATCCTGTCAAGGTATTAGACTTGTTGGGTGTGGAATGCTAAAACACAATGAAACTGAGGGAAGAATTTTACATCGGGATAGTGAATTAGTTCTTTCGATGCCATGTAGTACACCAGATGCAGAAGACTTTCCAATATGGCAGTTTGATCTCGAAGGCTTAGATAGATTAAAATCTTGATATTGCCTAATAATGAAAATGAATGCCCAGTCACAAGACTGCTCAATCATCTTAAAATCTAGTAGGAGCTTTTATGGTATTTAAATACACAAAGGAAATTATTTTATTTTATTTTATTTTTTTTGTTTGGATTGACAATCTTCACACAAATAGCACACGATATCGATGGAAAATGTTAGGTTTTATTTTAATTGGATATTCTTTAGTGAAAATTAATGTTATAAGAGAGTTATAAAAGTCAAGAAGTTATTTGGGAGGTTGTATAAGTCAATTAAGAGTCTTTGGTTTCGAGTATAGAAAGAAGAGAAAATGCTGTCAGAATTATGTTAACCTGCCGTCAAGCTGATGCACAAACATCCAAAATAGAGAATCTATCGCTAGCCTACCACTCTTCTACCACTGGCCCAACGTAAGCCTAGTGCTCGAATTAAATAGCTTTTTAAGTCCTAAACAATCCCAAACATCTTCTACTATATATACCCAAGTTATATTCTATCCATACTTGTGATTTATTATATATTATCCCTAGATAACATATTCTGAAAGACCGACATCAATTCCTAATATTGAAATCAATCAACCACACTTTTGAAAGCATCAATACAAATTCTCAAAATACCAAACCACCCACTTTTGTATAATCTATCAAAGTTTTGAATATTAAGGAAGGAAATTGGAGTTCTGATAGGATAAGAACAAGGGGTTCTTGGTGTTCCACAAGAGAGAAAAGATTCCAAAAGTTCGAGAGCTGGTACAAGAGCACACAGTTCAGAAAGACCTTGGTGATTATAGGAAGTAAGTTAGACTGTACTAGAGTTAGTCCAATTTGGGCCGTACTGTTAGTCAATTTGTCTATAGTGAATTTCACTGGTTTGGGACGGAGTTTTTTATACTTTACAAAGGGTTTCATAATCAATTATTGGTGACATTTACTTTGTGCAATTTATAAACTATGGCAATTCAACATAGGATAGAATTGCATATGACTTCATCAATATTAATTATTATTTCTAACTTGTTAATAATAATTAGTAAATTTAAATTTGGTATTATTCACCTATTCACCCCCATCTAGGTGTTAGTTGGGTCGAACTTTATTTTTTCAGTTAGTATTTGAGTTTAAATTCAATCCTCAACCCACTTCATCTACATGAGTCAGTCACTAAATGTTCATCCTTATTTTGATTCAAACAATTATGCTTTCTTAAAACCTATGGATTAGAGAATTTGAGTTTCCGTAGAAAAGGTATAGATCGTACCAACTACAATTATTGCAGGTGTAGTTACCCTCACGAGGGTTGTTAGTTGGTCTAAAATTGATTTAGATGAGTGTAACTGGAATAATAAATTACTTCATGCCCTATTTATAGCTATGTCCCTTAAAAGTTTAGGAAATTATCTATGTGTGAGACTGCCAAAGAGGTTCAGGATATCTTAGAAATCACTTGTGAGGGAACCAAGATTGTTAAGAAATCCAAACTGCAAATGTTGACTACTAGGTTTAATAAAATTAGAATGAAGGATTGATGAATTCTATGCAAATTTGAATGATATAGTTAACTTCAACCTAGAAGAGAATATTCCTGAAACTAAGATTGTTCAAAAAGTTTTTAGAGCTTTACCTCAGAGGTTTAAGCCTAAGATCATAATTATTGAAGAAACTAAAGATTTAGATGTAGTTAAGATAGAGGAACTTGTTGGATCTCTTGAAACCTATGAACTCGCCACATCTCAACCTAAGAATAACAAGTCTATAGTCTTGAATATTGTTGGGGAAGAAGAGTATGACTTTATTCATACTGAGATGCTTAAGGATGAGGAGATAGCTTATTCCATTAAAACATTTCAAAAAATCTTTACGAATAAGAAGAAACCCCAAAAGAGATATAGAGATGCCTCTAGTGAGTTTAGAAAATGAGATCATGAGAAAACCAATACTAGAATGTTTAGAAAGAAATATTAGTCAATTAGATGTTGTAAGTGTAAAGGTATTGGCCATTGTAAAAATAAATGTTCTAAACAATAAGAAGACCCTATGTAAGGACAAAGGTAAGGTAATGGTTGTGACTCTTACTGACGGTGAGTCTAATTCTAGTGGCCAAAGTTATTTCTTTGGTAATGAGGACGATGGAAACTATATGATCTTTGCATATACATTTAAGAGTGATTTAGACAAGGACAGTGAAAAGATTGAAAAATGTATGTCGCAGTGAGGGTACCGAGGGAGAATATGAATATAAGGAAGTTATTCTTAAGGCTTATAAACAACCATTTCATGAGAGTCTTAAGGTAAAAATGATCAATAGAGCTATCCTTAAGAAGCTTAATGAGCTTGAGCTACAGAGAAAGACTTGTATCTGACCTTCAAGAGTCTACCAAATGCTGTAGCAAGTTGAATATTGGGAATGAATCCTCATGAGTGATCTTGAGCAGTCCACTAAAAATTTTTGTGTGTTAAGATTAGTTAATGAAAATTTAGAGGTTGAGGTTAAAACCCTAATGAGCAACTTTGAAAAGTCCAATACTCAACTCCGTCCATTCTTAAGTGGATATAAGAAACTTGATAATCTTTTAGGGTTGAACATGCCTGTTGAGAGTATGGGAGGTCTAGGATATAATCAAACTTATCATGATACTGTTAGTATTTCCAATACTACTTTTGTCCCTGCCACCAACCAGCTTAGGTGTGTTGCAAGTTTGGAACCCAAGAATAGGGGCATCTTAAGACAGACGCCTACTAGACAACATAGGACCAACCAGACTAGAAATCAATATCAGCAACTGCATAGATTTGGACCAAGGTTTATCTCTACATGTTCCATTAGTGGTGAGTTAGACACATAAAGTCTAGGTGTCACAAACATTTTAATAGGATTAGAAGTTAGAATATCTCTAGTTGGGTTAACTTTCTTAATAATTAGATTAGTCACTTAACCAAGTTGATGACATAGTTGACTCGGACTAATTCTACTTCTAGGAAAGTCTTTGTTAAGAAGAATGATCTAAGAGATTCTTGAAGGTAAGAGCATTCTATACCTCAGTGAGTAGGTATTTTAGTACATGCACGTGCTAGCTCATTGTGTTTATTCTTACATGCATATCATTCATTGATTTTTCTTTTCGATTTATTTGTTTTTTTATACACAAAATTGAAAAACAAATAAAAAAAAAGGAGAAGTTTTAAAGTTACAACGTATTATTTTATTTACTTGAACGTGCTATTTGTGACCAAGTATGAGTACAACTGATGATATGTTCCATTGCTTTGTTTGGGTTTTACATGAAGTACTTAGTATAAGTTTCTTCATGTACCATCTGTATTATGCACATTAAGATCTTGTGAGTGAGTCTTGATCACGTGTGTAAGTCTTAGGATGGTAGTCATCTGTATAATGAGATAATCTTGAGCATGATTTGACCATTATTTAGTTAACCTAAGCTTTTGTATATTCCCTAAAAAGAAAAATTGATTCATCTTATACTTTTCTTTGGAGAGACTCGAGCAATTAAGTTTGCGGGATTTCTCAAAACTTGATGCCTATGGTCATCTGACTTGGAGTCATCGGTCCAAAACTTATTACATGGTTATCTAGTCACTTAATGAAGAAGAGTCTACATATATGACGCGAAAATTGAAAAAAAAAAAAAAGGAATATTATATATGATATTATATATACACACAGTTAGGGAAAGAAAAATCTATACATGAAAAATGAGCTGCATTATTTAAAAGGCCTTAGTTGTTATGGGTTTAGCTTTCATTATTAGAGGGATAGACTCATTCATCAGTGAATTTTCAGCATGTCATTTCTCACAAATTTAAGGTGATGCAAACCCGGATAGCAATGAACACTATCGAACCCACACGAAAGTAACACCAGTCCCAAGAACGCCAATTTGATTGAAGTTTACGGATTTAATTCCTAAACGAAGAATTAGGCATCCAACGATCTATTAAATCAAAGACCTCCTAATAACACAATTTAAGAACTTCACCCAAGGTTGCAAACGCCACAAGGAATCCCAACCGGATCCCTTGATAAGTTCAAAGTCCTAAAGAACAAAGGTTTGGAAGCAAATCACCTCTCTGAGTTAATTCTCAAATCAAAGTTCATTCAATAATGAAAGATAGAAAATAATTTATACTACCCTAGGAAATAAGGAAACCATGAAATTCTAGAATCCTAAAATAATGAAACTTGCTAAAAATAAGAAATTGAATCAAATTAAAATTCTCGCAAAAATTGAAAATTCGAGTTTTTAGTTTTGCCCATGCGACCGCATGGTAGAACTTGGTGCGGTCGCATGGTTGAAGATGTTGCCGCCTCTCAAGTTTCGTTAGCCATCTATGCGACCGCATACCCGTGACACGGTGCGGTCGCATGGAGTTATAGTTTGGTCCCTTCTTCGGTTGTTTGAATCACATTGTTTCATAGGTTTCCGAACTTCGACCCCAACATAAAAGTTATCACTTAGCTCATGGACTTCAACATAGTATGCTTCGTGCCTCGATCCATCAATTGTGCCACCCGTATTAGCTTTCCAAAGACCCGAACTTGGTTTAGGTTTCTTCCAATCAAACGCCAATGCTTTGGTTCGTTTTGGCGAAACCCGTATCACATCATAAGGTTTGAATTTTTTTGCTTATAAGGAATTAGTGGCACTTTACACACATGGGTCACTTATACAATGTACTTTATTTAGACTCGAAATGAGGCATCGGAAAGTGTACTATTCATTGATTATACTTGTACATGCTATTAATTGCATTTTTGAGTTATCATACATCTTGTGTTGCATGCCATGAAGCTAGATTTACTGAATTCAATAAAAAGATGCAACGTATTGAATTTTTAGCAAAATTGCTATTTTAGATTGATGAGGAGGAGGCTTATTACTTAGTTTTCCTTTGTCATTTGAAGGAGGGAGAGGAAGTATTTTGCCTTAGTTTTTTTGACATTACATTGGTTTTTCATATCATTTTGGATGTATGTTGATTCTTCACATATTTACTTAACTATTTTGAGTTTTGATGTTTTGTAATATTAATGTTGTTGTTGATGTTTGGATTAACATTGATAGTGCATCTTAATCTCACTAGCAGGATTATAATACTATGTCTCAATTACTATATTTCCATAATTGTTTCACGCCTTTTACACTTGGAATTTGAGTTGTTGATTTCAGGAAACAGGTTTAAAAGGATAGCTAGTTACAATCGTGTCAGTATGGCTATGGATAGTTAGTTTATGTTTTACTTTGACTTGCAATACTTAGTTTTGCCATAGAATGTCAAATGAAGAGTTTGTTAAGTTGTATTGTAATCGGCTATTTTTTAGACAAAATTGAAGTTATAAGAGAGATATAAAAGTCAAAGAGTTATTTGGGAGGTTATATGAATCAACTAGGAGTCTTTGATTTCGAGTACAAAACAAAGAGAAATGGTTATCGAAATTATGCTAGTTGGCCGAGAAGTTGATGCTTGAGGGCCCAAAATAGAAAAGCTATTGTTTGCCTGTTACTCGAGCGATGCACCTCCCACTAGCCTGGCGTTTGATCAGCGGTGATATCCAGTAAAAATCTATTTCTCAATTTAAACATCTTTTTGAGTTCTAAACAACCCTAAACACCTTCTACTATATATATTTAAGTTATATTTCATCCATACTTGTGGTTGATTATTTTATTCTTCCTAGAAAACATATTTTGGAGATCTTACATCAATTCCTAACATTGAGATAATCGACCACACTTTGGAAAACATTAATCCAAACTCTCAAAACACTAAACCACCCAAATTTGTATAACTTGTCAGATTTCTATAGGACGAGAATGAAGAGTTCTTAGTGATTCACATGAGATGGACGATTCCAAAAGGCTAGGAGCACGTAGTTGAGGAGAGTCTTGATGATTACAAGAAGTAGGTCTAGATTATTAGGAGTTAGACGAATCTAGCCCGTACTGTATTGTACTGTACTGTAAGTCAATTTGTCTATAGTAGATTTTACTAGCTTGAGCTCGGATCTTATTAATTTGTTGCTAAAAAAATTTCTATAGAGTATTTTCCTATTCCTTTTATGCAACCAAAAAAGATTTGTCCTTTTCTCAATGTTTTCTGAGGGTACTCTCCAAGAGCAGATCCAGTGAAGATGGGATGGGGTCTATAGCTTAGAGGATTATAGCACATGCCTACGAATCACGGATAAGGCTTATGTGATGGTTGGAACAAAGACACATTTGGTTGTGAATTCCAATGTGGCTGACGTAAATCAACACAGTCCAATAAATAGTTGAAGTCATAGGTAATCCATTTTCTCTTCATAATAATTTATAAATTTAAATTCCGCATTATTAACTTATTCACCCATTCTCTGGGAATTTGTTGGGTCAAACTTCATTATTTCAGAAAACATTAGTATATAAAAACGTCTTTATAAAGACCTTGGTGATGTTCGGAATGCTAGCTCCTTTGGTGAATTGGTACGAAAATTTCATAGGAATAGTGTTGGGAAATTATTGTGAAAGATAGTAGAGACTCCAGGTTAGTAAGACGAAGAAATTAATTGTCTCGATATGGAATTGCTAAGGAATTTACATCTATTTGAGGGTGCTCTCCATGAGCTAGATAGAGTTATTATAGAAATCAATCGGGTATCTCTCAGTACAAAGCCATGTTCTTTATAGTCTCAAGAAGAGCAAATGGAATCACTACTGATCTATGATGCGCCAACACCAAAGATGGCAAAAGAGTCGAGTAGCTCATTAACTCGTCGGGGTTCGACCTATGGGCAATTCAAACTCATTTTGGGATGAGCCCAAGCACTTGACGAACTGGGGGCTTGAATGACGAGCCTACAGTAACCATTGTTTTTTTTTTTTTTTTTCCTTTTTTTTTTTTTTTTTTTTTTATCTGATTAAAATTTCACTACTTCAATTCATTTTTCATACAACCTATCTACTACCTTCCACAATCTCTGTACAATCAGATTACATCTATTAATTCAAATCTCAATTCATTTTATATATTCTACATCTTTATACATTTTATAATATTTATACAATTCACATCTCAATTCTATTCTCCACTGCAAAATCTTAAATTTTGAGGGTTGAAGTGTAAATAAGAAAAATATTCATTTTTAGATAAAAACAAAATTATAAGATCATCATATGAAGACTTTTAAGTATTTTTAACCATATAGAGACTAGTGAAAGTTTTTGGATAGATCAAGAAGATTTAAGTTAGAAAATTAAAATCGTCATTTTTCACCTGTTCACAAATTTTGAATTGTGAATAATGAAACTTAGTTTAAAAGAATAGTACTTATCACAAGAGTAAGCATTAGAAATTATTCTGGACCTTTTAAGATCTATTTGTGATTTTTGGTACAGTTCAGTATAATTTGAGATAGTTCGAGTAATGATGAGATTTCGAACATAAAGACCTGTAGAATGAATGATAGAGATATAAAGAATTCAATGGTATAAGTTTCGCAAGTTTTCAATCACGAAAAAATGGTTAAAATTTAATTTTACGGTATTTTCTGCTATTAGAGATTTGTGTGACTAATAGACGGTTTCGCAGAATTATTTTTGCTAAGATGAGTGGCTGTTTCCAGCAGAAATTAAAGGTCAAAATATGATTTCTATTTGGTTTAAAAAGAAATAAGAGAGGTTACTGGGTTATTCAATAGTGTGAAATTGGGAACTCTTTATTAGCATCCATTAAGACCCGAATGTAACTTTTTCATCATCTTTAAGGAGGTCCATATACACAGTCCGAAATTCACAACCGTTCGGATTTGGTGATTTATGGGATGTACAAAACTTTCCGTTCGATATGGTTCAATTTATTTGTTTTGAATGCTATATAGAAATGTATAGAGCTTTCCGTTCGATATGGTTCAATTACTCACTATGAAGTATGGTATAGATTGTATGGTATTGTTGTTAATATTATTTCGAGATTCAATTGCATATATCCCACTTTGTATTTTTTGAAATACTTACCATTTTTTGGATTAAATTTACAGATTAATGCGAATTGGATAAATGTTGGAATTTGCCAATATCGTATGCCGTGAATTGATGAAAAGATCTTAGAGTTAAATTTAGGATTTATTTATTTATTTATTTATTTTTGTGTAAGTTTTTAAAATTTAGAGTCTTGAAACTTTATGATTAACTTCTTATGAGTCATGATGTTTAGTTTCGAAAGTGTTGAAGTTTTTCTTTAGTTCATATTTCAAACTATTTGGATGAATTCTCTTTCAATTGTGAAACAAATGTTTGTAACTATTCGAATTAGAAATTCTGGGTTTTACAGTTGGTATCAAAGTCGAGATTTACCGTACGCCCAAATTGTTACAAGAAATGCACATTTTTGTAACAATCCAAGCCTCACTGTCGGCCACTTTCTTACGTACTATCCGCTCTAAAAGAGCCTAAATCCATTTTATCCGTCACAAATTCTTGTCACATCCCCAGGATAAAAACCTAGGACCTATCCTTACAAAAGACTTGTTCAATTGAAATCAGAATTCAACTTAAATGTTTCATAAGACAGAGGTCTTGTGTTTAAATCCTGACACGACAAAAATTCACGAGGGATAAGATAAATTCATGCTCTCGCAGAACAGACAGTACATAAGAAATCGATTGAGCATGAGGCTTGGATCATTACAGACTGCCTCCAAATGGCACCAAACAATAGCCATTTTTGGACATTCAGTATATGTTGCTCCAACAAACTGATTCGCAGGTAGATTTTTTTATTGTATGATTTCTAAGTTATTGTATGGACAGTTTCTGCTAGGACCAATAGTAATACACTCCGTGAGACAAGCGAGGAGCCCTTCTCAGCTTACTATGTTTTTATAATTCATGCGATCATCCAGAAGTGACGATGACTATGGAGCACATATATATGATGTCTAAGGTTGTAACAGTATTTATTCAAAGTCAACAATCAATTTTAATCACATATTTCATGAGATCCACAAGTTTGTAATCTCATAATTCATCAACTTTTATCAAAGTCTACTTAAAATCTTATTTTAATTACATTCAAACAAGAGCTATTATGTTGGAATATGCTATGTCCCAAGGGGTGCTAGTAAAGGCTCTTCTCAATTTCTAAGTTCGTACACACGTGTGCATGTTATTTTTTTTTTTTAAATTCATTTTCGATTACACATTCACACAATAAAATATTTTTCATATAAAATTTAAAACTTTTCTTACATTTTAACCACAATCTCTCCTAAAAATCAATATTTAGAACATTATTTTTTTTTTCTTTCTTTTTCAATTAATAGCCATTAAACAGGACTAAATGAATGAAAGCACGTCATGTTAAAAGTGATGTCATTTACAGTGTATTGACGGAACTAATTTGAAGTTGGAGGCTGAAGGTCTTTGCCAATCATTTCAGCATCTGACTTCTGAACCGACACAACCGACTAATACACCCTGTGGATGAAACAAGAGGGCCCTTGCTGCTTATTCACCTCCCCACAAGATTTTTTTCACCCTTCTTTCCAATATAAATTATCCTACCATTTGTGCCTTCAACAACTCCCAGCATCGATTTGACCTTTTTGCTCTTCATTATTCTACATTTTCTGTCTTCCTATTGTCTCCCTTTACCTTTTACTTTTTCCTTTGTCTAATAATTCATCTCCCACAATTCTTCCTCTCTAGATATATAAATATTTTGTCGTCCTGATCCCTGATTCCTTCCTTATTCTTATCATATGGTTTTTAGTTATGGATATTTTGTCTAACAATTCAACTTGTTTGGAGTTAAGCATAGCCATGCCCGGCTTTTCTTCTTCTTCATCACTTCAATCTTCTGGTAAGCAATAATCTCTTTAATATGATACTGATTTATTGTTCTTTTATCTTTCCCAATATTTAATTTTAGGGTTCTTCAAAATGATCAATCTTGAGGCAAATAGCGTTTATCTTCAAATTTGCTTATTTGACTAAAGATTATCAAATGATTCATTACTTCTTCCTATAAATAGTTTATCAATAGTGTAATAGTTCATTTTTATTTTTAATATGAATTTTTCTAATTATTTGTAAGTTCGTATACAACTTAAAACTCCAATATACACTCCATTGATTGAAGGACAAAGTGATGTTAGTGCAATGAAAGATTTGGAATTGGATATAAATCAGATACCTTCAGGAGTCGAAGAAGAATGCGTGGAAAAAGAATTCGGAGGCCCTCCAAGAAAGAAACTCCGGCTGACAAAAGAACAATCTCATGTTCTTGAACAAAGCTTCAAACAATACCACATCTTGAACCCAGTAAGTAAACTGTCAACCTCACTTTTTCTTTTTTCCTTTTTTTTTCCTGATAATTGCAGTGAAAGTAATAATATTTAACACCACTGGAGTTATAATACCAGTCTAAGTGGCTTTAAATAATAGACACAATTATCACCTTTAATTGAGTCTATCACATATGAGCTATTAACCGATGTTCTTGCCACTGGTGCTAGATAGTATTATTCTTAAAATTATATAGCATTTACTGATTCTAAGGTTTGGGAAAGGACTCTTTTGACATAAACTTTGGGAGCTCTGAGCAGCGACTGCATATAAAGTCACAGATAATGTTTTGGTTATGCAGAAACAAAAGGAGGGCTTGGCAGATCAATTAAAGCTAAAGCCAAGGCAAGTGGAGGTCTGGTTTCAGAACCGAAGAGCAAGGTACTTTACTATGACATACTATTGGTGGCAAGTTTTATTTATATTGAAGAATCATGATGTGAATTTTGACTCTTGATTTGAATTTCATTTATTCAAATCAAGGGCCGAATA
This sequence comes from Olea europaea var. sylvestris, assembly GCF_002742605.1. NCBI lineage: Eukaryota > Viridiplantae > Streptophyta > Magnoliopsida > Lamiales > Oleaceae > Olea > Olea europaea. Next base: position 14,577,936 of record NC_036237.1, on the reverse strand, counting down.
CATGCCACATTAATATCTGTCAACAAATGTGTACAAATGCATTTGTACAAGTAGATTAATTGAATATCAGAATCAATAAGTGCAACTTAAGACGGGTCTTGGCTGCTTTTTCGATTTGGACACGACTGTTACATATATTAGTTAAAACTCAAATATTTGATTGCCGTTTCATTAAGTTGTTGGGATGAGACTACATATATAATTATTACCTTAGATAAATCATACAATCAGAATATTGCCAAAATTGTGTATTCACTGAATCAGTTTCTACACCCCTTGTTGATCCTATTTTTAGATGTAGAAAATGAGATGTAGCTGAAAATCATATGATCGTAAATGTAACTCTTATTATTTTGATGGAAAAGATCAAGAATTTTTGTTGGGTTCAATTTGTATAGATACGTGCTTTCGAACTATAATTGAGTTGATTAAAATGGGGCTCAACATAGCCTAAC
>NC_036237.1:14559922-14572159 GCF_002742605.1 Olea europaea var. sylvestris | reverse complement strand
GGACACTTCACATAAAAGAAAATAATAACTCCAGTATGTCCCTCCTTATCCAGGTCCCTTATATTCACTGCATCAAGATGGTTTACATACTACCTGCAATTCACACAGAATTTACCCAGTGTCAATCTTCAAAATTTTCAAACAAGATTTAAACTTGTTAAGAGGGAGTACCTTTGTCCCCATGTCAGTTGGATTGAATTCAGTAGGTATCTTTTCAAGTGCAATAGTATTATTATGAATTATATCATGAATAAAATGCATTCTAACATCTATATGTTTTGTCCTTTCATGAAAAACAGGGTTCTTGTACAGATGAATGGCACTCTGACTATTAGAGTATACTACTACAGGATGTGACAAAACATTTAATTCACATAATAAACCTTTAAGCCATAATGCCTCTTTTATGGCTTCAGTGGCGGCCACATATTCTGCTTCAGTAGTAGAAAGTGCAACAATAGACTGTAATTGTGATTTCCAACTCACACAAGTGTCACACAAAGTAAACATGTAAGATGTGGTTGATTTTCTATTGTCCCTGTCCCCCGCATAATCAGAATCAACAAAACCCTTTAACACAATACCTTCTTTAAATAGATTAAAACATAAACCCAAGTTAGAGGACCCTTTTAAGTATCTAAGTAACCACTTCAAGGCAGTCCAATGTTCAGGGCCGGGATTGGCCATGAATCTACTTAAGGTACTGATAGCATGAGCAACATCAACTCTGGTACATACCATAGTATACATAACAGATCCCACAGCATTAGAATAAGGGACTTTTTGTATATATTTCACAACAGATTCATCAACAGGAGACTGATCTTTACTTAATTTAAAATGACTTGCAAGTGGTAAAGTAACAGACTTAGATTCATGCATAGCAAATTTAGATAACACTTTTTCCACATAGGAAGATTGTGTGAGAAAGAGAATCTGTTGAGACCTATTTCTCTTAATATCCATACCTAGGATCCTTCTAGCATGGCCCAAGTCTTTCATTTCAAATTCAGAAGATAAAGATCTTTTAATGTCATTAATATCACTCATATGTTGACCTATTAACAACATATCATCCACATACAAAAGCAGATAAACAGTTACAGAATCATTTTTATCCTTTTTAAAGTATAAACAATGATCAAATGAGCTCCTAAGGAAACCAACTGATGACACAAAGTTATCAAAACGTTTATACCACTGTCTTGGTGATTGTTTAAGCCCATACAAAGATCTTTTTAATGAACACACAAAATCAGATTTCTTAGACTCAATGAAACTTGGTGGCTGACACGTATAAATGGTTTCATCCAAACCTCCATGCAAAAAAGCAGTTTTTACATCCATTTGTTCAAGTTCTAAGTCAAAATGAGCTACTAAAGCAAGCATGACTCTAATGGTTGTATACTTAACCACAGGTGAGAAGATCTCATTATAATCAATCCCAGGTTTTTGTGTAAAACCCTTTGCCACTAATCTGGCTTTAAACCTAATGGGCTGTTTCAAATTATTACCCTCTTTTATGTTATAAATCCACTTACAGTCAACTATGGATTTGTCTTTTGGCTTGGGGACCAAGGTCCAGGTGTTATTCTTTAACAGAGAGTTCATTTCTTCTTCCATGGCTAGCTACCACTCTTTTGACAGCTCACAACTCACAGCCTCCTCATATGATTTAGGTTCTTTAAAAGCAAGATCTTGAAATGACAATAAGGCAAGAGATAGATAGTCTCTCATTCTAAGAGGTTCCCTAATTTCTCTCCTATCTCTATCCCTAACTAACTGATAGTCTTCTAAGGGATTTTCTTCTCCACCTACTTCTTGAACAGATATATTTTCTTCAGTTTCAGCTTCTGAAACTTCTTCATTTTCAGTCTCAATTTCATCAGTGTGTTCTGCAGGTGTTTTCAGCTCCACCTCCAGCCTAGTTTCCTCATTTTTATCAGTCACAGGTTCAGGTTTTTGATATTTTCCAGACATGCAGGGCATACCACACTCATTAAATGTCACATTTCTACTTGTGATCATCCTAAACCCCTTAACACTCTTACCCACAACCTATATCCTTTCACACCCTCAAGATATCCCATAAAAATACATTTTATGGATCTAGGTTCAAATTTACCAATACTTTGATGGGAGAATGTAGCACAACCAAAAATTTTAAGGTGACTGTAATCTGGAGTTTTTCCAGACCACACCTCCTTAGGGGTTTTACCATCTAAGGCACTAGAAGGGGTTCTATTAATGATATACACAGTTATCATAGCTGCCTCACCCCACAATACTTTAGGGACAGGAGAACTGATCATCATACATCTAACCTTGTCTAGAATGGTCTTATTCATCCTCTCAGCAACTCCATTTTGCTGAGGGGTATAAGGTACAGTTTTATGCCTAAGGATCCCACTAACTTTGCATAATTGATCAAAATCAGCATTACAAAATTCTAGACCGTTATCAATTCTTAAAATTTTCATTTTCTTCCCTGTTTGATTTTCAATCAATGTTTTCCAAGCTTTAAAATTTTCAAATGTATCTGACTTCTGTTTTAACAGAAAAATCCAAACCTTTCTTTAAAAATCATCAATTAAAGATAGAAAATATTTGTTTCCACCTGAGGTAATAGTAGAAGAGGGCCCCCATAAATCAGCATGTACATACTCCAGAATTGAAGTAGACTTATGCCTTCCAGTATTAAAATGAAGTCTATGTTGTTTACCAAGTGTGCAGTGTTCACAAAATGGAATTTTTGAAATATTATCTTTTCCAAAGACACCTTTTTTATTCAGAATATGCAGACCTCTTTCACTTACATGAGCTAATATGTTGTGCCATTTTAAAGTGGCATCAACTTCAGCAGTTGAGGATTTAGCAATGTGACTTGAAATAACTTCAGCTCTAGTGACATATATTCCATTACTTTTGGCACCCTTGAAAATTACAAATGAGCCTTTAATTATTTTTAACAATCCATTACCTAGTTTGGCTTGCAGGCCAATGTCATCTAGATTTCCCATTGAAATTAAATTTCTGTTTAAGTCAGGGACATATCTTACTCTTCCTAGAGTAAAGATATATCCATTTTCAAATTTCAAAGTCACACTACCAATTCCTAAAACTCTACATGCTGCATTATTATTTATTACCACCTCACCACCATTTATTTCTTTAAAGTCTTCTAACTATGACCTTTTAGAGGTCATATGAAAGGTGCAGCCAGAATCAAGTATCCACTCTTGACTCTGGTCATTATTACCAGAAAAATTAACAGTATTCAGGTCAGATATGGGTTCTGTAACAACATAGACATCCACAACTTTATCTCCTTGGGGCTCTACTACATTACCCTCATCCACTCTCTTTTCTCTCTGTTCATTCTTTTTCTTGTAGCAATCTTTAATAAAATGACCAGTTTTTCCACATCCATAACACTTTCTACTTCCAGTCCTAGACCTTGACCTAGGTTTTCCTTTCCATTTCTTCTTGTTATTGTTACTCCCTTGATTATATTGATTTTCATGACTACCACCTTGCCTGGTAAGTGATCTACCTCTAACAAATGAATTTTCAGGTTCCCTTCCATGCCTTTCAGATTTAAGTTCTAATTCTTTACTTCTTAAAGAATAAATAACAACTTCAGGGGTTAACTCATCCCTACCATACTTAATAGCAGTTTTAACATCTTTATAGGCTTCAGGTACTGAGTTTAGAAGAATAACAGCTTTGTATTCTTCAGAAACTTTATCACCCGCATTAGTTATATCTTGAACCAGTTTATTAAAGATGTCAAGATTATCTTCTAAATCTTTGAAATGGTCTATTTTAAAACTGAAAAAACTTTCCAAAATGAATATTTTATTTGGTAAAGATTTTGTTAAATACAGTTCTTCAAGTTTATCCCATAAAGCTTTAGCCTTATCAAGTTTTCCAACCTTTCTTAACACTTGGTCAGATAAATGCAGTATGATAGAGGTATAGGCAAGTTCATCAGATTCTATTTTTTGTTCTTCAGTCATAGTCTCAGGAAAATCAGCAGTTATAGCTTTTACAACTTTCTGTTGAACAAGAATCCCTCTCATTTTTTGTTGCCAAATGAGGAAATCCCCTTTTCCATTAAAAACCCCAAGTTCAAATTTAGTAGTTGACATTTGAAGTTCTTAATCAACACAAGAAAAATTATTGGAGGTTCAATGTTCAGCAAGAAAAGTAGACACAGAATAAGAAATTTGACAATACTTAAAGTCAAACAAGTTATTCAATACCAAGAAGTTTCAAGAATCAAAGGAAAAAGTATAAGTACACAAAGTATTCACAATATCAAGAAGTAGCAGTATGTTCAATGCAATACACTTCAGGCCTTAAATGCCCAAGTTCACCTGGATTCCATGAGGATCATGTCCTCAGGTCAAGGCTCAACTTGGGGCATCAAGACCAAAAGCAGGAAATAATATTACCAATGTTTCACACAGAACCAGAACACAAATGCAGTTTACAAATTGTGTAACTACAGATGTATATCATATATATACAACACGAACAAAAAATTGATTAAGTGTTATGTTAGGTTAGAACTGCAAACCAAACAATAGTAGTCGAGTCAGGACTACCATTTCACCAAGAATGCCTCGAGTCTGATGTTGGTCACCCGATGATAGTCGCGAAACCCTCAGTTCGATAATCGGGAGCTGCAAGAACTAACAGAGATAACACAAAGTTAACCAATATCAATTGAGAAAAGAAAACAAAAATATGGAAATAAACTCAAAGATATAAGATCTGAAATCAATCGAACAGATCTAGGTTTGGTCACATGAGACTCTTAAGATCTGACTGTGAAAATAAATTTTTCACAACCAGATCACAATCGAACCAAGTCAACACGCCACAGCTGGCTCTGATACCACTATTATTCCAAGAACTCGAAAAATACACAAAGTATACTTCAAAGAATATCACTGTACAAACTAGGAGACCCAAAATATACCCAAATCTATTGACACAAAGATTTCATCGACTCATGGGCTCAGTAACCATTGTACCCTTCTGTACAAACTAGGAGACCCAAAATATACCCAAATCCTACACAGGAAACCGAACGCAGTTGCTTCGACGAACCAGTAGGAAAACCCCCCTTATAATAGCAACCCTTATCCCTTTCACAAGAATCACTAAGATTCCCACAGAATAAACACTGAATCACTAAAGGAATCAGAAAAATCACAAAGAAGACGACTCAGAAAGAGAACCAGAAAGTCGGCCTTTCTAGAGAGTTGAGGAGGCAGAAAGAGAGTGATCGAATTCCCTAGTGCAAACCATCAGCCTTTTATTTATATAAAATATCATCACCGTTGATATTACTTAGGAGATCCAATGGTCCGGAGCAACACACGTGGCCAAACGTTGGGCTCGGGTTTTGGACCTCTTGTTTGAGTTATCGGGCAATGGGTTGTACTATCTGCAATGGGCTTAGCCCAATTTATCATCATAGCCCAATGTTGAGTTATAATTACAAAAATTAGCATCACAACTCTAACAATATCTACTAGGATTGTAAATATAAAAATGCGGGTTGGCATATAGTAATAAGATAACAAGATATAAGAATTGTTTCCCACTAAAAATCAAATATTTAGGCACCCCCACTTGCGAATATTATTGAATAGAAGGACTTCAAGAAGATGCAGATTTTTTTCTCTTTCAGATAATCTGGCTTTTTTTTCTTTTTCTTTTTCTTTATTTTTTTTTGGCCGAGTGTGAATAGACGGATTCATGAACGATACCAAGTTTTGTGAAATAATTCCCTAAAGCATAAGAAAAATATTCTTTCTCAATATCTGTTCTTAAGACCTCAATGTTTCTCCGAAATTGAATTTTTATGTATGCAGGAAAATACGAAAAAACTCTAGTTGTTTTGAATTTTTCGTATGAGTTAATGAACCCAAGAAAGTCTTGTGTGACACTCGGTATTGCAAAGTTCACAATTGCAAAACTACCAGGTTTATTACGAAAATAACGAAGGAAACAACTATTTTAGTTATGGGGAATAGAAATTCCACAAAATAATTTCAAATTCATTAGATTTAGGCCCTGTTTGAGTCTTATTATTTTCTCATTAAAATGAAAAATATGACCGTTATTCATCACATCAAGTCATCATATTTGACTTTTTATTTCTTGTGTAGGACCTATAACGACTATATTTTTCATTCTCATTTTTACAATAATGGGGCTCAAACAAGTGCTTAGTATTATAGTACATCACAACTTGAGCTTGTTCATCCAACACAAACTCACCTTCAAAATAGATCACATCTTCTCTGACACTACCAATCATCTTTCCTTAATTCAAGTTTTGAAATTCATAACAAATGGAAAAAGATTTAGCCTTACAAAACAAAGATTTTTTTAAATAAAACTCAATATTTACAACAATCGAAGACAACGAACTATATACTATCTTGATTTTCTGCTTACCAGAACATGGAGTATCGGTGGAGAAAACATTTGAAAAGCTTGTTATCTGACGGATTGCTCCAGAATCAATAATCTATGGGTTCGAAAATAAGTTTGAGACTTCAAAGCTACGGAAAAATTACCTTGATGGACAACATAACTAGGGAACTACGAACTGACTTATACCTTAGATTTCCTAGAAAATCATGTAGTTGCATAGTGAAAGGCTGCTAATTTTTAACATGCTGAGTGTATTCTTTAACTTGAAATTCTAGGTTACCCTTTCTTGAAATTTTCACTTCTATGGCTATAATTAGGGATGGCAACGAGGTGGCTTCGAGGCGTGGCAACCTCGCCCGCCCCCGTCCCGCTGGGTTATTTCCAACCTTGTGCTCGCCTCATTACTCATTTAACACTGGACGGGGCAAGGGCAGGGGCAGGGCAAGGCCCTTGCCTCGTTTAGTACCCATTTAATTTTTTTTTAGAAGTTTTTGATAATTCATTTTATTATCTCCATTCATTAAAGTAAGTCAATATAGTTATTAAATTTTTTAATTAATTAATTTATTTTTAAAAGTAAATTATTGAAATATATTTGATAAACTAAAGTTTTTATTATTTATAATATTCTTTGGATAATCTTAATTACTAGCTGCAACAGGTACTGCAAAATATGAGTTTCCCATAAATCTTAAGATGCTTATAAAGAGAGATATTTGGCTGATGCGTTTGATCTCCTGCCAATCGTGGACAAAAGCTATAATATCCACTATAGTTGTGACAACATTTGGTATTGCTCGTCATAGCCTTTCCCTACTGATGTGGCAACACGATATGTTGCACAACCAAAGTGAGCATTATAACTCTTGTCTATTGTAGGTAACAGATCAAGTTTGATTTGGCTGATATCTGGCTCCACTGTGTAAGGAATTTTAATCAATCATGTGGGCTTATATGTGTGAATTATTGTGGGCCTGTTTGAGCCACATTATTTCAAAAAAATACATTCCTAAACAATGATTTGATATCATTTCAACCACACATTCTTCAATAAAATAATATTACACGCAGATCAAAAAAAATTTCTTATTTTTTAACCACACATTTTCCATCAATACACTATTCAAGAATACATTATTACTAAAATAATATGGTTCAAACACCCACTGTATATTAAATCAAAAGGCTGTCAAATTTGGCTAAGTCTGTTTAAAAGTGATCTAATAAGGTTTCAGTATTTTGGACTTTAATGCATCTAATTAAAAGTATAGGCTTTTATATGTAGAGACCAAACCATTTGTTCCTAATTTTATGATAGGCCGAATTAAGTTAACAGGAATTCAGTATATAAACAAGGTTATGGTTCCCAAATCACAAGGGATTGCTCGATCTGTCTACCTCACATCACTTGAGAGAAAAAGGACCTGCTTGTTGATTTCAAAGACATAATTGCAGGATTCAATAGTTGCAATTAACAATGTTTGATTTAGGTACGCTACCGCTTTGGTTTATATGTTCTTGATAATCCAACACGATAGATTCAACTTTTTTTACGGTAATAATTTCTCTTACAAGTGGTATCAAAGCCAACTTTCATTTTAAAACATTAAGAATCAAAATTTATTTGGTTCTAGGGATAATTTCAATGTTTTCAAATTTAACAAATCCGGATCTATATTTTGTTGAATTTGAAAACTTTTACGACATGTTTTTCCTAGTTGTCTTCCATAATTCGGATTAAAAAATTGAGAAATTTTAGATTATAGATTTTTTAAAGGTTAAAAAAATTAAAATTTCGACAAACCGGGCGGCTACGTGTAGTGTTGTTGCAAGGCCGCTACAGTTCCTCGCTGCCACGGGCAGCTGCACTCGGCGCCGCTACTCTGGATGGCGTCAATGTAGGTTATTTGGGTGATTTGGGATGGCGGCTTCACGCGTAAATTAATTATTTTGAGGCACCTGCTTGCAATTAAGGTTAGGGTTATAATTTTAAGGTTTCAGTTCCTAATGTTTAACGTTCATCCAAATTGGACTATTAAGTTCTGAGCTTAATAATTCAGTCCCTAAAGCTTAAAAAAATTAATTTATTTGGGTCATTAAAATTCTGAATTTTGTAATTAAAGCCCTCAATGTTTCTAATTTGTTCAAATTGGCCCCTAAACTTTTAAATTTGTTAATTTTTCCCCTCTAAAGTTTTGAATTATTAACCATTTAACCCCTAAAGTTTAAAATTAAATAAAATATGTAAAATTGGTGGTTTTCTTTCTCAAATTTTCATACTAAGGACTCTTTTAAGAGGTATAATATTAGAAACGAACTGATTGAAGCAACATGTTGCCAAAACAACATTTCTTGTGAAAATTGATTAACTTAGAATATTAAAATGTGTGTGTGTGTGTTATTCATGGGAATATTGGTTGGCCCAAAGGAAGGTCAATATTTAGCGAAATTGCATGTGCATCTGTGATAATAAACATGTGAAGATTATTTTGTCTAATGTGGGATAAATAAATCGATCCAAAGAATGGTTTATTGGTTGACATATTATTTTATTGCCGATGTTTGACAACTACCTCAAGAGGACCACTTACAAGTCAATATTTCTATCCAAAGACTACATATTAATGTTGTACAAGGTATCTTATGATGGGTCCTACCATAATTTGAGATTATTATTATTTGCATATTGTGGATATTTAAGTGATCCATTCGTATTAATTGTTCTCTAAATGAGTTTCAGGTTGTACTGCTAATATCTCTGCTAGCACCAACTTTAGGGCGTGGCAAGAGATCTTAATGATTGTTCTCGGAGTCATGGACCTGGACCTTGCTTTATGGGTCGATTAACTTGCTGCACTTACTGATAAGAGGACCTTTGATAAAAAAAAAAAAAAGTGAATGATCAAACGATATAAGTTTAATGGTCATGAAGCATGCTATTCCAGAATCATTCCAGGGCACTATGTCCAATAAAGTGACTACAACTAAGGGTTTCCTTGAGGACCTTGAGAAGAGGTTTCCCAATAATGAAAAGGTTGAAAGAAGCATACTTTTGGCAAATCTTATCTCAATGAGGTATAAAGGAAAAGGAAACATACGAGAGTACATTATGAAAATGTCTTATATTGCTTCAAAACTAAAGGCACTCAAGTTGGTTTTATCTGAAGACTTATTAGTGCACTTGGTTCTGATATCCATTCTGCCACATTTCAGTCAATTCAAGGGAGCAATAGCTAACAAAAGGACTCATGGTCCTTTAATGAACTCATCTCACACTGTGTCCAAGAAAAGGAAAGATTGAAGCATAAAAAGACAAAAAATGCTCATTTAGCCACCACTTCTAAGGATAAAAAAAAGGAAAAGGAAAAATAATAAGGAAGCTGCAAGTACGGCATCACAAAAGAAACAGGATAAGGAGCCAACTGAAGGAGGTCGTTTCTTCTTTAGAGTTGTAGGTCATAAGAAGAAGAACTATATCAACTACCATGCATGGAGTGTCAAGAAAAATATTCTTCTTCATTTAGTTTGTTCTGAGGTTAATTTAACTTTGGTACGTAAACATACATGGTTGATAGATTATGTTGCAACAACTCACATCAGTGTAACTATGCATGGTTGCCTGGGTTGTCGAAAACTAAGTGATGGTAAAAGATATATCTATGTTGGCGACGACAAGATAGTGGAAGTAGAGGCAATAAGAAAGTTTAGATTATTATTAAAAATTGGATTTTATTTGGATCTTAATAAGATATTTATTGTGCCATCTGCTTTGGATAAATCTAGTATTCTTGTTCATTTGGGAATGAAAAATTTAGTTTGTTTCATAATTCAAAATTTGTTGATTATGGTTCTTTATCAGATTACGATAATCTTTATTTAATTGATACAATTACTTCTTTAATGAATCATTGCATGTAAGTACTCGAGGTATAAAGCGAAAATTAACCGACAAGAATTCTGCCTCGTTGTGGCACAAGAGATTATGTTACATCTTCAAGAGGAGAATTGAGAGACTTGTGTCTAACGGGATTCTAGACCTTTTTGACTTTACATATTATGATTTGTATGTCAATTGTATAAAAGGAAAACAAACCAGTAAAAGGAGATTTCAAGCCAACAAGATTTCAATCATCTTAGAACTTATACATACGGACATTTGTGGACCATTCCCTACAAATTCTTGAAATGGTCAACAATATTTATAACATTCATAGACGACTTTTCAGGATATGGCTATATATATCTCATTCATAAAAAATCACAATCGCTAAATGTATTCAAAAGCTATAAACTTGAAGTTAAGAACCAACTCGATAAAATGATTATAAGTGTAAGATCTGACCGTGGGGGTGAATGATATGGAAAATACGATGGTTTAGGTGAATAACGTTCGGGACCATTTGCTAAATTCCTAAAGGAATGCGATATCGTCCCACATTACACTATGCTTATTTCACCCACTATGAATGGTGTTGTTGGAAGATGAAATAGAACGCTTAACGACATGGTGAGGAGTATGATTAATCATTCTACCTTACCAGAATCTATCTGAGATAAAGCATTAAAAATTGCAGCGTTATACTCAATAGAGTTCCAACTAAGGCCACCGATAAAATCCCTTATGAGCTTTGGATAGGCAAGAGGCCTAGTTCGAAGTACATACATATTTGGGGATGTCCAGTTGAGGCAAGGCCTTATAAGCCAAATGAAAATAAACTAGACACAAGGACCATCAGTTGTTATTTTATTAGATATTCTAAAAGGTCCAGGGGTTACAAGTTTTATGATCCCACAACTAAGGCAATTTTTGACATAGAAGGAATTAATTATTTTATGTGCTATACTTTTTATTTTTGAAAAGGTTGGGGACCAAAATGGTGTGTGTGTGTGTGTGTGTGTGTGTGTGTGTGTTAAACTCAATTCTATTTGGGTCAAATATTTAAAAATTAATAAAGTAATGATAAATATATCAATATTGAATTCGTTGGATAGCTCGTAATTAATTATGTGTATTAGACCTGAGAAAAAGTTGATTCAAACAAATTACACTCATGATATTGATGTTTATAAACTGTCAATTAATGGTATTTGTTTATATTTATTTAAATTGATAAAAGATGTCAACCACATATAGGTTACATAGTTATAGATTAAAATAGATTTTTAATTTTTAAACGATATAATATATTATATTGAATACTTAGTTGATACAGTACACATTATGTCATGAATTTTGCCACCAAAAGAGTCAATTGTCTTGTCAAAATTAATGAAATTTCCTTTAATTTTCAAAGGATTGTCAGGCACGTATAATAGAAGACATTTATGTGTACATGGGACCGATTGTTGTACAAATATAATATAATCACATAGAATAAACCTATGCTTTGCTCAACTATGATAATTTTATGCTTAAATTGATGGTTTTTTACAAGATCAATGCTTTTAAGGGAAAAAAATATGGAACCAACAAGAAACATTAACCAAACTTGCTGAATAATATGTTCTTATTATTTATAGAGAAGCATTCCTCCTATAAAGATGTTTGACAAATGAATTTGACAGAATCTTAATCCTTTATTTAAATCAATCTGAAGGTCTATATTTATTTTTGTAAATCTTTTAAAATTTAGAAATTTATCCAACCTAAACCTTATCCCCCATGTAAGGCCCTGTTTGGCACCCATTTTTATCAAAATGCATTTTTCTCTCTCTTCTTTTCAACCACACATTCTTTATTAAAATAATATTACACGTAAATCAAAAAAAATTTCTTATTTT